>NC_030809.1:3794541-4097571 GCF_001704415.2 Capra hircus | reverse complement strand
TTTTAAAATGAAAGAATGACTTAAAAATAACTATACCTTGTAGGTGGCATTCTCATCCTTCATCCCAGTTATCATAGGTATTTGTAATGTTTGTGGAATTTTTAGCAGCTAACCCTGTATTTTAGGTGCATGGGATGTTTTTATTATTACTTAGAATAAAATTTGTATAATGCTCTGTGATTCACAAAACTTTTTATAAACATAATCTCATAATTTCTTGAAGCATCCTGTGAAGTATTTTGTGTCATGTTTCTGTTTTAAGCTGAGGAGACTGAGGCTTAGGTCACTTGCTAAGATCACATAACTAGTAAATGTTAGAGCTAAGACTCAAACCCAGGTTTTCTGACTTCAGAGCTTGAGTTCTTTGCACTGTACTGAATTGCATCTGTTGTAGTTGTTACTGGAATACATTTTAAAATTCTCGTTTCTTTTATGTACTGGCCCTTCATGCTAGTTATCTCTCCTGTGTGCACCTGAGAGAACACACCTTTTTGGTTCATTTATAGTACCCAATTTTTAAAAAAATGTTTTATTTTGTAAAATGCTTACTTTACATATCACTTTAGTGTGGAAATGAATTAAAACATTGATTTTTATTTCTCACCAGTCTTTTCTTCTTTCTGACTTTATACTTCTTTCTGAAGTTTATCTTGCATAATAACAATTCTTTGTTTTAAAGTGAGAAAGATCAGTCTAAAGAAAAGGAGAAGAAAGTGAAAAAAACAATACCTTCCTGGGCTACCCTTTCTGCCAGCCAGCTAGCCAGGGCCCAGAAACAAACACCGATGGCTTCCTCCCCACGTCCCAAGATGGATGCAATCCTAACTGAGGCCATTAAGGCAAGTTTTTATTTCAAGCAGTTCATCATAGATTTATTCTGTTTGTCTCTTGCGTATTTGAAAATGGCATACTCCTGTGCAGACATCAGAAATCTTGCTCTGCTTTCTAAAAGAGATCTAAATAGAAGAGAGCCATTGCTAAGTTCATGTTTTTATAATACCACATTTGGTGAGCACTGTTAATTTTTTTAATAACACAGATTTGCTATAGCAAGTATTTTTAGTTTTTAGTTTTTTTTTAAACTGAGTTTCTTTTAAGTGTAGTTTTTATTTGAAGGTTAAACATGTTAATTTATTCACCACACCATTATCGACTAGTTTCTCTGTATCAGGTAATCCTACTAGTGATACAGCATAGAATAAGACAAACAGAGTCCTTGCCTTTATGAATTCTAATTATTACTCAGGGTAACATAGAGAAAATTTTTTATTTTAAAAATGTATACTATCTTTACAGTTTCCCCAGTGGCTCAGTGCTAAAGAATCCGCCTACAGTGCAGGAGATGGGGGTTTGATCCCTAGGTCAGGAAGATACCCTGGAGAAGGAAATGGTAACCCAATCCAGTATTCTTGCCTGGGAAATCCCATGGAAAGGAGCCTGGCGGGCTACAGTGCAAGGGGTTGCAAAAGAATTGGCCACAACTGAACGGATAAACAGTAGCAGCACACTATCCTTAGGTTCACTTTCAGAGCGTATGTCTAACATTAGTAGCTGGTTATCTTTCACACCTGAAAACTTACAGAAACTTTTAGAAAACTTACAGGAAAACTTAGAGGAAACTTTTAGAAACCTCAGTACTTGGTTTCATCACCTAGTCATTCCAAAATACTTGGAAAAACTATCCTCCTTCCACAGCTTTATAACTTTACTATAATTCACTAACTTTGATTAGCTTGTGTGATCATCAGATACTGTTTTCCTGTTTTAAGGGAATCTTCTCATCTGACCTTGCCTTTTTGTGTGTAAATTTTTCTGGCTAATTTTGCTGTGTTTATTTTACGTGATCACATGACAAGAATAGTTAAAACAGAAGCCATAGACTCTCTGATTTCCCTTTGCTAGGCTCTGAAGCAGAACTGGGGAGAGAGGGCTTTAGGTGAGCTTAACAGAAAGTGATACAGGTAGGAAAGCGGAGCCTACTGGTCGTGCTTAGAATTTGAGAAGACAGCACTGACATAGAAACTGGGAAAGAGTTTACCTTCCACCCTCTCCCTGCATTCCTTCAAGATTACTCTCAACTCATTAAGAAAACTTCCTTGGTTTAGATAGCTTGACTATAGTGAGAACTCTGTTTTTTGTGTAGCCTTTTTTTAAAGATTTCACTTTGTGATTGGGTTTCCCTGGTAGCTCAGCTGGTAAAGAATCTGCCTCCAATTCAGGAGACCCCAGTTCGATTCCTGGATCAGAAAGATCCTCTGGAGAGGAGATAGGCTACCCACTCCAGTATTCTTGGGCTTCCTGGTGGCGCAGAAGGTAAAGAATCAGCCTGCAATTTGGGAGACCTGGGTTCAATCCCTGGGTTGGGAGGATGCCCTGGAGGGAGGGCATGGTAACCCACTCCAGTATTGTTGCCTGGAGAATCCCCCCAGGAGAATACCCCTGAGGGGGTAAGCAAAGGAGGCTAGCAGTCCATGGGGTAGCAAAGAGTCAGACAGGATTGAGCGACTTTCACTAAGCAAGCTGAGCTGTGATTACTCAGCTTAGATTTGAAGCAGGATTATGGTGAAGGTGAAGAAGAGGCTAAAATTTTAAAATAATAAAACAGTTAAACAGTATATGTAGTTCTAAAGAATAGTTTAGATATGATTATGCATATTTACACAAATGAAAGATATATGTTGGGTTGACCAAAATGTTCCTTTGTGTTTCTCTGTAAGATCTTATCCAGTGGATCATGTGTATTCCATGCAGTGTAACAAATTATAATTTCAGATCACTGATATCTTTTTCTGAATTAAATCATTATCAAATAGATGGTATGTATTTTCATCAATTTGGTGGAGCAGGGGATTGTTGTAGCCTTAATGTTCTTTTCTGCTTGATATTCTTTACTTTGTGTTCTCTTATAAGATCAGGAGTAAACTTAAATCGGTTGTAATGGGTTGGAGACATTCGCTTGAGATAAACGATCCTTATTAACACAGTCCATATTAACCTGTTTTGTGTTATACAGTCTTTCCTGGTCCATTTGTCTGTGACATTTTGCTTTACTGTCAGTATATAAGCTTTCACCCAAGTCTTTATCCAATAACAACTACTAAATCCTATGGTCAATTTATAGGTAACAGCTACACAAAATTGGTGGACAACAGATACTGTGTGGGTATTTCAAAATGTAAAGCATTTGAAAAAAAATTGCTACCTTTGTGGCCTAATGACCTGCTTGAATCTTCCATGGACATTAGTCAGATGAAATATAGAGAAATAGGATGGGAAAGGAAGAGGGCACTTGAAATAGCAGTTGAATGCTCTCATTGTTGTCCAAAACGCCCCTTAAAGCTTTGCATTTGTAAGCCAAGTTTTATGCCATTTATTCAGATTGTCTTTGCTTATATTATCTGCTAGCATTGACACAAAGCCTGCAGAGAAATACTGGTTTTGGTGAGCCAAAGTTAATTCTGTAAAGCGGGCCAAATCTGAACCTATACACTATATAGAATGTCCTGGTTTCCTTCCTTTCATGCTAAAGATGTCTTCTAGGTACAGAATAGTATTAGAATGGGAAGAGCTGCTTCTTTAACACAGAACATTGTTCACATGTTGTATCTTCTCTTTGGCTGTTTTGAACAATTTAAAATTGTTGCAGAAATATTGCTAATTCTGTATTTCTCCACAGTCATGATGAACTGAAGTTACCAATATTATTCATTCTTTCCTGCCATTTTATCATCCATTATCAAGTTTGCTTCCAAAATAATTTATTTTGAAAACATACGTGTCAGAAAACACATGAAAAACAGCTATTTTAAATTAATGTGTATGGTTTAATAATCTGTTTCCTAGGCATGCTTCCAGAAGAGTGGTGCGTCCGTGGTTGCTATTCGAAAATATATCATCCATAAGTACCCTTCTTTGGAGCTGGAGAGAAGGGGCTATCTCCTTAAACAGGCATTGAAAAGAGAATTAAATAGAGGTGTTATCAAACAGGTATTAAATGGTTATTTGTAATAAGCATATATTAGCTATAAATCCATATATAGTAACATTTAGGCTTTTTGTGCTTTGTGAGTTAGTTAAAATAAGATGACATAATGATGAAGGGCTTATGCTTAACCTGGTTTTACAAAGTCACTGGTGCCAATTAGCTTTAATAAGTATTCTAAAGAACAGAAGCAATATGAGAGTGTATATTTTTTCTAGCTGCCTGTACAATTTTTTTTTAAGTATTTATTTATCTGGCTGTACCACATCTTAGCTGTGACATGCAGGATCTTTAGTTGAGGCATGTGGGATCCAGCTCTTTGACCAGGAATTAAGCCTGGATCCCCTGCACTGGGAGCACAGAGTCTCAGCCACCGGACCACAAGGGAAAACCCCTGCCTGTACTTTTAATTGGATTTCCTTTGGGGGCTGCTTGTGCTTAAGATTATGTAGCGCTAAAGGTGAGAAGTGGGGTTGAGCTAGCCTGTTGCAGCACCAAAAAAGATCATTGTTCTTGTCTTAGGTTTGTTAGTTTTAAAACCTAATTTCTGTGACTAGACTGGTGATCATCATAACTAAGCTTTGTAAATAGGTTTATCTTAACTTACTAGTATCTAAATCTTAAAGCTTTTGGAAGCATCAAAACTTGAGTAAATTGAGAATAATACTAAAACCAATATTGATTTCAGGCATAAATCTATATTAGTTTGCATAGTACATCAAAGCACTACTTAGAGTTTTGAGGATGCTTTGTATATCATAATATAGCCAATATTTACAATAATTTTAAATCGAGTTTAATCTGTAAAAATATAAATCACCGTTACGTACCTGAGACTGTAGAATGCGGTATTGTAAATCGCCTGTACCTCAGTTTTTTTTTAAACTCCACGTTACTTAAGGTCATGACACTCTAATGCCAGAATGAACTTTCTTGTCTACACATTCTTCAGAAGTTCAGAGGGATGAAGTAACTCCTGCGGTCCTGTGGTAGCAGCAAAGATGGTTCTGAGGGTCTAGTTCACTGCAGTCCCAGAGTCCTGTTGCCTTTTTTCTGAACCTTTCTGCATGGTTTGATTAATACAGAGTTCTGTGCCCCTCAGCCATTTAAACTCTTAGGAACTTTCAATGAGTACTTAATTTCGCAAATATGTTATTGAGTTGTCTCCTGTGTACCAGGTACTTGGAGGTCCATCAGTGAGGAAAAGTTTCCTGCTGTGGAGCTTATATTCCAGCTTTCTCAAATGTTGTAAATCTAATGTTTAAATAGCCTTTAAAGTAGCCATTGCATAAAAAGAATTATCTAACCAATATAATTAGAACCAGAGACCTGTATCATAGTGTATGTCAGCAGAGTTTATGAGCTAGCTTCATGTTTATCTTCATGAAGATATAGTTTGCGACCTATTTTGCCTCATAGGCTGGCCCTCTGTTTGATGCTTCAACAAATTTATAGACTGAAAGCATTTGATTGCTGTATTCCTAGTGGTGTCGGTAAAACCAAAGTGGAAGACTCAGGTTAACCTGAAGTTCTCTGACAGTGATTTGTAAACTGTGGAAATGTGGTAAGACTTGCACGTATTATCATGTGCAGTGTCTAAAATCAGATAACTTTTCCCTTATGCAGTAATAATCTCTAATGGACAAACGGTGGGAAGCACTGTGGCCTGAGATTAAGTAGGCTCTGAACTTTTGCCAAGGAACTGTCTTCCTTTTAAGGTAGAGGTTTTCTCATTTTCCGAAAAGATTGTGTCCCTTCCTTCCATGGAACTTTTTTTTTTTGAAAGCTTATAATAGACTATTTAACCTGCTGTCACAATAGCATTTTTCATTCTTCCCCAACTTTGTAGATGAGGAAACAAAAGCTGAGAGGGTTTATGAGTTGCCTAGTATTGAATAGCTAGATGATACCATAAACAGTGTTCAATCCCAAGTCTTTTGACTCATCCACTCTTTTTTCTCTGAAGAGTTTAACAGCGCGTTACATTAGTTCTTACATCACCATGTCCTGTAATTTAGTCTGGTTAAAGTTACCAATTGAGTACCAGAATCATTTAAAGTAAAAATACTGGTTATTGCAACTAAAGTTAATTTATTTTAGGTAAAAGGAAAAGGTGCTTCTGGGAGTTTTGTTGTGGTCCAGAAATCGAGAAAACCACCTCAGAAATCCAGAAACAGAAAGGTAAGAAGTCTGTACCAGTTTGCTCGAGCGCTGTAGTGCTGCTATTGGTGCTGCTAAACGGTGCAGTGTTACTGAGTGTTCCCTGTGCACTGGTCAGGGAGCGGCATTTCTGTGCAGGCCTGGAGAGGCTCTAATCATTTGCTCATATTGTTTAGCCAGGGGCTGTGCGTCTAACTGCCCTATATTGAGTCACGGGCAGCTATATGAGTTACAGTTTTTTGCCTTTTTGTGAAATACCTTTTAAACTAGAAGAGGCATACAAGTATATTTTTACCCAACATTAGATCCTAAAAGTACTATACCTCGAGGCAGTTTTTCTTTAGTGTAGGTACTAACTATCCTACCCTTCCCCCAGACACATACATTCATTTATGGAAAGTTGTATAGAGGGTATACAATAACTGTGAAATATGCAGTATTTGCTCTGAGTCAGTGATTGAAATCATGACTGTTCCTCTACATTTTTGTTTTTACAGTTTTATATATATTTTTAACTGTCCCAGTTTGAAATTTTTACCTCACAGAAATCACCACGCAAGTGGCATTACACCATGGTGCTGTGATTTGTTTGAATGTGCTAAAAAGGGTTAGTTTTTCTTTCGGCGAGTTGATTAGGCAATCAGCTAGGGAAAGCCCTTGTGCTGAATACAGAAGCAATAGAACAGAGACCTGCAACGATGATCATTTTGGTATTACATTTCAGAACAGGAGCTCTGCAGTGGATCCAGAACCACAAGTAAGACTGGAGGATATCCTCCCACTGGCCTTTACTCGCCTTTGTGAACCTAAAGAAGCTTCCTACAGTCTCATCAGGAAATACGTGTCTCAGTATTACCCCAAACTTAGAGTGGACATCAGGTAAAAGCCAGAGGCCTGGGCTTTAAAGCACACATGTCTGTGTTACTTCCTTAGCCCCTTTTTCATGAAAAAGGAGAGAGATTGAATATTCATTTAAGATTACTTCTGGGTGAGGTAGGAGTAAAACCTTTTATTTGTGGGTTTCTTTCTTTGTCCCATGATATTTTCCTTTTCACATCTCCGTATGTACTTTCTTTCTGAAACTCCAGCCACATGTTGACCTTCGTAAGACTGCCATAGAGTAACTTTTCATGGTCAACTGCTAGAGTATTCTGCATTAAACCGTGTACTTTCAGCTGCTTGTTATTAAATTTTTTCACTTTTTTATTGTGATAAAATACACATAATATATAAAGTATACCTTGTCAGCCATTTTTAAGAGCACAGTGTTGAGTGCTCTTAAACACTTTAATAATGTGCTAACAGTGCACCACCCATCTCCAGCACTCGTTTCAGTCTTACAAAGCTGTAGCTTTGTCCCCAGTGAACAAGAACTCCTTGTCCCCCCTTAGCCCGCACCCCTGGCCACCGCCATTCTACTTTCCGTCTCTCTGGTTTTTGACTGCTGTAGGTACCTACCTCGTATAAATAGAAGCATACAGTAATTTTGTAGACGGCTTATTTCACTTAGCATAATGTCCTTAAAAGTTCAGCTGTATTGTTGCATGTGTCAGAATTTCTTTTTAAGAATGAATATTTGTGTGTGTGCGTTCTCTCTCTCTCTCTCTCCATTTTGTCTACCCATTCATCTGTCATTGGACATTTGGATTGCTTTCATATTTTTAACTGTTGTGAAATAATGCTGCTGTTAACCTTGGTGTATTAATATCTCTTTGAGACCCTGTTTTCAAATACCCAGAAGTGGAATTTCTGGATGATATGATAATCCTATTTTTAATTTTGTAAAGAACCACCACACCATTCTCCATAGTGACTTACCATTTTACATTCCCACCATCAGGCCACAGGAGTTTTGATTTCTCCATATCCTCACCAACACTTATTTTCTGGTGTTTTTTTGTTTGTTTGTTTTTGTTTTTTGACAGTAGCCATGCTGACGGGAATAAACTGGTTGGTAGCTCATTATTTTTTATTTAGAGTTATAATCGAGAATATAGGAGAATTCAGGCTTCTGTAGCACTTCGACATAGAAACAGCATAATATCTTCATCATTCAAACATTTAAGGTAAAACTCTGAGAGAATTTTTATAGTAATTCATTTGTTAAACTGCCACTGTAATGTCAACACATTACAGTGTGTTTGGAAAATTTAATAACTCCAAATCTTTTTTAAAATTTTTATTGGGGTATAATTGATTTACAATGTTGTATTCGTTTCAGGTGTACAGCAAACTTAAATCTGTTAGGTTGTTGTTGTTTTGCTAAGTCATGTCCAACTCTTGGCGACCCCATGGACTGCAGCACGCCAAATCCTTCACTGTCTCTGGGAGTTTGCTCAGATTGATGTCCGTTGAGTCAGTGATACTGTCTAACCATCTCATCCTCTGACGCCCCCTCGTCCTCTTGCCCTCAGTCTTTCCCAGCATCAGGGTCTCTTCCAGTGAGTTGACTCTTCACGTCAGGTGGCCAGAGTATTGGAGCTTCAGTGTTAGTATCAGTCCTTCCAGTGAATATTCAGAGCTGATTTCCTTTAGGATTGACTGGTTTGATCTCCTTGCTGTCCAAGGGACTGTCAAGAGTTCTCCAACAACACAGTTTGAAAGCATCTATTCTTTGGCACTCAGCCTTCTTTATGGTCCAACTCTCACATCTGTTCATGACTAATGGAAAAACCATAACTTTGACTAGACGGACCTTTGCCAACAAAGTAATGTCTCTGCTTTTTAACATGCTGTCTAGATTTGTCATAGCTTTCCTTCCAAGGAGCAAATGTCTTTGAATTTCATGGCTGCAGTCACCATAGTGATTTTGGAGCCCAAGAAAATGTCACTGTTTCCAATTTCTCCCCTTCAGTTTTCCATGTCAGCCATTACAGAGCTCTCTGTGTTATACAACAGGTCCTTATTAGTTATGTATTTTATATATAGTAGGGTGTATATGTCAATCCCATTCTTCCAATTTATGCCGCCTGTCATAAGTTTATTTTCTACTCTGTAACTGTTTCAGTGTTATAGATAAGCTGATTTGTAACCTTTTTTTTTAAATTCCGCATGGAAGAGATAACCATATATTCGTCTTTGTCTTACTTCACTCAGTATGAGAATCTCTAGGTCCATCCGTACTGTGCAAATGGTGTTATTTTGTTCGTTTTTATGGCTGAAGAACGTCTCATTGTATACACGTACCGCATCTTTATCCATTCCTCTGCTGCTAGACCTTTAGGGTGCTGCCGTGTCTTGGCTATTGTGAATAGTGCTGTAGTGAACGGTGAGGTAGATGTATCTTTTCCAGTTGCTATATTCTGCAGATACATCCCCAGAAGTGGGATTGCTTGATTATATGGTAGCTCTGTTTCCAGTTTTTTAAGGAACGAACCTCCATACTGTTCTCCGTAGAGGCTGTATCAGTTTACATTCCCACCAACGGTGTAGGAGGGTTCCTTTTTCTCCATACCCTCTCCAGCATTTATTGTTTGTAGTTTTTTGATGATGCCCATTCTGACTAGAGTAAGGTGTTATCTCGTAGTTTTGATTTTTATTTCTCTAATAATCAATAATGTTGAGCATTTTTTCATAGGTAACATATAGTTGGTTCCCTATATGTCTTCTTTGCAGGAATGTCTATTTAGATCTTCCATTCTTTTTTTTTGGTATTGAACTGCATGAAAAAAAAAAAAAAGAACTGCATGAGCTGTTTGTGTATTTTGGAGGTTAATCCCTTGTCAGTTGCTTTCTTTGCGAATATTTTTTCCCATTCTGAGGGTTTTCTTCCCATTTTGTTTATGATTTCCTTTGCTGTGCAAAAGCTTTTAAGTTTAATTAGGTACCCTTTATTTTTGTTTTTATTTTCATTATTAGACTGATTATTTAGATTGTCACATGTCCTTGTGGATTCATGCAGACACATTAATTTGTTTAAATTTGTAATTCCCCAGGTTTATGTTTTGAATGTTTTTGTAAGGTCTGTGTTGACTTCTGGGAAATTGTGTTTGTAATCCAGAGTCTTTGATAGATAGTCTTTGTACTGGGTGCACATTGTCCTGTTATAGTTTAGTACCAGTGTTTACCTTGGATTACTGAGGTATAGAATTAGAATTGTTGGGGTTTCAACTCAGAAGCCAACATGTTCAGAAAAGCACTCAGTGGTCTTCAGAGTGGCCAGTTAGTCTTTCTCTGTCTGTCTTACTTCACTCAGTATGAGAATCTCTAGGACCATCCATAAAGTGCCAAAGAAATGGGAATCATAGAAGTAATCAGTTCATAGTCTTTGACATACTTACTTGCTGGTCAAGTCTCTGTACCAGCATTTGACCCAGTTGATGGCTCCCATCTACATGAAACACTTCCTTCACTTGCTTTTCAGAACACTGCATCTTTCTCTGCATTTTTCCTCTCATTCTTTGTCAGTCTCCTAAGGATTCCAGATTTCCCACCTGCCTCCTTAGTGTCTGAGTGTCCCAGGGTTAGACCTTGGGCTTCCTGTCATTCTTAGAACCCTGATAATGCCCCTCAGATACAACTTCGGGTCTGATAGGCCTTGTACAATACCTGCAGAGTGGATAATTCTTTAATTCTCAGAGCTTTAAATGCCACCTGTACAATACTAGTGTATAGAACATAAATGTGGCCCGCGTTTATTTATACAAATACCTGTTGGCTATCACCACTTGTATGTCTGACTGGATGTGTCCAAAACCAGACTCATGATCCCCCTCTTCCCCAGTCCTGTCCCTCCTGTGCCACCAGAAAGTCCCTGCACTTCCATACCTCCTGCATCTCAGTTAATGGCAATAACGTCTTTCCAGCTTCTGAAGTCAAAAACCTTGGGTGTATACTGGTCTCTCAGACCTCTTTTCATTACCTCCGCTACTGTCAGTCTTTTCTAAGCCCACCAGCATCTCTTGCCTGTGTTAGAGCAATAGCTTCCTGCTTTTCCTGTACTCCCTCCCTTTCAGTCTGTTGTTAACATAGCTATGAGAGTGAGACTTTTTTAAGTGTAAGTTAGGTGATACCATCTTGCTACTCAAACCTTCCAGTGGCTTCTCAACCACCTCATAGTTAAATAGTTTAAAGGTGGAATCTTAAAATGGCCCACGCTACATTTGCATTGCATCTCCGACCTAATCTCCTACTCCCCTTCTCTGCCCTACTGGCTTCAGAGACTTCGTACTTGCTGTTCCCTTTGCCTGGGTGGTTTTCTGCCATAATCCACTTTATTCTTTCTCTTCCTTTAAGTGTTTACTCTAAAAACTTGGAGTAAGACTCCACATGCTTGCATTGACTATCTTACTATTTTTAAACATTTTATTTTGGAAGTTTTCAAATATACACATAAATGTAGAGAGAACATAATCATGATACTAATATAATTCTGAACTAAGTTATAATTCCTTAAACATTATCCGGTACCCAGACCATGTTCAAATGTCCTCAGTTGTCTGTCTCCAAAATGACTTTTTTTATGGTTTATTTTTTCAAGTCAAGGCAATATCTACACATGGTCCACCCATTGTGTTTGGTTGATGGGACCACTTAACTTACGTTTGCAACCTTTTCCCTCCTCTCCCAGAGTGGAGAATTCTACCTCTGCCTTATTTTTCTCCATAGCATTCATCCTGTTCTAGTATACTATTTATTTACTCTTTTTGTGAAAAAATTACATGCTTACCCGCATTAAAATGACAGATTCCTGAAGGCCAGGGTTTTTAAATTGTTGACCTCTGTTTTCCCCAAGCCTAGCTCAGAGTACATGCTCAATAAATGTAAGTCGAATGAGTGAGCTGATACGTGCCCTTTACCTGGCCATTTCACTCAAGAAATGTGTGCCCTGGAGCATATGAAATGAGACATGAATTTCTGCTACCATGTATTGGAGGTTGTAGAGCATTGTGGTAAAGAGCACAGACTTTGGAACCAGACACCTTTGTTTAAATCCTGAGGCTGTCATTTTCTAGCTTTATATCTCTGAAAAAGTTACTCCTTTGTGTTTTGGTTTCCTCATTGATAAACAGTGTGTATCTCAAGGATTGTTAGGAACCTTCGCACATATTAACCACTTACAATAGCTAATGTTAGTATCATTATTCTAAATTCCAACACAGGACTTCTCGGATAGCTCAGTGGCATAGAATCTGCCTGCCAGTGCAGGAGACAGGTTTGATCCCCGGGTCAGGAGGGTCCCCTGGAGGAGTGAATGGCAGCCCATTCCAGCTTTCTTACCTGGACAATCCCATGGACAGACAAGGCTGGCGGGCCACACTCCTCGGGGTTGGAAAGAGTCGGACATGACTGAGCAACTGAACACACACACAAATTCCAATGTAATTCTAATGGTAGAAGCGTCACACCATACTAAATATGATTCTGACGTTTAAAATGACTTAAGGTGACTTAAACATGTAAGTCACCTTTTTTTTTTTTTAACAGTGATTTTTTTTGAAACCCTACAGAAAAACTAGGTATGTTAGCTTTACATGGGCTTTGGGTTGGCCTCCGAGAAGGTGTTTTTCAAAGGTAATTTGGCTGGTGGCTCAGAGGTTAAAGCGTCTGCCTGCAATACGGGAGACCTGGGTTCGATACCTGGGTTGGGAAGATCCCCTGGAGAAGGAAGTGGCAACCCACTCCAGTATTCTTGCCTGGAGAATCCCATGGACAGAGGAGCTTGGTGGGCGACAGTCCATGGGGTCGCAAAGAGTCAGACACGACTGAGCGACTTCACTCACTCACTCACTCGGCCATATGACATTAGAAATAAAGTCTTGATATCTAATCCTGTGTATGGTGTAACTCTGTCATATTCATTTTTAGAAAATTGATCTAACAAATTGATAAAACTCTCTTGTTTACAGGATTCCTGACACTCAGAACCATTCTCTCCCTTAATTTCTATTCACTCTGTGCATTGCTTTCTTATTTCTCAGTGTAGATTTGTTTAATCATCTTATTTTTAAAAAATCAAAAAACAAAAACAAAACCTTGATATAAACAGCTCCTTAAATTTGTACAGGGCTTTTGAAAACACTTATGGGGATTTCCCTGGAGGTCCAGTGGTTAAGACTCTGGGCTCCCACGGCAAGCACGGGGCATGGGTTTGATCCCTGGTCAGGAAATTAAGATTTGACATGCCTCATGGCACATCCAAATAATTTAAATAAATAAAAGTGGGCACTTCTTTAAAAAATGTAAAAAAAAAAGACCACTTCTGTTTACATTGTTTTCTGTAATTTTCAAAATAGACTTAAGAAATATGTATTCCTACCTCAATTCTGCTGATAAAAGTCTTACCCTGGGTTACCTGGCTGTTCAATAGTGAAAGCAGAACTGTATTTCCTTTTTTGGTTATAACCTTGTTTTTTCCGCTATTCTGGACAGTTCATTAACATACTGAAAGTGCAGGCCTAGCATAGTAAAAATGCAGAATCTGAAATCAGACTGCCCATGTTTATAATCTGGTTCTTGCACTGCCTGACTGTGTGACCCTGAAGAAGTGACTTAATTTTTCTGTCACTTAACTTTTCCTCTTCAGTAAAGTATGAGCAGTTTAGTTCAGTTGCTCAGTCGTGTCCAACTCTTTGCGACCCATGGACTGCAGCATGCAAGGCCTCCCTGTCCATCACCAAGTTTGAGCTTGCTCAAACTCACGTCCATCGAGTCAGTGATGCCATCCAACCATCTCATTCCCTGCTGTCCCCGTCTCCTCCTGCCTTCAGTCTTTCCCAGCATCAGTCTTTTCCAGTCAGGCAGTTCTTACATCCGGTGCCCAAAGTATTGGGAGTTTCAGTATCAGTCCTTCCAGTGGATATTCTGGGTTGATTTGCTCTAGGATTGACTGGTTTGATCTCCTTTCAGTCCAAGGGACTCTCAAGAGTCTTCTCCAACACCACAATTCAAAAGCATCGATTCTTCAGAGCTTAGCTTTCTCTATGGCTCGATTCTCTCACATCCCTACATGACTACTGGAAAAGCCATAGCTTTGACTAAATGGACCTTTGTCAGCAAAGTAATGTCTCTTGCTTTCTAATATGCTGTCTAGGTTGGTCACAGCTTTTCTTCTGAGGAGCAAGCGTCTTTTACTACGTGGCATGGCTCATAGTTTCAGTCAGTTAGACAAGGCTGTCGTCCGTGTGATCAGTTTGGTTAGTTTCCTGTAAAGTGTGGGCAGTAGCAGTACCTATTTCTTTGGGTGGTTGTTGTCTCTTGTTTATTCTACACATGTAAAACGTTTAGAGTAACACTTAGCACCATCATATGTACAAAATGTGATATATATATATCTTGTAGAATTTTTTGGAAAAGGGGGTTGTGCCTGGCAATTAACAGTAAGTTACAGAGATGAGACTTGAATGGCCCCCATCCAGTTGTGCCCCATCCCATTGAGATGGCTCTAGAAGAATGTGTAGAATTTAGATCGGATGATGGAGCGGTGCAGGCATTCTTAAAGGAGCTTTATGAGAAAATTTAGAGGCAAGAATTGGCGTTCTTTTTTGGGAACGGAAAGAAGCCTGTGTCTGACTGGCTCTAGACTAACAAGAGGAGGGACCAGGCCTTGAAAGACTCTGAAGTTGACACCTGTCAGTTGAGTAACGTGATAAAAGGGGCCTTTATAGATAATAATGACCCATAGTGGCGTGCACTATGGACACACAGCAAAACGCTGCCCAGGAGGGAGGCCATGGTGGCTCGTACTAAGGTTACAGCAGTGATGAGAGAGAAGGCCTGAGAAGTTTCGAAGCACTTAATATAAGCATGGTTTACCTGAAGGTAGGCGTGAGTGAGAGAACTCTTGAGGTTTCTAAAGGCCCAGGATAAGGGATATATCAGAGTAATGGTTGGTATTGCTGAGGAAACAAAATGTTAAGGGAACCAGTTTAACTGATAACTCATTTCCTAGAGCATTTGAACCTTGGTTAAGATTCTTCTCAGACGAGTTATTTAATTTGATATAATAGTCTAGGGTTTCAGTGTTTCACTCAAGCTGTGTAATCCTCTGTCGGAATTTAACTTACAGAGCAACTAATAGAAAAATCGTTTGACAGTTAAATCATTCCTTCGATTGTGTTCCCAAAGCTCTGTGCACATACTTCAACCCTGACCTGTATAATTCTTTGCCATAATTATTATGTTTTCATCATTTCTTAAATTATTTAAGTTTAGTGACTGGATCTAAGTGTTAAATCCTGCATAACCATAATAAATGCTCAGTAAATATTTATGGGATGAATGCTTTGGGTATGTTTTGGGTTGTAACATGAATCATATTTGTCCTGAGTGGAACAGCACTGGCTTAGAGATGTTTTGGTTGTGATTTGGTAGGGAGGGAGCTTCTTTATTTCCAGTGTCACAGTGTACATGATTTCTTAGTATGGTTTCTACTCTTTTTTTTTTTTTTTTTTTTGGCCAAACTACACAGCATGTTTGATCTTAGTTCCCCAACCAGGGATCAAACCTGTGCTCCCTGCATTGGAAGCTGGAGTCTTAATCACTGGACCACCAAGAAAGCCCCATGGTTTCTCCTCTTAAGCATCCTATTAATTAGAACATGAGATCTCCTCTACTTTTCCTCTCCAATCATATGGATAATGTAATCAATAATTTGAGTGTCAACTCGGCCTGTAATGTTTATTGATTAAAGATTTAAAATTTCTTCTCTAATGAAAAGTATTGAAGCTCAGTAAAGGACATCAAGTGCTAATAGTTTGACCCTCGTTATTCTGCTCCTTAGTGGGCTGCCAAGTTGTTGATCTCAATTTAACTTATCAAGTAATCAGTTTCAAATAAGTCTCACAATTTTCTGCTGGTTGAATGCTATTCTAGTAATTCTGCAGAGGTGTGGCAAAACACATCACTAACCTTTTGGGTTTCAACTAGCTGTTTCTTCGAATGTCCTGTCATTAGCCTGGGTTGTAGCTTTTTGTTTTGTCCTGTCGTGTACCACAGACCCCTTTAAGCCCTAAGGCAACCTGATTGATTTCTCTCTGCACCTGAGATTCTCCACCCACCACTCAGACCATTGCCCCTTGACAGAGCAGCTTTTGCTTCAACACTTTATTCTTATGTTTTTAATGAAATTCAGTTTCCTCATGCTTGCCGTTTGATTTTGATGACGGTGGGGGGGGGGGTGTGTGTTTAAACGACAGCCCTTTAAAGGCAGAGATACTATGCTTAAAAAAAAAAATGTTTTCTTTCTCAGAGAATTATATTTTATGAGGCTGACTTAGGTAACTGGATTGCAAGGAAATGACTCTGGTTTTGTTGATGTGTGTATACATGTGTATGTGTGTGCGCGCGCGTGTATTTTAGATCTAGGAGTTTTGCCTCAAGAGAATGTCAGAATTAGATGGGACTATAGATAACCTTTCTTTGCTTGATTACAAAGTTGTGTTGCTGCTGTCTGACTAAACTGAACTGATGGTAATAAAGAGATTTTTGGAGTGCCCTGACAAGTGGGAAATTGGTTCCATAGGCTTGGTTTTAGAGAGGTAGCTCTCAAAAGTTTTGCTTCCACTATATACTGCATAGTTCTGTATGGTACCTGGTTCTGTAATAATTTAGCTTATTGCTTGAACAAAAAAAGAATACCACTTATTAAGAGTGCCAACAACTTATTATTTTATTGTTCATTTTAACAAAGTACTACACGTGTAATAGGAATAGAACTTTAGTTGTTTAGAATGACCGCGGATCTGTTTTCTTTCAAATCTTCGCTTCATTGATGTATTAATCGCTATTTTCTGTTTTCTCTGCAGGCCTCAGCTGTTGAAGAATGCTCTGCAGAGAGCAGTAGAGAGGGGCCAGTTAGAACAAATAACTGGCAAAGGTGCTTCTGGAACATTCCAGGTTAGAGGCTCAAAGGGTTGGTTGTAGAGAAGTAGTTCTCAAAAGTTTTGGTTTCAGGACCTCCTTATACTCTAATTTATTGAGGACCCAAGAGCTTGTGTTTATGTGGCTTATACATATTAATATTTACCATACTAGAAATTATATAACCGAGGACCTTTTTAGTTATTTATTCTTTTCTAAAGTAATAAACCCGTTATGTGTTGACATAACCCTTTTTATGAAAACTGTGTTTCCCGTAATGAGAGGGAGGTTACTATTTGTTAACATTTTTACGAATGTCTTTATTGTCAGCTTAATAGAAGACAGCTAGCATCTGTTTTTAATATATTTGGGGTTACGTCTATGAAGAAAATCCAGCTCACACCGAGTACTTATATGTGGAGTAATTAGGGTAATTTTCAGAAGTCAGTACTATTCTTTGGTAGTATACCAATACTCAACAAATGATAGTTTTTTTGTAATAGCTTCATTGAAGTATGATTTGTGTACTATAAGATATAATCATTTTACATTACAATTTGATTCAGTAAAATTTAGTAAATTTACAGTGTTGTACACCTATCACTGCAGTCCAGTTTTAGAGCATTTCCATCACCCCAAAAAACTCCTGCGCCCATTTGCATCACTGTCTCTTCTCATCCCTATCCAGCCTGCTCATCTCTCCCTCCTGTGTAGATTTACCTTCTTGCACCTTCACACAGATAGAATCAAGCAATATGTGCTCTTCTGTGTCTGACTTCTTTCACTGAGCATAATACTTTTTTGTTTTATCCATGTTGCAGCAGAAATCAATACTTTCATTCCTTTCATTGGCAAATAGTATTCCATAATCTGACATACTTTATCCATTCACAAGTTGAGCTATTCTGCTTTTTAGCTATTGTGATTAATATTGCCTGGGAACAGTTATGTCCAGATCTTTGTGTGGGTATATGTTACTATTACCCTTGTGCTAAAGTAGGAGTGTGGACTGCCTGGACTACATGGTAAATTTATTTTAAGAAACTGCCAAAGTGGCTGCATCAGTTTTCATTCCTACCAGCGGTGTGTGTGTAAGAGTTCCAGCTTCTCCTTATCTTTGCCAACTCTCTTACTGTCTTTTTTTAAATTATACCCATGCTAGTAGATACAAAGCGGTTTCTCATTATAGTTTTAGTTTGCATTTCCCTAAGACTGTTGATGTTGACCATTTTTTCTTGGACTTATTGGACATTTATTTATCTTCTTCGGTAAAATGTCTCTTCACAGCCTTTGCTTATTTTTAAAATTGAGCTATTTGTCTTATTATGAGTTATAAGAGTTATATGTGAAAGTCAAAGTGTTAGTCGCCCAGTTGTGTCCAGCTCTTGTGACCCCATGGACTGTAGCCTGCCAGGCTCCTCTGTCCATGGGAGTGGGTTGCCATTCCCTTCTCTAAGGGATCGTCCCAACCCAGGGATTGAACTCAGGTCTCCTGCATTGCAAGCAGATTCTTTACCCTCTGAGAGACCAGGGAAGCCCCATGTAAGCCCCTATATAAGAGTTATATAACTAGATACAAGTTCCTCTTCAGATACATGATTTGTAAATATTTTATCCTACTCTGTGACCCATGGTTTCACTTTCTTAATGGTGTCTTTTGAAGCACAAAAGTGTTTAATTTTGGTAAAATCCAGTTGATCATTTTTCTAAGTTAATGGTTGTTGATGACTTATCTAATCATTGCCTGGCTTGAAATCAAGTTTTACTTATCTTTTGAGAGTTTATGGTTTTAACTCTTACATGTAGAGCTGTGATCCATTTATGATATGTGCTGCTGCTGCTGCTGCTGCTAAGTCACTTCAGTTGTGTCCGGCTCTGTGTGACCCCATAGACGGCAGCCCACCAGGTTCCCCCATCGCTGGGATTCTCCAGGCAAGAACACTGGAGTGCGTTGCCATTTCCTTCTCCAATGCATGAAAGTACTAATGGTATAAATTCATGTTTCTGCATGTGGACATCCAGTTATCCCAACACCACTTATTGAAAAGACTGTCCCTTCCTTGTTGAATTGCCTTAGCACTCTTATCAAAACATAATTGACCCATGAGTGTAAGGGTTTTTTTCTGGACTCTTCAGTTCTGTTCCATTGATCTATATGTGAATCTTCATGTCAGGATCACACTATCTTGATGACTGTAGTTTTATAGTAAGTTTTCAAATTGGGAAATATAAATCCTCTCTTAACCTTTTCTTTTTCAAAATTGCTTTGACTGCTCTGGATCTTGTGTATTTCCGTATGGTTTTTACAATTCATTCATCACAAAAATCCCCCTGAGGTTTTGGTAGAAATTGCATTGAACCTATAGATCAATCCAGAAGGAATCACTGCTCTTCCAGTGTTGAGTTTTCCAATCCAGGGACAAGCATTTTCTCATCATTTATTTAGATCTTTAACTTCTCTCAGCAGTGCTTGTTTTTAGTATATAGATCTTACATTTCTTTTGTTAAATTTATTCCTAAATATTTTGTTCTTTTTCCATGTATTGTGAATGGAACTTTATTTTCATTTTTCAGAGTGCTCACTGCTGTCCAATAGAAATACATTTGGTTTGTCTGTTGTTCTTATATCCTGCAATCTGCTGAACTAGTTTAGAATTTTTTGTAGGTTCCTTGGGACTTTGGGGGTGGATTCCCTAGGATTTTCTACATATAGGATAATGTCATCTGCAAACAGACCATTTTACTTCTTCCTTTCCAATCTGGATGTCTTTTTTTTTCCCCCTCCATGCCTGTGCACTGGATAGAACATCTATTATAGTGATGAGAATAGATGTCTTTGTCTTGTTACCCATCTTAAAGGGAAAACATTCATTTTTTTTACCATTAAAGCTGTAGATTTTTCATAAATGCCTATTATCAGATTGAGAAAGTTCTGTTACTAGTTTGTTGGAAGTTTATGATGAATGGTTGTTGGATTTCTCACATGTTCTAAAACTCTTGAGATGATCATATGCTTTTTGTCCTTAATTCTGTTAATATATTATGTTAATTGATCTTGTGGTATTTCTTAAATTACATTAAAGTTGCCGTGTAAAGCCTGAAACCATATTAGTGAGCTCCTTGTACTCTGTAACCTTAAATTCTTTGATCTGTCTTGAACTTTGAGGGCAATTTTTGAACTTTGAGTGTAATTTTATAACACAGTCATTTGAAAAATAGTAGTTCACGGAATCATGCAAATTTTTTAAATGTTGACATTTCATCAAAAATAATAAAAATTATATTCATTAATATCACCTACTGATCTCATCAGAACATTTAAGTATTGGGAAATTATTGTGCTCATAATGGTAGGTGCAGATTTTCCACAGTTTATCTCTTGAAAAGTTAAATTTATCATTTGATAACAAATACTGTTAGTTGTTTTCCTTGAGTTGATAGGCTTACTTAATTCATTTTCAAGAAAATGTCTACCAGATACCCAAATCTGGATGACGATAGATTATCTATTAATTGTTCCTTCAAGTAAAAAGGGTATTCCATGAAAAATGGAGCTAATTCAGCTCAGAACTCAATCACTAGGTGATTTTCCCTGAGACTATCACCATCCCTCCACATGCAGCTGGCATGCCTTATACATTCTTCTCATTTTGCCCCATAGAGTATCAAAAAGACATGTTGGATTGAGATTTTAAAAAATCACTTTTATATCAAAGACATTCCTATGTGAAGCTAGCTTTTATTTTTCTTAAGTATATAGTAGTAAAAAACACACTAACTACTAGTGCATTTCTGCGCCTCCACCATGATTTGTAGTAAAGTAATAGCAGTTTTACTCATTGATTTTCCACCATCAGTGCAAATGTCGTCACAGTGAAAAAGACAAACCCATCTTAGCACTATTATGAAAACAGTTTAGCCTTGCAGATGCTCTGAAAGGGCCTCAGGAGCCCTTTGGGGGTTCTGGACCTTTCTTTTGAGGATCACTGTTGTAGACCGTACCTCAGTTTGTTCTTTAACCTTTTTGCTTGCTGGTGCCACCTTTGTTGGCACTGGTGCCTTTTGTCCTTGAAATATGCCATATAATCTTCTGTTACACCCCAGATATTTGTCAGACTTTTTGCTGTTTTCCTTACAAGATTAAAAAGACTATTATTTTTGTAAATGCTCACATTTTTCAAGTTCAGAGAAAAGGAAGTAGTCTCAAAATTGTTAATTTGTCAGGGACATAACCAGTTAACCTCCTTTTTGGAGTAGAGCTGTCATTCTCTTTGGGTTAGGTTGGCTTTTGCTATTTTCAGTTGGATGGAGGGATAGATAAAAGGAGAAAAGATCCACAGGAGGGTTGGGACTCCTCAGTTAGATTGAATACCTAATGAGTGGGAAGAGAAAGTCCCTAACCTGACAATTTATTGTAAAACATATCTGTGCTAATGCAGGAACTCCGACCCACCTGGTGCAGAGGAGTCTTGTCTTGAGCTGCTTTGGGAGAGTGTTGTCTTGATGCTTTTCTCTTCCTCCTTGGAAAACAGCTGAAGAAATCAGGGGAGAAACCCCTGCTTGGTGGAAGCCTGATGGAATATGCAATCTTGTCTGCCATTGCTGCCATGAATGAGCCGAAGACCTGTTCCACCACCGCTCTGAAGAAGTATGTCCTGGAGAACCACCCAGGGACCAATTCTAACTATCAAAGTAAGACTCAGAGTTGAGCAGGTTCAGTGGGGACCCAGGGAAGGTGGCAGAAATTATCTTGTGGGAATATCCTTAGACATCATGCTGTTAATGAAAGAGCATAGCTACTGACTGAAAACCAAGAGAGAACTTTTTGTAAATTTACTATTTACAAAAAGACAAAAGTACTCAAGTCTTATCCTTAATTTATAGTGTCTGCTTAGGATTAGAATTTGATTTCACTCTATTATAAAGGTTTTTTATGCTAATTTTTATTGTAATAGAGATAAATTTCTAAGTTCAAAACACCTGTCAAGTAGGACTTCCCAGCAGTACAGTGGTTAAGATTTCGAGCTTCCAATGCAGGGGATGTGGTTTTCCCACAGTCCATGTGGCATGGCCAAAAAACAAAACCTCTCAAGTATAGTATATTTTTACCTTCTTCTGAATGTTTACCAAAACATCTTTTGTCAGCCTGAAACCAAACCAGTTGGTTAAAATACTTATGTGATTTGTTACTGACTTAACCCCTATACAGAAAATACTTTTTAGTAGACATATTTGCCCTGTCAGGCGATGATCGAGGTTAGAAACCTTGCTGTAGCAGCATTATCATTTATGGATTAGTGAGATATATTTCCTCACTAAACTATGGGAGTAGGCACAATGGTGTAGGGTGAGGAACATGAAAATTTAAATAACAGAAAATGCAAACTAGAATATATTGTTTTAAATGAAACACTTAATTTTGAGGTCTTACTGTTGACTTTTAACATATGCAATATGTATTTTTTAATGTTATGAAGGAATGCTTTGTGATTTTGTGTAAAAGGTGAGGACTGGTGAGGCCTTTAGGATCCATGATACTGTTTTGTAACTATTTGCCGATTTATGCGATATATGGTTTAATTTTATAGACATTGTCCTAAGTGCTTATCAGAACTTACAGGCACTCGGTAGATATTTAAATGAATAGAAATAGAGGTTGAGTTTTAAGTCAACAGTTACCCATTTATGTGCAGCTGTAGGGCAGGTCATTAGTCTCTTAGGCTGCTGTTTCACTTTGTGCAGTGAGGAATTTGACACAACGGTCTCTGAAGTCTCATCCCATTATAATTAATTCAAATTTATGGGCACTTAATCGTAATTTAGTAAATCAGTTAATAATCCCTTTGACCACAAAGGATTCATTTAGCATGTGAAAATTGCTCACTCATGTCCAACTCTTTGCAGTCCCATGAACTATACAGTCCATGGAATTCTTCAGGCCAAAATACTGGATGTGAGAGGATAATGTACATGATAAATTAATGTGTAATAGATTGTAGTTGAGGGAAGTATCAAATCCGAATAAACAAATACTTTCTTCATTTCTGAATTTTTGTCCAGTGCATCTGCTGAAGAAAACCCTGCAGAGATGTGAAAAGAACGGGTGGATGGAGCAGATCTCTGGTAAAGGATTTAGTGGCACCTTCCAGCTCTGTTTTCCCTATTATCCCAGGTAAGCACCCAACTGATAATGTGAAGTAGTGGTCATTGCAACTTTTAAAAATCTGACTCCAGTTTACAGGTGTGGCTTCACTTATTTGCCCTGACTGCTGCTACACTGAGCTGAATGCACTTGAAAATAAAGACTTCTTCAGGCAGCACTGTTTTAGAGCAGAAGGCTTTCATGCACTAGCAGGGGACTGACTTGGCCTGTCCTGCTGGAGCTCATCGTTAGCCAAGTGCTCCTGAAATCAAGCACTGAGCTCTTCGGGATCCTTGGCCAGTCATTAACATGCTCATTCCTGCTAACAAGAAAGAAAGTACATGATGATGACAGGAAGATTATTAGACGATTATTTGTTTTAATTGTCCAGTACCAAGTAGGGGGAGCATTAGATACTTCTAAGAATCCTAATCTGCCCTCTTCTTACTATAGAGACAAGGACATCTTTTTGGAAAACTTGTCTGGTATACATGCATTATTTTTTCATTGAACTAGAAAATTTATTGAGCACCTCCTATGGACCAGGCATTTTTTTGTATACCCAGGCTATTGCCTTTTTGTACTTTGATTTCCAGTCAAGTGCCATGACAGTTAACACTAAAACCTATTTTGGCAGGCATATAGTGTGTAGCTTTCTTATATTGCTCTTTGTGCATAAACGTGCTGAGTCATGTTCTACACCCTCCTGTGTAGGAGCTGCGTGCATGGAGCTCAGTCATATCCGACTCTTTGTGGCCCCATGGACTATAGCCTGCCAGGGTCCTCTGTCCATGGGATTTCCCAGGTCAGAACACTGGAGTGGGTTGCCATTTCCTTCTCTAGGTGCATAAACATAAATGTTACTTCATTGAATGTACAGTATTTGAAATTTTCAAATGTTTAGCTTTAAATATAATTCTTAAAATCATGTACATACAGTGTTATGATTTAAAGATTTATTAATCAGTGGTACCAAGTTTTCTGTCATTAAGGATAAAGAAAAGTTAGAAAATCCTTGCTGAATTTCTCAAAAACTTTGAAGAGATTCAGACTTTATGAGGTCTTGTATCATAAGGGCAAAAAATATATACTGCTGTATAGACTGTTCACTGCTGTATGGACCATTCACTGCTATATATTCAGTGGCTGATACAGTGCCAAACACACATCAGGAGTTTAAATAACTTTACTAAATAAGTGATTGTCGATTTTATTAAATGGAAGGAAGTAGAGAATGAGTTATGTTTGAGGCTTTTATAGATTTGTCATAACTTCATTTGAGTGTTCAAAATAGGTTATATTGTGACCTGGTATTTGTAACCTAACCTGACTTAATTGGGGAGTGTGGGAGGACATGGGTAATGTCCAGGAAAGAGCATATCTAGGTTCACATCCTTTTGCTTGTCCCCATGGGACTTCTCTTTATCTAATATTTTTTTACTAGCCCAGGAGTTCTGTTTCCAAAGAAAGAGCCAGATGATTCTAAAGATGAGGATGAAGATGACTCATCAGAGGAAGACTCTGAAGATGAAGAGCCACCACCGAAGAGAAGGTGCGAGTGTGTGGGAAACACTTGTTAGAGCTGAGAGTGGCCGTGAGGGAAGAGGCTGTGAGAAGCATGTCAGCAACTCTGCGTCCTTCTCAAGTGCTCTGTGTGACGTTTGAACTTACCCTCTCCTGAGAATTTAGAGGCTCTAAACTTGTGAAACACTGAATGTTTAATTACTCTTTGGTCAAACCTGTGTGTGTGTGCGTAGTGTGTAGTTTGGTTATTTGAAGAAAAATAATTCCATGTTTTTCTGGGAAAAACATTTAGACTTCCAGAATTGGTTGAATTTTTATACAATTTTAGTTGAAAGGTTATATAACCCATATTCTTCTTAATGTAGGTGATTTTACCTGTACTGTTTCTTTTCTGGCAAAGTATCTCGTCATCATGGTGAAGTGAATCTCTCCAGTATAAGTGATTGCCTTCTCTCTGGTTCTCACAGGTTGCAGAAGAAAACCCCAGCCAAGTCACCAGGGAAGGCTTCAGCCATGAAGCAAAGAGGGTCCAAGCTGGCGCCCAAAGTCCCAGCTGCCCAGCGAGGGAAAGCGAGGCCCCTGCCCAAGAAAGCCCCTCCTAAAGCGAAAACTCCTGCCAAGAAAGCCAGACCCTCACCCTCAGTCATCAAGAAACCTAGTGGTAGCTCTTCCAAGAAGCCTGCAGCCAGTGTGAGAAAGGAAGTGAAATTGCCTGGCAAGGGCAAATCTACCATGAAGAAATCGTTCAAAGCGAAAAAGTAAATTTTATAGGAAAAAAGGGTATCATGATGAAATTCAAAATCTTATTTTCTAAGGTCAGTGTGCATTTGTTTTAGTTTTGATGCTTTTAAAATTACATTTTTTTTCCTCTCCTATGAACATTATGGGGAGGGAATATAAATAAACCAGTTTAGCCATTTGTTAGCTTTAGGTGCTGTTCTTGGTGCCTGCCCCTCCCCTCTCCCAGTCATTTTAATTTCTGCCATAATTTTGGACTTTTCCTGAACTGTATAGTCTGTTCTTGTCCTTTTTCCTTCCTCCACCTTATCCCTCTTTCTTTTTTAATGGTCAGCTTTAGCTTTTTTTTTCCCTTCCAGTTTTATCTAAACAGTTGCAAAGATTTTTATATTTGTTAGAAACCATCGAGAATGGGATGCTGGTCAGGTGCTGGATGTAAAGAGGAGGCAGTATAGCCCTGACTGAATCATAAAGCCTCCTACCTAGAGGCTTCACGCACAGCTGTAATAGCTAATCTTATTTATAAAACCACTCCGCTAACCCTCTCTCTCTCCAACTATAAACACAGAGATGTCTTAGCTTTGGGAACAGGCCAAAAGCACCCTGATCTCATTAGAGGCTGAAGATCCATGACCCCTTTGGGCCGCTTTCCCATTGCTCCATCTCCAGGTATTTTTTGCTGGCCCCTGGGCGCTGCATCCCCACAGCAGCAAGCACAAGGCCTCTCCACCACGTGGTTTCTGGCTGAGGGGGAAACACAGGCACGCACTGAATTTGTGATTTCTGGTGTCACCTGTGTTACCAAAAATTAAAACAAAGTCTTCATCAGATAGCTAAATATATTTTTAATATTTGGAGCATGGATTGTCACTTCCTCTTTCCCTTTTTTATAAGGAAATGTTGGAGAGTTACACCATTGCTAATGTAGAAACGTGAAATGGAAAACATAACAATTTGCTAAAATATTCCACATTTATCTGTGGATTTTTTTTCCCCTCTTTTCTTTCCACAGCACTTTCGATAACAAACTAGTGGCTTCCTTTTTTGAGTTATTTAAAAAGAGAAAAGAAAAAAACAAATGAAGCCTGACTACCTAACCCTTCCTTATTTGTATTTGTTTTAGTATCGTGAAGTTGTGTTAAATAGTATTAGCTTCCTAAGAAATATTGATTTCCGATTATCATTTATCCTCCCTGTGGCACTTGACATTTTAATTGTCTTAAATTTTTTGGTGTGTGTCTTCTGGCCCGAGTGCTGCCAGAGGCAAAACATGTTTGTTTAATCCATTCCATTTGCATTGTCTCCTGGGATCCCGTCTGCAGCCTGAGGCGTGGCTGGGAATTGGACTTGAGAAGACTGGCTTGAGTTAGATCCAGAATCATGTGTGATCCCATCATGAGTTTATTGGAATTTGTGTTGCATGTAAGGCAATCTTTTCCTGTTGTAAATCTTCCTTTTTTTATGTACATATATTTTGAAAAATATGAATAAACATGGAATTTTAAAAGCTGCTGAACTGTAGCTTGTATTTAAAAGTTCCTAGAATTCCTCAGAAGTAGTGTTTTACTCACTTTGAGCCTTCTCTGCTCCTTGTACTAGCTGTCATCCATTTTCCTTTTTAAATATAAGCTCCAACAAGCTCCAGTCTATATGAGTTTTTGAATTTTTAAATAGATGGTGAGTGTTTTTAGTACATTGAACCTGATTATTCAGTGCATAAGAGATTTTTAAAAATCACTTTGTATTTTATCAAGGTCCTTGTTTTCAAGGTCATAAGTTCCAGTTTTTCATGTTTAGTGTTCAGAGATGTCCTTGAACTAGAAAAAAAGACAGCATTGCAAAAAGATTAATCCTAGACCTACTTCCAGAAAGTAATCTAATTTTCTGTTACGCTATTTAGCAGGTAGTAATTTTTTTAATATTTTTATTTTAAATCATTTATTTATTTGAGTTGTAGTTGCAACATGTGGGATCTAGTTCCCCGACCAGGGATCAAACCCAGACCCTCTGGATTGAGAGCTCAGGAGTCTTAGCCACTGAACCACCAGGGAAGTCCAATAATTCTCAATATTATAGTTGTTAGGTACCTGTGCTAAGAATTCGCAACTCTTCTGGAATGAAGTGAGGATTTCGGTTGGTTTCTGTGTTTTGTTTTAGAGATTGCCTGAACGATCATCTGGTGGCTATATCGTGTATCAGGCACTCCGGCGTAGAGTGAGACATTGAGATCGTTTCAGGTCCCTTTCCACCCTGACGTTCTGTTAAATTCACAGAATTCGGGTGAAGACAGAACTATCCTTGATTTTAACATCATGTAAAGGGAAAAGACAAAAGGCCCATTGCACTCTTCCCAAGGAAAATCCCCAGCTCTCAAAGATAGGTACCTTCCTGATGTTGAGATAAAGGGATGTTTGGCTTTTTTTCCCTTCCAGGCATTCTTAAGGAGCAGAACGCACAATTTTTGTTTCCATGTTACAGAAAGGTAAACAGCAAACCAAACTCGAGAGATAACCCAACAATTCCTGGCCTGGATCGGTGGCTTCAGTACGGTCAGTGGCTTTTAGTGAGCTCAACTACAGTGTTTCACTGGTCCTTAAACCACCTACAAACAGCCTTTGATAGGTGAATCTCGGAAGGTGCTGGGAGAGAGTGTTGGCTTCTTAAAGCTCAAATGAGAAAGAAGAGACACCACTTCAGAGAAAGGTGGGAGACTTTTAAAAAAAATTATAACAGAAGCTTTCAACACAGGGAAAACTCCATCCTAACTATCCATGGAGATTTAACTAAAGGAAGCCTGATCCAATCATGTCTGTTGGCTGTAACTAATGGGAAATTACATGAAAACAGGCTATGTAATATGCCTGTACCGTGGACATTTTTTCCCGTCATTCCTCTTGTAAAATTTTGTCAGCCCAGTCTAGGCTTGTTAACCTATCCTTATACGTTCTTTAAAGAACCTAAGAAGTTAATTCTTGCTCAAGCTGAGGTACTTTGCCATCCTAAACTGTCAGGGGGAAAGAAGGTAAGCCAGCTTTATTCATGAACTGCTGTACTTAGCTAACTAAACACCAGCTAAAAGAAATTTTAATCCAAAAACTTAAGAATTATAGGTGAAGCTTTTCATTTTTGGAACCTGATAGATCATATTTCTTTTTCTTTGGGTCAAGCAAAAATTCGAATTTTATCCATGAAGAGAAATTCTATATATTTTTTTTAAAGAGGTAGGTTTTTAAAAAAATATTTTCTAATTTTCTGTATTATTTATTTAGCTGTGCCAAGTCTTAGTCAGGGTGTGCAGGACCTTCGAGCCTTGTTGCAGTACACAGGATCTTGACTTGTAGCAAGTGAACTCTTACTTGCTGCATGTGGGATCTAGTTCCCTGACCAGGGATTGAACCTAGGTCCATTGCATTGGGAGCATGGAGTCTTAGCCACTGGACCACCAGGTAAGTCCCAGAAATTCTGTTCTTAATTGTGTAAAGATCATTAAGTATTTTCCCCAGAGGTTCTGACTGACTTCCCCGCGTGTAGGGTTGCTTTTGCATTTTTGCGGTAGAAGAGACGGTCACTCAGTTCTGCAGAGCTGAAGCCTGATAACTGGAACTGTTGGAGCTCTGGGCCTGGGCCTGCTTGGCAGATGCATGCTCTGGAGCCAGTAAAGAGGCTGAATGGCACCCCACTACTGCAACTGGTTTCATTGTCTAAGAAACTGATCCTTGCCGTTTTTATTACTATATTCTTCTGACTGTCATTTTCCACAAGATTCTTAACTTCAATGGCTTTTTTTTTTTTTTCTGTTGAAGGAAGTTTCTGCCTTTGGCTACTTAAATGTATTAGCTTAGTTTTAACATTCTGTTAATAGTTGTCAACAACTGGTATGTCAAAGGATAACCTTCACAAGCTATTTTCCTCCAAAAATGGCAGCTCGCTCTTTTGATACTCTATGTAAATATGTAATTAACACCATTGCTGTTAAATCTTTGCTTATTAGCAGAATCCTTTCTCTTTGGTGCCTTGAATATGTTTGACAGTGTGTCATTATTTGACTTAAAACTATTTAACATAATAATAGTAACAATCATTCTGTTCAGTCGCTCAGTCGTGTCCGACTCTTTGTGACCCCATGAACTGTGGCACACCAGGCTCCCCTGTCCATCACCCACTCCCGGAGTCCACCCAAACTCATGTCCATCGCGTCGGTGATGCCATCCAACCACCTCACCCACTGTTGTCCCCTTCTCCTCCCGCCTTCAATCTTTCCCAGCATCAGGGTCTTTTCCAGTGAATCAGTTCTTCATATCAGGTGGCCAACGTATTGCCATTTCAGTACTTCAGTCCTTCCAATGAATTTTCAGAACTGATTTCCTTTAGAATTGACTGGTTGGATCTTGCAGTCCAAGGGACGCTCAAGAGTCTTCGCCAACTCCACAGTTCAAAAATATCAATTCTTCAGCGCTCAGCTTTCTTTATAGTCCAACTCTCACATCCATCCATGACCACTGGAAAACCATAGCCACTAGATGGACGTTTGTTGGTAAAGTAGTGTCTCTGCTTTTTAATATGCTGTCTAGGTTGGTCATCGCTTTTCTTCCAAGGAGCAAGTGTCTTTTAATTTCACGGTTGCAGTCACCATCTGCAATGATTTTAGAGCCCCAAAACATAAAGTATGTCACTGTTTCCACTGTTTCCCCATCTATTTGCCATGAAGTGATGGGACCACATGCCATGATCTTAGTTTTCTGAATGTTGAGCTTTAAGCCAACTTTTTCACTGTTTCACTCATCAAGAGGCTCTTTAGTTCTCCTTTGCTTTCTGCCATAAGGGTGGTGTCATCTGCATATCTGAGGTTATTGATATTTCTCCCGGCAATCTTGATTGCAGCTTGTGCTTCATCCAGCCCGGCATTTTGCATGATGTACTCTGCATATAAGTTAAATAAGCAGGGTGACAATATACAGCCTTGACGTACTCCTTTTCCCATTTGGAACCAGTCTGTTGTTCCATGTCCAGTTCTAACTATTGCTTCTTGACCTGCATATAGATTTCTCAGGTGACAATCATAGCTAACACTAACTGAATTTTTTCTACATGTCAGGCTCCATACTTAAATTAAACTTCATTTAACCCTAGCAATCCTTTGAGATGGTCACTGTTTATTATTCCCATTTTACAGAAGAGAAATCTGGCAGAGTGAGGTTCACAAACTTACCCCAGGACATAGAGGCAAAGCCAGAACTACACCCAGGCCCTCCGAGTGCAGAGCCATCTCCAGCTGCTCTTCTCCACCATCTCTCTCTGACCATTGTTCAAACTTCTGAATTCTCCCCTTATCTTACAGCCCAATGAATGCAGGGGATTTAGAAATGAGATGAAATTATTAAATTTGCCAAGTAGGAGTTTGTGTGACTTTTAAGTTTGGTAACTATTCAAATTAGGTCTTGGATTACTGGGAAATTTTAGCTAGGCTGTCCTAAGGAGGTTTTTGGTTGTATGTTTCTCGCTTTGTTTTTCTCCTAGGACATTGCAAGCAGTTGGTCACTCTCAGAGCCTAGCCATGGGACTCTCAGGTCCTCAGTTTACTTTTTCCAGGCAGGTTCTACTGACACCTTTGAGAGCTTTTCCTCCAAGAACCTCAGCTTCTATCAGAACTTTTTTTTAATTAGAACTTTTATGTTGTCTAGTGAGCAGTGCTCTCACACTTTACAAACTATGAACTTGTGTTCTGTGAGGCCTACCAAGAGAAATTCCAGAAAGGGGATTGTCTGACAACTGCATTTTTTGGACACGATACAGTCTTAGTAATCATGAACTGGAATATTAGAAATTCTTGCTGTTGATTCTGAAGGAAACGTTACTCATCTGGTCACTTGCTATCTGTCTGCTTTGTTCACCCAACTCCAACAGGTACTCTTCCCTAAAACACAGAGTTACACAGCATCCTTGCTCATCCATGTTACTGTTTGAGAACTTTTGCTCTGATGAAATTCTCGTATCAAACCTAAATCCCTTATGTTGTTTGCATAATTTAAATTTGCTGGTTCAGTCTGTAGAATGGACGTTAATTTATTTTATTTTTATTTTTACTTCATTTGGCTTTACAGTCCTGTATTGGTTTTGCCATACATTGACATGAATCCGCCGCGGGTGTACGTGAGTTCCCAATCCACCTGTTGGGACTGACTCCTGGTTAGAGTGTATCATTCAGCCTAGCATCCTAAGAACATTCATAGCTGTGGTCTTTGGGGGCTGTGTCACTACGCAGCTGTGTGACCTTGGCCAAGGCAAGCTTCCTGAGCTTAATTTCCTCCATAAAATAGAGGGGTTCAGATGCACAATCTTGCTGTTTTATTAGAATAGCCACCCAAAGGCAGTGTGAGCTTATCAAGTGTCAAAGGCTGAACACATTCACTAAGGCTACTAAGATCTTTTAGGAGACTGATTTTTTTTTTTTTCTTTTAATGAGACAAAATCCAGTGTCACAAGTTCAGCTCTATTGCTTACCATTCATTGTAGGTCCCTATTAGGCCTGTTAATCACACTGTCTCAGATCCTTACAGATATATTCTCAAAGTATGTGAAATTATGCCCAACTTTCAGAAACAGATTTTGGTAAATCTCTCCTGATTAAACAAGTAACAAGTGTGGAAGTAGACACCGAGGCGTGGCATCCTTGACCAGTCACCTTGCCTCCACACCTTCCCTAGCAGGTTTATACCCTGACAGCTCAGGAAGCAAGATGTCTGGCAACAAGTTATGAGGTGGACATGCCATAAATGGCAGTGATGAACAGGTGGTTTTTTTTTTTCCCAATTAGGTTTTCAAACCACTAGGAGCTTACTTGTTAAAAAAGAACAAGAAAAACATGTACAGCTTTTGAGTTAGGGCTGCAGATGATGCCAGGGAGCAGAAGAGAAGGGCAGCCCTCTGGGCAGGAGGAGGAAGTGCTTCCTAGGCCAGGGTCAGCACCAGCTGCCACCTGGGCCGAAGCTGGGGCCTCAGCTGGCTGTGGGTGGAGAGGGGACTGCAGGGGAGACCAGCTGCTCACTGTGCAGTCTTCTCAAAGATCTCTGCTAAATACTCTTAACAGTTTTCAACATAGTCGGGATTTTGGCGAGTATTCGATACTACCTGCTTTCTTTGCTTTCTGAAGTGCATCCCTCAACTCTGGTCTGTGACGAGTCTCTCACGAGTATTTCTGGGGAGGGATCCTCTTTAGACTTGTACTTCTCAAGTGGAAAAGTACTTGGAACTATTCCTTGTTCTCTGCTTCTCAAATGGGGTACAGGTAGCAACAAGATTAAATACTTATTTCTGGGGCATTTGTTTTATCTCCAGAGTATTGCAGGGAGTGCTTTATGTTACTGGTAATAAGTGGAAGGAAGTACAAAGTCCATAGTAGTCACTTAAGATACAGGATTACCTAGAAATAAAGCAGCAGCGGCACTAAGGCTCTGGGGTGATCCCCAGGGAGTGCCCGGTCCCTCTGCTCCAAAAACCCGAAAGTACCACCCTAACCGTGGCTGAGAGGGTGAGTGGAGGCGCCTGCAGCCTGTGCCTCTTTGGAAGTAAAAGAGTGCAACCTCAGGCCAGCCGCAGAACCTTCTAGTTCTCAACTGGAAAGGAGAGAGTTGAACTAGATAACATTTCTCTGATCCTGGCACCTCCAGAATCCTTGCCACCCAGAAAACACCAGGAGGAGGAATCTGGCCATAGGTTGCCGTGGTCTGGCTCACTTTGTGATTGGATGGAAAGGAGTCTTATTTTAATTACTGTATTAGTCTGCTTGAGCCACAACAAAACACCACAGCCCAGATCGCGTAAACAACAGCTATTTAATTTGTCAGTTGTGGAGTCTCCAAGCCCAGAATCAAAGCATCAGCAGCTTAGTTCCTTTCAACGAGAGAGGGAAGGGTCTGTTCCAGGCCCCTCTCTTTGGCTCCTGGACGGCTGTCTCCTCCCTGCCAGCACATTGTCTTTCCTCTCTGTCCAAATGCCCTCTTCTTAAATGGACATCAGTCGTATGGGAGCAGTGCCCACTCTGATGACCTCTTTTTATTTTTTTTGAGGGGGGGGTGTTTTAATTCCATGACCACGGATTGAACCTACGCCCCCTGCTTTGGAAGCACAGAGTCTTAACCACTGGCCCACCAGGGAAGTCCCCTAATAACCTCATTTTCATGTAATTACCTCTTTATACACCCTAGCTCTAAATCCGGTCATACTCTTAGGTACCAGGTGTTAGCACTTCAACATGTTAACTTGGGGAGAGGAGACACAATTCAGCCCATAACATCTCAGAATTGAAAAAAAGAAAAAAATCTGTTCTAGGTCATTATGGGGAGGCACAGTTAAGTTGCAGGGACAGACATTGGGAGATGCCTGAGAGAAGGAAAGCACGGCGCTCAAGGCTGAAAGTAGCTGCTAGTATGGGAAGGTATTACTGAGGAAACGTGGAAACGTGCTGTAAAAACCAGATATGTGTGAGATGCTGTGCCAAGACCTGTTCAAGCTCATCATCTCCCCTCCCATTTCAGTCCTGCTGTTGGAGACGGGCTTGCACATGATGTGATGTTAGTTCCCACACACATTCATCAGCTGGCAACTCCAGTACCAGATTGCTGGGATTTTTAGTGAAAAGAGAAGATTGTGATAGCAAGCTCACACCTGGCGAGGCTTAGTCATTGTCGCTGACTCATCAGGAAATGCCAAGACAGGGCTCTGTGCCCTCACATGTTCAGGGGTCACAGCCCCACCCCCTTGCCTCCTTTGTCATACCCTCCCCTGCTTTGTGTAGAGGATTTCTCTGCTCTTCCTGCAGAGTGAGTCATTTATCCGACGGCTGAGGTTCTCTGCCTGATAACTCCCAAGACTTGTGCTGTCTCGAGCGTAGGATTGGATACCTGGGGCCGATAATTATGCAGTGATGGCCATTTCATGCTGCCCCGAACAGACCTAGCTTGGCTCGCCCAGGAGATGGCTGGCTCCCTCTGACACTTGCTTTCCTTGATGCGAACCTCTGAGCTGATCCATCTATTGTGGCTTTACTGAAGCTACGTGCATGGCAGAAGATCAGCGCTTCTGTGCTTTGGGTGGAGCTAGGTCCACTGAATTTGGTAACCTGAAGACCAACTCACATGGGCAGTTACATTACTCTGATACACAAAAATGAAGACGTGAACTTCCAATCCATAAAATGAATTTGGATTTGAAACGTTGTATTCCTGAGTGAAGGAATAAGTGAAGACCAATAAGAAGAGGATCCTTGGTGGTCACAAAGTCAGGAGTCAATGTCACATCCATTTCCCACACATGTGTCTTCCCAGATCTGATTTTTGTGGTAAATCTCTGTATCCCTGGGACCTACCACAGTGCCTGCCACTCAGACCTTCACCCTCTATCCCCTTCTGAGCAAGATTTAGAAGGCAAAACTCCCCCTCTGGTTTTATTGGCTTCACTATCTGAACTTAATTCCTTGGTCTTTTTTTCATTTTGACCTAAAACAACTTCCTGTCACTTTTTTTTTTTTATTTGTAGGCATTGGGATGAATTGTGTGCCTCCACAACTCATTAGAGTCAGTAATTAATAGTTTTGGTTTCTGAAGGGTCTCAAAATGGGGACTGTAGTCTAGTAATTGGCAAGGTCTCTATTTAAAATTTACATGCCTTTTAAGAAAGCTTGTAAGAATTAACCCTTCATCCTTCCTGTACCCTGAATTTCATAAATTGGGATTTCTGGAAAGCAGGACCAAACTGTATAAACCATCTTGATCCTTCTCATCAGTGGGCTCAAGCCAGTCACATGACCTCCATGAAGTGTTTTCCAGAGCACTTAGCATCTGCCCTTCAGTCACATGGAAAAGAAACTCAAGAGTAACAGCACTAATATCCACTGAGCACTTCACTCACTGTGGGTCAGGTAGGGTGCTGAGCAATTTGCCCACAGTAATGCATGGAATGAGATGGTTGGATGGCATCACCAACTCAATGGACATGAGTTTGGGTAAACTCTGCGAGTTGGTGATGGACAAGGAGGCCTGGCGTGCTGCAGTCCACGGGGTCGCAAAGAGTCGGACATGACTGAGCAACTGAACTGAAAGCATGGGAATCGTGACTTCCCTCGGAGTCAGGTGTTAATAAAACTTCCAGATGAGGTGCTAGAAGATTAAAGTGATTCAGGTCCCAGAGGAAGTGTTCAGATTTGGGACCAAGTCTCTAAGCACCACACCTCACCACTGCCCTTCTTGGAAAGGCATCCAGAAGCTTTGGGGAGATGAAGCGATGCCCAGCAGACCCGCAGGGCTCACGCCTGCCTCCTCCCCCACTCCCCTGAGGCACTCAGACCTCAGTAGTGCCCACCCACCTCCCTCAGGGTGCCCGCCTGCCTTTGCCGCCTTGCTTTCCTGTCGTGTGGCAGCTGCTGCCATTAACTCTGCAGAATTCAGATGTCATACATGCTAAAGACTGGGCTGAACCGGGCTTGCTATTTATTTCTGTGGCACATACAAGGTCTGTTGGAGAAGGAAATGGCAACCCACTCCAATATTCTTACCTGGAGAACCCCATGGACAGAGGAGCCTGGTGGGCTGTCCCAAAACAGACACAACGGAAGCGACTTTGCATAGGGTCTGTGCTGACACTCTGGGCTGGATTTGCTCACCCCATTTCGGTGAATTTTCATGTAACCCAAAGGACAGAGTCATGCGCCCCCCCCACACACACACACACCCCAGCAACCCCGGCCCCGTAGAGCTAACTGCCCAGATTTCTCAGGGGCCACTGGGCAAGCTCAGTTAAATCTCTTACAAGGAACGGCCCAGGCCGGCCGGCCGAAGGAGGGCGAGGAAAGGGCTGCGCCACAACTCCCACCTCTCTGGGGCTGAGGGAATCAGGGCTGAGACTGGCCAGGGGTCCCCAGAGGCCGGATCCTGACGCCTTTTTCATTCACTCATCAAGACAAGCCCCGAAAGCCTACTGCTGGCCAGCCGCACTGGGGAGAGAGGCGCCTCCGGGCCGGGGCCGAGAGCCCTCTAGTAAGAGGGGTTAGTTAGGCTGATGGGCAGGAGTGGCGAGCGCTTTAAGGAGGTGAGGTCACCGGTGGTGGTCAGGGAAGGCTTCTTGGAGGAGGTGCCGTCGCAGCCGCCACCGAGATGACGAGAAGGGAGAAGGAGTTATAGCCGGGGATGGCGGGGGGTGGGGAGTGGGGTGGGGTGGAGTTGGGGGTGGAGGGTGAGGGGAGGGAGGGGTAAGACGCCCCAGGAGGGGGGGGACCATCGGCGAGGCCCCCAGCACTCAGAACCCCCTACCCGCCCGGAAAGAGGCGTCCTGGGCGGACGTGAGCGCCCCCGGGCTCTCGCTTTAAAGGCGGAGCGCCCGGGCACAAGACGAAGGGGGCGGAGCCAGGGCCCCTCGCGGCCGCTGATTGGGCGGCGTGGGCGAGCGGAGCGGCTCCGCGGGCACCGATTGGGCGGGCGAGGCCGAGGGCCGGGTGATGCGGGATCTGCTCGCCGCGGCCACGTGGGGGCTGCGCGAGGAGTCGGAGGAGGCAGGGAAGGGCCGCGCGGTGCAGGCTCGCGGGTCGCGGCGCCGGGCGGCAGGAACGGGACACCGAGCCCGCGGTGAGTGAGCACACGGGGAGCCGGGCGGGGGCTGGGACTGGCTGATCGGCAGGAGCTAGACTCGGTCCCGGGGCGTGGAGATTGGAGTGCGTGGGTGGCTGGGTGGCGGGGGGGCGCGTGTCGGATAGGGAGACGCCTGTCTGTCCCTTTCGCCCATCACCGTCATCATCTGTCACTTCCACCATCACCGTCCATCACCTCCACCACCCCCTTGGCTAGGGTCCTGCCTCGCTCGCCCCTCTGTCTGGGGGCGGGGAGTGAGCAAGACTTTCTCCGCCCCCGGAGCCGGCCGGGGACCCTGGGAATTACAATGGTACGGATAATTCCCCACTCTGCGGAGCGGGCTCTGTACCGCCGCGCATCTGGTTTCGGCCCCACTTTAATCCTGAAAACAGCACTTTGCTCTTCATGTCGTCTGCGCGGGGAGACGAGGCTGTATTTGTTGGCACCTCCCCCCGCCCCCCGACACAGACGCACGCAGATCTTAGGTCCTCTTCGCTCTGCCGTATTTTCCTCCAAGTCGCTTCAGCCCCCCTGAAATGTTGATTTCCAGTATCCACCCCCGTCCCTCCTCAGGCCAGCTTGCTGAGGGCTGGGACTTTGTTTTTTGTTCACCTGGAACGTAGCGCTTGGAAATGTACTCAGAAGAAACAGATGAACAACTCCAGAAGGCAGCTGCTATCATTAAACCCACTCTCTGGTTGAGGACATGGAGGCTGATGTTGGTTACATCAGCCAGCCTCGTGGGGACCCCACCGGCCATGGTCTTGACCTTAGTCTCTCCCACCCTGTGGCCCAGGGCAAACAGGGATGGCATGGGGTGGAGGGTTGTCCTGGGGGTAGGGGGCTGTCCTGGGGGTAGGGGGGCACTTCTGTGCTGCGGAGCCAAAGACTGGTGAGACTGGAGTGCCTCTGGCAGCCCCAGACTGTCTGGCCCGGGAGGCAGGCAGCGGGAGAAAGCAGCTGATCACATCCACCCCCAGCACCACTGCTGTTGCTTCCTCGCCTCACCTGCCCCTGGGTAGGCTGGGACACGCCAAACTCAGGAGGTGGACACCTGCTTTCTTGGGGGCGGGCACTGCCATGGCAGGGGTGGGGGGCAGGGAGGGGGGAAGAGCCCTATAGACCCACGATGGGTTCCCAGCTCCCCTTTTGCTGTGTGACTTTGGGCAGGTGACTTCACCCTGAGCCACCATTTGCTAAGCACTGAGTCTGGAGGCTGAGGGGTCTCCTGTGATGCTGGAAAGTGGGCCCTCCTTAGGACGCCACTTGGCTGCAGTACAGCGCAGCTGAGGCCCCCATCCTTGCCCCTCGAGGTGGTCAACCCATCCGGTGCCCCGTCTCTAAGCGGCCACCTGGAAAACGTCAGAGGAGCAAGAGAAGGGCCCCAGCCTTGTTCCAAATGTGTCCCCTTAGGATGATTCTGGCCCAGAGCCAGGCTCCTGTGCAAAACCTAAGAAAAACAGATCTGATCAAAGGCATCGGTGGATGTCTGTGCCTGGAATAGGTCAACGGGTCTGTTTCCATGATTCAGTGAGCCTCTCCCCTCCCTGGTACCCTGGGCAGTCTGGGGCTGAAAGGTACTGTACCCCTCAGGCGTAGGAGGGAGAAACTTCCAGTTTTCCAAGGTTGGGGGAAGAAGGATCAGGTGATGTGGGGGTGAAGTGGGACCCTTAAGAGGGCCCAGTGGCCTGGTCTCCCCCCTGCACCCCCACAGCCTACACCCCAGGGTGTCCCCAAGAAAGCTGCGGCTCTGGATGTGGGCGAGGAGGCTGTTTGCAGCCTCAGCCACAGCTGTCCGGTGCCTCCTTCCGGTTGTCTACCCCCACCTTCTGCGGGCTGCTGCAGTGGTCGGGCTGGGTGTGAGATGTGAGACGTGCTCCCTGCTCCCCACCTCTCTCTCCTCCTATCTCTCCCTTTTCTCTCTTTCCGTAGTCTTTCCTCTCACTCCTCTGTTCCCGCTTCTTCTTCTTCAGTCACTAAGTCAGGTCCTACTCTTCGCGACCCCATGGACTGCAGCACGCCAGGCTTCCCTGTTCGTCACTATCTCCTGGAGTTTGCTCAGAATGACCAATCATCTCATCCTCTGTCGTCCCCTTCTCCTCCCAACTTCAATCTTTCCCAGCATCAGGGTCTTTTCTAGTGAGTCAGCTCTTCGCATCAGCTTCAGCATCAGTCCTTCTAAATGAATATTCAGGACTGATCTCCATTAGGATAGACTGGTTGGATCTCCTTGCAGTCCAAGGGACTCTCAAGAGTCTTTTCCAATGCCACGGTTTGAAAGCATCAGTTCTTCGGCGCTCAGCCTTCTTTATAGTCCAACTCTCACATCCGTACATCCGTACATGACTATTGGAAAAACCATAGCTTTGACTAGACGGACATTTGCTGGCAAAGTAATGTCTCTGCTTTTAAATATGCTGTCTAAGTGTGCCATTCTTTTCATCCTCTGTTCCTTCCGTCTCTCCCTTTTGCCCCATTTGGTTTGGGTTTTGGTCTCTGCTGCCTCTGTTCCCCCCTCATCCCTGCCTACAGGCACCAGGCATCCCAGCCCAGGAAGTGTTGAAGGTCGAGTTCCCTGGAAGCCCCATCTCCGTACCTGGAACCAGGGCCACATAGCTTCTGTGCCAGTTACATCCTAACCTTGCTGTATTTGAACGTAAAATGACATAGGGTAATGGTCATGATGTGAAAAAGAATTAGGATCAAAAAGTGAAGAGAGGTGAGAGGGCCCAGGAAAGCAGGAGGGCAGAACCAGGAAGCCCCCAAGGGGACTGTGCAGCGTCAGGGGCGAGGCTGAGCTGGGGGCCGTTCCCAGGCTCTTGGCGATCTCCCAAACCCCGCTTGTCCAGACTCCTGCAGGTGCTCAAGCACACCCGGGGCGCACCCATCTCCGGCCCAGCGCCTTGGCTGACCGCTGCTTTCTTCTGGCAGTAATCACGACCCCCAGGCACGTCTGCCCTCCCGGGCTGGGTGGTCTCCTCTCAGGTGTAGCCTGCTGCAAGGAGGGTACTGACAGTAATCAGAGCTCACTGTCCCCTGAGTTCCCCTCCTGAGGGGCTCCCCATTCCCCCATACTTTGGCCCCCTGCCATGGAGGGCCGACTCACTGGAAAAGACCCTGATGCTGGGAAAGACTGAAGGCAGGAGAAGGGGGAGACAGAGGATGAGATGGCTGGATGGCATCACCGACTCAATGGACACAAGTTTGAGTAAACTCCAGGAGTTGGTGATGGACAGAGAGGCCTGGCGTGCTGCAGTCCATGGGGTCGCAAAAAGTCGGACACGACTGAGCGCCTGAACAGCAACGACCACATTCCCCACGAGACCGTACTTGCTGGTCACAGCTCTGAGCCTGGCGGGCATCGTGCGCGGCTCCGTGCCTGCAAGCTCTCACCAGTGCCGCACGTTACCCCACCTTTGGGGTTGAGGAAATGGGGGCTCAGAGAGGTGAAGCAGCTTATGCAGCATCACACAGGATTTGGACCTGGGTCTCTCTGATCCCAAATGCAGTGATTCCGAGTAGCCTGGTAAGACGGAGGGAGCCCTCCAGGATAGGGGACTGATGCGGATGTCTACAATTGACTCCGAGGAAGCCTGAGGGAGCCGAGTCCTGGGTCAGAGGCAGAGGCACTCGGTTGTTCTGTTTTGTGATGCGTTTGTTGTTGCTGCTGTTGTTTTTTCATCTCTGTTGTGGCCGCGCTGGATCTTCATTCCCGAGAGCCGGCTCTCCGTGGCGGGGCGTCAGCTTCTCCAGCTGCCACATGCAGGCTCCATGGTGGCGGGATGTGTTCATGCCGCGTTCACTGAACATCAGCTGTGCCCTGAGCTCTGAGGGGGAAGGACGCGCCCTCCCTGCCCCTGAGGACAGTCTGGAAGGCAGCGTCCCTCCTCTCCTCCGCTGAGAGGTCCGGGAGATCTGGGAAAGACCAGCGCCGGGGCTGGGCAGAAGGAGCCAGGGTCCCGTGGCACAGCCTTGGCCCGTCAGTTCAGGGGCCACCGCTGCCCCGTGGACTCCAGGCCTCCTGCCGTGGCACCTGCTCTGGCTCCCCGCCGCTCACCAGGGCAGCGCCTCGGTCCCCTTAGGGGACGTTTTGGGCTGACCCCACCCTGGGTGCTGCTCTGGTAAGTTCTGCCTCGGGGCCCCAGCTGCCCAGCTGCTCCGGGCCTTCGCAGACCCTGTTCAGGCCGCTGTGACACGCCTCCTCTTGGATGGTGCCTCCCAGGGTCCCTCTCTCCTGGCACTCTGCACAAGCTGGCTATGTGTCCGCTCCCTCTTCCTCCAACCTCACGCCTCAGCGAGGCCTTCTTGGCCGTGGCCACCCCCCGGCCTGCCCTTCATGGCCTCCTCTCTGCTTTAGCACCATCTGTGTTAGTCGCTCAGTCATGTCCAACTCTTTGCGACCCCGTGGACTGTAGTCTGTGGACTTCTCCAGCCCAGAATACTGGAGTGGGTAGCCTTGCCTTCTCCCGGGGATCTTCCCAACCCAGGGTTCGAACCCAGGTCTCCCACATTGCAGGCGGATTCTTTACCAGCCAAGCCACCAGGAAAGCCCCTTGTCACCATCTGACCTATTCCATATCTTACTGATGGCTTAATTGAATGTTGGCTCTACCAGGGCAGGTGGGGAGTTTGTCATTTTGCCCAGGGTGTGTGTCCCCTGTGTCCCAGCGCCCAGGACGCTGCCTGGCACACACAGCAGGCGCTCAGGCAGGGTTTGCTGGATGCCAGGATGTGGAGGAGAGCCTCTGATGGGTGCTCCGAGGCTGCACACCAGCCTTGGGCACCAGCCCAGCTCCCCCTGCCCTTTGCAGCCTCCTCTCCATCCGAGGGAGAAGCCGGCCGCCCTGGGGGCTATGCAGAAGGCAGGGGCCAGGGGCCGGAGGGCCTCCGACTGTGGCCCTGCCCCTCAGCGGCCCCGGTACATCACCAAGTTTGCCCAGGTAGGTGGGGTGGGCCCCCTAGGGGGGCTGTGAGGTGGGGTGGGGCGGGCCCTGGGGGTGGAGCCTGGCCCCCGGGGATGCCCTCTGCCACCCACCAGCCTCCCCCACAGCGCAGTGTATGTGTGAGGAGGGTAACGTGGAGAGCGGGGATCGGGGCCAGGGGCCTGACTCCCCTGTTCCCCCACCCCCTACCCCTGCCCCCAAGCAGTATGTGGGCTCCTTCCCCGTGGACGACCTGGACCCCCAGGAGAGTGTGTGGCTGGTCCAGCAGCAGCTGTGGGCACTGAAGGTATGGGGCTGGGATGGGGGGCACTTCCCCACTGGGCTCAGAGCCCTGGAGTGTTGGGCTGGGAATGACCCCTGAGCCCCTCAGGTCCACCCCAGCCCCCCATTCAGAAAGACGGAGCAAGTAAGGCCCAGGGAAGGGTGGGGCCAAAGCCATTCTGGGAGGTGGGTGCCCTTGGGACCACACGCGGGCTCCTGGAACCACATTCCTCATGCCCTGGGGCTCCCTTCCCCCGGACAGTGGTGACCTGGGCCCCACAGGTGGGAGATATGGGGGGCGGTCATCACGGGCCGCGGGGTTTGTCTGCCAGGAGCCATGCACGCTGTGCCAGCCCCCAGGGGCTCCCCGTCTAGTGCTCTGCCCCTTGGCAGCTGCAGGGGGCGAGCTGACCAGCCCCGGGGTCAGAGGCCAGGCTGGGCCTGCCCGGGCGGTGACGATGCTCCCCACCACTTCTCTCCCACCCAGGACTGTCCCCGACGCCGGGCTGTCATCCTGAAATTCAGCCTTCAGGGCCTCAAGATCTACAGCGGGGAGGGCGAGGTAGGAACCCCGGGGTGCAGATGAGGACCCCCAGGTGTCCTCCTCCCTGGGGACACGCCTGCACCCAGCTCCGCAGCCTCCCTCATTACTCAGCCTGGCCTGGGCCTTTGGACGTCCTCTCTCCAAGGGCCCTCCTGCCACGGCAGCTCAGACGACAAGTTTCTCCCCACCGCACCCCACCCCTGCCTCCAGCCCTAGAATCTCCAGGGACCAGATCCTAGCCTGAGTATCAGGCCCAGTTGACCCCAGGAGGTCTGAGCCGGTCCCCAGGCTGGGCCAGGGGCCTGTGGCTGGCCTCTTATGACTGGGGAATAGGGCCAGGCAGGCTGGAGGCCGGCTGGGAGCCCCTGTTTGGTCACCCATCTTCCTCTTGGTGAAAAACCAGCCAAAAAAAAGAACTGTAACCACGTGCCAGACTGGGTGCCCCATGACTTGGCACCACTCACCTAAGATGTGGTGCCAACACATCCAGAGCTGGCACAGTGGGGGCCCTGGGGTCAGGACCTGCCACCTGCACGAGGTCTCACTGACGGCCTCCAACAGCCCCATCGGAAGGGTCCTGTCCCAGCAAGGGCTCAGAGACCTGTGCTTAGCCGCCCAAGGCACCGGAGAGGGAGTGACATAGCCCGGATTCAAACCCTGGTCATCTGACTCCAGAAACCAGGAGTGCAAGCCCAGGGCCAGCCCCCGCTGCCTGTCCCTATGACCCTGCCGGCCGTGAACGCTCTGTCCCTCGGCTCCATGACTCAGCACGACCACCCCGGTCAGCTGGTTGGCAGCCCAGGGCAGGGGCCCCGAGCTCAAGGTCCGTGTAAAGGATGAGGGTGCCCGTGGGAAGCGTGGTTTGGGCAGGCCTGGAAGCAGGACAGAGTTCTTCATCCCAGGTGCTGAGTGGGCACCCAGGCTGGAGGGCAGACCCAGGAGGCTGCCGGCCGGGGCATGGCACCCACAGGGCTGCACGTGCTGGCCGGTATCTGCGGGCCACACGGTGGGTCTGATGGAGGCCATGGGCCTGCTGCCTCCCAGGTGCTCCTGATGGCACACGCCCTAAGGCGCATCCTCTATGCCACCTGGTGCCCAGCCGACTGCCAGTTTGCCTTCATGGCCCGAAACCCCAGGAGCCCAGCCAGCAAGCTCTTCTGCCACCTCTTTGTGGGCAGCCAGCCTGGAGAGGTACCCGGGGCCCAGGGCAGGGGGCCCAGCACTGGGGCTGGGTGGGGGGGGGTGGTGTGCTGTGGGTCCACGTGGGTCCTGGGGACCGAGGCCGTGGCTGGCTCAGCAAGCTGGCCTGAGCACCCCCTGCGACTTCAGGGCCTGGACTCTCAGCCTCGCCTCTGAGATATAGGTGGGGTTAGCAACTGAGGGTTAGCAGTGCATTCAGCGCCTATATTCCCAGCTCCAAGCATGATGCCTGGGACATGGCAGACGCCCCCTGTTTGTCAAATGAATCAAGGAAGATGGGAGGGGAGGCTGCATGGTGGTGAGGTTTTGGGGGATAAGTATTCGTTTTCTCAGGAAGAATAGGGAAGAGCACCTCAAGCCAGGGGGCTGCAGGCACCCCTGGCCCGTGGGTTGATGCCCAGGGTCCCCCCAGGAGCCCCCCAGTTGAGCACACCTCCCTCTCCCTCCCCAGGTTCAGATCCTTCACCTGCTGCTCTGCCGCTCCTTCCAGCTCGCTTACCTCCTGCAGCACCCGGAGGAGCGGGCCCGGCCCGAGCCCTGCCCGGGGCCTGTGGGGGACGTTCCCCTGAAGCCCGTGTCCGGCCCTGGGGGGCCCCCTGGCCTAGTACGGGAACCCTTCGGCCGGGATCAGCTCTCACAGAACGTTAACGCGCTGGTCTCCTTCCGGCGGCTGCCGGCAGAGGGGTCTGAGGGCAGCGGGGTACGCAGCACCCCAGCCAGGGAGTGGGCAGGGGACCGGGGGACCAGGGCCAGGGTTTGGAGGTAGAGGGGGGCGGGTGCCGGATTTCCGTGGGAGGGGTTATGGCCGGGCAGGCCTGAGTCTGGGCGCCCCTGCGGGGCCCTCCCTAGAAGGAGCTGCTGGAGTCGGGGAGCCGAGGGGGCGCCCGCCACGTGCGCCTGGGGAACCCGTACTGCTCGCCCACGCTTGTGCGCAAGAAGGCCATCCGCAGCAAGGTGCTCCGCTCCGGGGCCTACCGCGCCTGCACCTACGAGACGCAGCTGCAGCTGTCCGCCCGCGAGGCCCGTGAGTTGCCGGGGACGCGTGCACCAGCGTGGGTTGGATGAGGGTGGGCCTGAGCGGCAGGGTCTGCGGGCTGTGACTGTAGACGTCTGTGAATGCCAGGCCTCCGCGTTCGAGGATGTGTTCGGGGCTGAGCGCCCAGGTGCTGTTGGCCGAGGCACGGGCATAGCTGCTGAAGTGCTGTAACTGGCGAGTGAGTGTGCGTAGGCGTGTGCCTGGGTGTGCCTGTGTCTTTGGGGAAGCACGATGTCTGCAGACTGGGCGGAGAGAGGGGGGCTTGGTAAAGAGACAAGCCCGGACAGTGCTGAAGCCTGTGGGGGTGAAACGGGGATGGGTGCAGAAGAGGACGACCTCCCTCCCTCTGATCGCTCTAGTTCCTGCCGCGTGGGAGGCCTGGCCCCGGGGGCCCGGGGGCCCCTCGTGCCTGGTGGAGAGCGGGGGAAGCCTGACCGAGAACATCTGGGCCTTTGCTGGCATCTCCAGGTAGGAGTGGTGCCCAACCCTTAGGGAGGGCGGGGAACTAGGCTGTGACCTCCCCCAGGGCCCCGAGATGTGCATCCCTGCCCTTGGACAGAGGGCTCTCCGACCTTAGGCCAGAGACTTCCCCACCCTGGGCCTCAATTTTTTGTAAAATGGGGATAATAAAAGGACCTTTGGGGCTTCCCTGGTGGTCCAGTGGTTAAGACTTCCATGCTGCCGGTGCAGAGGGCGTGGATTCGATCCTGGTCGGGGAACTAGAATCCCACATACTGTGCAGTGCAGCCAAAAGATGAAAAACTAAAAACAAACAGACCTTCAATGCAGGGCTGTGGAAGGGATCAAATAAGATTATTCAGGTGAAGCCTGTCACAGGGGACGGCCTTCCTAAATGCACGCTCTTTAAAACTATCTCCCTAGTGGGTCAACAGTTAGGGTAACCCTTGGAAACCTTTCTGAGAGGCAGTCAGAAAGCATCCTTTCGTGGAAGGGGTACTCTAGGCAGTCACTGTGTTTCCAACACTGTGGGTTCGTTAGGCTGTTTAGCAGACTGAGGCTGGGTCCCAACAAGGGGGCCCGCCCTCAGCCTCTGGCCTCGGCCCTCCCAGGCCCAGCGCCCTCGCCCTGCTGCGGAGAGACGTGCTTGGAGCCTTCCTGCTGTGGCCTGAGCCGGGCGCCAGTGGCCAGTGGTGCCTGTCGGTGAGGACGCAGTGTGGCGTGGTGCCCCACCAAGTCTTCCGGAACCACGTGGGCCGCTACTGTGTGGAGGTGAGAGGGTTCCCAGCCCTGCCCCTCGCCGTCAGGCCCCGCCCCTTTCACAGTTCACACCGGCCCCTCATTGGCTCCTTTTTGCCCCACCCCCCTCTCTAACGCTCCACCCAGCTCTTGAGTCGTTGGTCCTTTCGGCTCTGGCCCCACTTCCACTCTGCGGGCTCCACTCTAAGGCCCCTCCGTCAGCAGAGTAGGGTATTTCAAGTAGAGTTGTGGGCTTCCGAGGCGGTGCTGGTAGTAAAGAACCTGCCTGTCAATGCAGGAGATAGAGGAGATGCAGGTTCCATCCCTGGGTCGGGAAGAGCCCCCTGGAGGAGAAGATGGCAACCCACTCCAGTGTTCTTGTCTGGAGAATCCCATGGACAGAGGAGCAGGGCGGGCTATAGTCCAAGGAGTCTTAAAGAGTTGGGCACGACTGAAGTGACTTAACACACAGACGAACAGTGGAATTTTGGGCTAGGGGCACGCCTCGCATTTTTACATCAATCACAGCTTTTAAAAGTCATGCTTTCCCACACCCTAACTTGTCTTTTAGCAGAGGAGGAAACAGACTCAGAGAGGGTAGAGGCTTGCGTTTAAGTTCACACAGCCTCTAGGTCTGCAGTCCTGGCCTGATCACGCGCTTCCAGGGACTGGGGTGGGCAGGCGCGGCTTTTTAAATGTGCGGCCTTGTTTGCACTCTAAGTGCCTAGGTCCTGTCCATGCCGTGGGTGGGGAGTGAAAGGGGTGTGTTTCTGCTGGGAGCAGTACAGGGTCCTTTCTGAAGTGAGGCAGGATCCAAGGTGGTGGGGTAGTTGGAGGTGTGATCCGTGGGGAAAGGGGGGCTGGAACTGAAGTCCCTGCCCTGCCCCCTCCCCAGCACCTGCCAGCCGAGTTCCCCAGCCTGGAAGCCCTGGTGGAGCACCACGCGGGAACGGAGCGGAGCCTCTTCTGCTCCCTCGACATGGGCCGCCTGAACCCCGGCTATGAGGAGCAGGACTGCGGGCCCGAGGGCCGGCCTCCTCGGACGCTCCGGCCCCTTGGCCACGCCAAGTCTGAGGCAGAGCTGCAGGGTCTGGGTTAGGAGGCGGGGCCCCACCCCAATAGGCCCCGTGGTACCCTGGCTCCCGGGCCTCAGCGGGCCACTCGGCTCTGGCCTCTCCCACCCTGCTGGGCACCACCAGTTCCATCCAGTCACTGCCCCTGGGACCAGTCTTCCATCACTTCCCTGCCTGTGGGGGTCCCTGAGAGTGGGGATTGCCAGGGGCTTCTCCCCAAGACACAGGCTGTCAGGATCGCAAGCGTGGCAGACCGAGCTCCAGGCTTCCAAGAACTTGCCGGGTGACTCAATGCTTGCCTTCTCTGGGTCTCACCTTACTCCTGGGTGGGGAGCTTCCCAAGGTGGGCAGGAAGGTTGTTCCAGTGCAGGTGGGGCCCTCACCTAAGGAGGCCAGGCCTTAGGGCCCTGACTGGGTGACCCAGAGAGCTCTGGACCAAGGCAGCCAGACGCGTGAGGGAGAGGTGTGCGGGCAGGCAGGAGAGAAAGGGTGTGGGGCCAAGGCACCCTCTCCGGGAGAGAAACAGGGACAACGCGGTGGAGCTTAGGGGCGACATCCAAGCAGACAGAGCGCGGCCTGTTTCCCACATCCTTTGAGGTGAGAGGAGTCCGCCCTTGAGTTCTAAAGTGAGGGGGGCGTTAAGAGGCTGCAGAGAGGAGCCAAGTCACCCAGACCCCGGGGTGGACACCTGAGTGGAGAAAGCAGTGCGAGCGGCCTGACGGGGCAGAGGATCCCAGTGAACCTCAGATTAGGACGTCTGCTCAGAACCACAGAGTTGGGCTTCCTGCTCACACAGAAGAGATGTCACAGATTCCTCCCTTTCCGTACACCCTCCAAAAACCAAGACACCCCCCCACCACCACCCAGGCTCACTTCCTTTGGCCATTTGATTCCGAGGGGCCAGCAGTGAGCTGCAGGCTTATGGGGGTGACCAGGCCCTGATCCTCTCATCCTGCAGGCCACACTGGGTTTGGTGGCTGCCTGGGAAGTGCCCCCCCACACACAATGATGGCATTTCCCTTAATGGGCATCTGTCAAGGACCATGCCAGCCCCACTGGGGGTGAGGGTCAGGGAGGAACCATCTAAAGGCAGAACTGCAGTGGGCCCGGCCAGAGGACACTCGGCCTTGGCTGGAACAGGGGAGTCCATCCAGGGAAATGACCCTGCGGTGATCGACAGCTCTAAGTGTCCCCCTTTATAAGTGAACTTGACAGACAAGCATGAATCTCCCAAACTAAGGAGCAAGTTCCTGGTGGATGAACTTCTACTCCTGAGGCAGAGGCCTAGTCGTGAGTCTGGGGGCTGCCTTCTCCCCTCTCTGGGGACAGGATGTGACTGCATAGGGCCTTGAAAGTAATACACTTGTGTTTCTTGGAAAAACGAGCAGCCCCAGTGGAATAAAAAGATTGAGGAGCCTCAGAAGTTCAGGCCTGGCGTTCCCAGTTTACAACCTCCAGCTCAGGAAAGGGTCTTGGTTGGGGCCTTGTCACTCTTGTCACAAGAGATAGGAGGAAGCTGTCCTTTAGGGGCTTGTTTCACTGGAACCCTGGGGGCTCAGAGGTTAAAGCATCTGCCTCCAATGTGGGAGACCTGGGTTCAATCCCTGGGTCGGGAAGATCCCCTGGAGAAGGAAATGGTAACCCACTCCAGTATTCTTGCCTGGAGAATCCCATGGACGGAGAAGCCTGGTGAGCTACAGTCCATGGGGTCGCAGAGAGTTGGACACGACTGAGCGACTTCACTTTCTTTCTTTTCACTGGAACCACAGCAGTGGTTTTGTACTGAATATGAGTGGGAAACCGGACTCATGTTACAACCCTTACTACCAGCAGCCATCTCCTCCCTGGGCAAAGCCCTGTTCCTTCATAAGCCCCAGCCTCCTATTCCCCTGGCGAGGAGAGGGGTTTGGTGATATGGGGCCCAGGATTACTGCACCAGAGTCGCACACATTTAAGAAGTCCAGCTAGCTGGCCTTACCTCTGTGAGGGACGGATTTTGTTGCACCAGTTATCTGTGTGGACAGGGTCGGGAGCGTCCCCACAGTACTTTAACATCCTTGCACATAGCGCTCATGGGTCACATGGTACAAACAAGGCCAGGTTTGTGACCCATGTGTGCAGACACCTCCGTGTCTTCATAACAGACCACAGTTTCCAATGTTGCAACCAGCGCCACCTGGGCAGCCCAGCTCTCCTTACTGTGTGGACTTGGGACAAATAAAGTGCATTTCTTCGGACTGTCGAGTACAGACTGCCTTTGAAAGGCGAGGGCTTTGTCCAGTTGGCCTGCTGTGCTTTCCTTTCTCAACCATCCCTTCCGCTGGTGCTGAATGATGAACCAGACAGAGATCCTGTCCTCAGGGGCTCAGGAGGTCTTGAAGGAGTTGTGTGGGTAGCTTCAAACAATGACTCCTGCTTACAACCTCCGGTGGGTATTTCCTGTAGGGAAGAGACTCAAGTCCTTGTGTTCTGGCCACTCGGATGATCCTTCTGCTCCTGCAACATGCCACAGGGCCTTTGCACAGGCGTCCTTGCCCTCCTGTCCTTTAGCTGATGAGCTCCTCAACCTTACCATCTCTCACTCTCAGGAAGCCTGCCCAGACTGCCCCCTGGCCCCCTGCCCAGGCTGGGTGAGGTATCCTGGCCAACTATTCAGTACATCTGGTCCTTTAGTTTGTTAATACTTTTTTATTTATGGGATTTTTGTTTGTGGAATATTTGTTTCAAATGTCAGCCTCCCCCCCTAGACCATAGGTGCACTGCAGGGCAGGGGCTGGGCTATCTCCCAGGGTCTGTTGCCATGCCTGGCGGATAGCAGACAATTCCTGTGCAAACGGGAGTCTAGAAGAGGTGGGGGTGGAGTGGGGCTCTTCTAGAGGGATTTGTGCTGGGGTCGGGGTGGGGTGGGGAGAGAGGCCAGGCAGCCTCTCCAGCCAAAGGACTTTGGCTCTCAAAATTTTTTGTTTTGTATCTTCAGCTTGAGTCTTAAATACAGAGGGCAGCATTAGAGGGAAGCTTTGCTCTTGCATCGCCTGGTGTGGGGGTGCAGGGGGACGCTGTGACAGGCTCTGGGGCAGCCTTTCTGAGTCAATACAGGGATGTGGATAAAGGGCAGCAAGGTCCCTGTCGCCTTTGGTAAGTCTCTAACCCCCGAGGGAGGCCACTCCTCTGCTATCTCCTCGGGGCGGGGGGGGCTCCCCTGGGCCACCTCTAGCAAGGTGGTTAACCTCTCAGAACTGGGGCTGCGTGGACTGGAAAAGAACAGCTGTGCAGCGTCTAGTGAAGGCTATGGTTTTTCCAGTGGTCACGTATGGATGTGAGAGCTGGACTATAAAGAAAGCTGAGCGCCGAAGAATTGATGCTTTTGAACTGTGGTGTTGGAGAAGACTCTTGAGAGTCCCTTGGACTGCAAGGAGATCCAACCAGTCCATCCTAAAGGAGATCAGTCCTGCATATTCATTAGAAGGACTGATGCTGAAGCTGAAACTCCAATACTTTGGCCACCTGATGCGAAGAGCTGACTCAGCATCAGGGAAAGACTGAAGGCGGGAGAAGAAGGGGACGACAGAGGATGAGATGGTTGGATGGCATCACCGACTCAAAGAACATGAGTTTGAGCAAACTCCGGGAGCTGGTGATGGACAGGGAGGCCTGGCGTGCTGCCGTCCATGGGGTCGCAAAGAGTCGGACACGACTGAGCGATTGAACCGAACTGGGCAGCGCCTGGCACTGAGTCAGCAGACGCGTGGACAAAGTCAGCGCGGGTCCCCCACGAGGGCGCACCAGCCTTCAGCACTAGCGCTGGGAACTTCAGCACGTGCGGCTTCCTCCGGTGCGCGGGGCGCGGGCGTCAGGGAGCCGCGCGCTGTGACGCCCCCGGCGTTGCCCAGCAACCGCGGACGCCGCGGAGACGTGCGCGCGAGCGAGCGGGCGGTTGGGGCGGCTCCGGGGGCCCGGGTCCTGCGGCGCCGCCTAAAGCGCGGATCCGCCACTGCCCCCCGCGCCCCGCCCCCCGCCCCCGCCCGGGCCGGGCCTCAGGGAGACGGGCGAGCCGGCGCGCGGGAGGAGGCGGCGGCTCCGGCTCGGCCCGTTCGGCTCCCCCGCCGCCCCGCTTCCTCCTCGTCTCCGGGCGCCCCCCGAGGAGCCCGGTCCCCCCGCCGCGCGGGCGCTGGCCCCGCCCCCTGGCCCGGGCTGCTGGGGGGTCCGGTGCGGGCCGGCCCTGGGGGACGCCCCCGCCGCGGCGGCGCCATGGCCTCGGAGTCGGTGAAGGTGGTGGTGCGCTGCCGCCCCATGAACCAGCGGGAGCGGGAGCTGAACTGCCGTCCGGTGGTGACGGTGGACTCCGCTCGCGGCCAGTGCTTCATCCAGAACCCGGGCGCCGCGGACCAGCCCCCCAAGCAGTTCACCTTCGACGGCGCCTACTACATGGACCACTTCACCGAGCAGATTTACAACGAAATCGCCTACCCGCTGGTGGAGGTGAGGGCCCCCCGCTCCCGAGGAGACCCGCTGGGCAGGACCTGGGGCCCCTCGGAGGGCTCCTGAGGGCAGGCGCTGACCCCCGGGCCGGGCGGGAAGGCGCTTCTGGAGGGGCCGCAGGTGGACAGCAGCAGGCTGAAGACTTCTGTCCCCTCCGGAGACAGTTGGAAGCCACCGGCAATGTCTGTCTGGGTCCCCCACTGCCCCTGGTGCCAAGGCTGGTTCTCCCCCATCCTTCCGCCGTTCCCCACAGGAGCTCCAGCCCCCGCGACCACTTGCCCCCCACCCTCACCCGGGCGGCCTCAGGACTCCTCTGAAAACTCTGGTCACTTCCCCAGCCTCCCCCTTCTCCTCTCTCCTCTACTCCGTGGAGCCCTGGCCCCCTCTTTATGCCCTCAGCACCGGGAGCCCTCTCCATCATCCCCCGCCCTCCAGCTTCTTGAGAGGCCCGTCAGGGTACAGCCTATATATGTGTGTGTGTGTGTGTGGAGGGGGGAATCTCACTTCTGCAGAGAGAAGGCTGTTGGCCAGGCCTTGGTCTCGGAGGAGCAGAAACCCTTAGAATGGGAAGGCAACGGCAGTTCTCACCCCTTCGCAGGGCTTTTGCTTTCTTCACCTTCTCATGCTAAGGAGCTCCTTGGAGCTGCAGGGCAGGGGGGCTCCCATATCACAGATGGGGAGACTGAGGCCCGGAGGAAGGAAACTTCTGAGCTCCCACAGAGAGTTTCTGGAGGAGATGGGGCTGGAGCTACACCTGGTGTCTTCTGGCCAAGGGTTCTTTCCTTGCTATTGCCATCTTCCCAGTTGGGCAGCGAATTCGCTAGTGAAGTGAGATGTCAGGATGTGAGGAGTTGTTCCAGGCAAAAAGGAAAAGGTGAAGAATTGCTGCCTGTACCCCCTGCCCATGAGGATACCTGGGGCTCTGGGGAGTCTGGCAGCAGAGAAACTAGATTGACTTCTCTAACCCAGTGTTTCCAAAAGGCATTTTCCCGTGGAGCCTTTCTGCTTTGGTCCGCAGGCCAGCTAACATCGCCCAGCGCACCTCCGTTGGCTGTGGTCAGAACCCCTTGTGGGGGCTGAAGTGTTCCGCAGCCCAGAGCCCCCCAGCAGTGAGGGCGTGACTGGAGGTGATGCCCAGGGAAAGAGGGCAAGTCTCCCCAGACGTTGGTCCTGGGCCCCAGGGGTGGCCAGGCTCCCCTGCCATCCTGGAATCTCAGGCTCTAAGGGACCAGAATGGGTGGCTTGCTCCCACCCCCACCTCGGGGTCCTTGAATGTCCACCTGGTGGCAGGCGCTCACTCTTGCTGGAGTAACCCGCTCCCCGCTTTGCTTCTTAACTCCTGGAAGACCCTTCTGCACAGTGAATCAGAGCCAGACTCCCTGACGCTTTCAGCTCCCTGCCTTGTTTCTGTACCCGGGCGCCAGAACAGCTCTGCTTCCTGGTCCAGGGTCGGTCCATCAGAGATGGGAAGATTCTGAGACTGAGTTCTCCCTGGCCTTGGCTTCTCCAAGGTCTCAGCCTTGCTCATGCGTCCGCGTCCTCACCCTGGAAATAATTCCCCTGAGCACGCCTCCCTTGTCGGGGTTCCCAAGAAGCCCCAGCCCAGAGGGGGAGTACCTCAGATCTCCCCTCCAGCCCCCACTCCTGTCGCGAGTGCACTACTGCAGGGATGTCTGCCTCTGGGCCTCCCACGGAGCCTCAAGCTCAGCAGGACATATGTTCATTTTCATTAATTCACTCAGCTGACAGAGAGCATCTCCATACCAGGCCCCATCCAAGGCATGGAGCAATAATAACAGCACCTTCCCTCAGCGAGCTCACAGTTGGGCGGAGGAGCAGCGAAGCTAGTAGCTGCAAGCCAGGGTGATGAGTAGGAAGAGAAGCCAGGGGACTTTGGCAGAACAAAGACTAGCAAACCTGGGCTTGGAGGGGATGGGCAGGCAGGGAGGACTTCCTGGAAGCGGTGAGGTCTAAACCGAGGCAAGAAGGATGAGAGGGGTCAGCCAGGAAAGAAGGTGGAGGAAAGGGCCTTTCAGGTGGAGACCAAACCATTTGATCTTCGCCAGACTCCGTGGACATATGTAAAACTGGGATTATCATTCCTGGTGAGGAAACTGAAGCCTTGAGCATCCTAAAATGGGTTAGGGGTGATTTTGACTGCAGAGCTAGGTCTCTAGCTCTGGTCTAGGTCTCATCCTGTGAATCGTACGCAAAGCACAGCGAGGAGCAGCTGCACACTTAGGCGGAGCAGCTGTGTGTCTGTCCTGCTGGGCTCTGACCACCTCCAGGGGGCCTCCTGCCCAGGTCCTTCTCTCCAGATCCTATTGCATGGAGCCCCCAGTGCTTCAGACTGACCCTTCCTGCCCTCCTCTCCTTGCCCTCCCCTTGCCTTCTCTCCCAATTAAATCCAGACCCGGTTCCTGATTTCTCTGTCACTGGGTGACCTCTTCCACTCTCCTGGGAGCTGTCCACCCCAGACCCATCTTTCAGCCAACTCAGCACAACCTACCCTGAGCTCATCCGCTCCACGCCCAGCCTTCTGCTTGATCTCTGGGCTCTTTCCCACCCAGTCGCTATTCCCTCTCCCCATCCTCCTGCTTCACACCCATGGCCTTAGAGTCACCTCTGATGAGCCACTGCCCAACCCACCCAGGGGCCTGGTGCTGTGGACAGACCAAGGACAGGCCTGGTTCCCAGAGACATCGACGCGGTAGAATTTGGCCCCTCGATGGAGCACAGAGCTGTATGGGAGAGGACAGGGGGCATGAGGCAATTTAGCACAGGTGCTAAGTAGAAAATATCCGACCTCTAATAGCAGCCTCACGAGAGTTATTGCAGAGGATGACACCAAGTTATAAAGACGGTCAACTAAGTAACAGTTTGATTTCATGAAAATCATTCAGTAAACAACAATATGGGGGAACTTAGCAAAACTTGGGAGGACAGAGTGGCTGACGCTTAGGACCCGCTCCGCATGTGCGTGTCCCTGGCAGGTCTGGAGTATCACTTAATGGGTGAAGCGTTTTTGAAATTTTGTGTTTTGCCTGAAGAATGCAGGTAAAGTTGTCTTCCACTTCACTCCACAGCAGCGTGGTTCTGCAGAACTTCCGCAGTGGTGGAAATGTTCTGGATCTGGGCTGTCCAGTTAGGGACTGCCAGCCATACATGGCAAGTGAGCATTTGACGTGAGGTTAGTGCTTTTGAGGAACTGAATCTTAGTTTTATTTAATCGTAAGTTAAATTTAAGTAACCACATGTGGCCAGTGGCTACTACTGGGGATGGCACAGCTCTCGAGCCAGCCTTTCCAATACAAATGTCACATGAGCCACAGACATAATGGAAATTTTTCTAGTAGCCACATTTTAAAAGGGCTTCCCTGGTAGCTCAGCTAGTAAAGAATCTGCCTGCAATGCAGGAGACCCTGGTTTAATTCCTGGGTCGGGAAGATCCTCTGGGGAAGGGAGAGGCTACCCACCCCAATATTCTTGGGCTTCCCTGGTGGCTCAGATGGTAAAGAATCTGCTTACAATATGAGAGACCTGGGTTTGATCTCTGGACGGGGAAGATCCCCCAGGGCAGAGCAAGGCAACCCACTCCAGTTTTCTTGCCTGGATAATCCACATGGACAGAGGAGCCTGGCAGGCTACAGTCCATGGGATTACAAAGAGTCGGACATGACTGAGTAACTAAGCACAGCACATTTTAAAAAGTGAAAGGAAAATTAATTTTAATGATACATTTTATTTGACCCAATAGAATCCCAAATATCATTTCAAGAAAGCCTGATAATAGATATTATCATGGCATAATAGCTATCAGAGAGATATCAAACATTCTTTCTTCACTGTAAGCCTTCGAAATCAGGTGTGTGTTTCACACTTACAGCACGTCTCAATTTAGGTGCTTAAGTGTCAACAGTTCAAATGAAATGAAACACCAAAAGTAAATTCGTGTTTAATGGGAAACCATTTTACACTGCTTTGGTTTTTAAATGGAAAGTGGAAGATTTTACATTTTAAAAAAATATTTTAAAGTTTTAACCTTCCTCGGTGGCATGAGGCACCCCTCTGGGGTGCCTGGTGGCTGCTCTACTGCACCGCGCATGTGAAATGCTTGCTTCGATATGGAGCCCCTCCTCCAGGCCTGGTGACATTGATAGTCCAGGCACTGCAGCATGTTGTCCCTGGGGCTCCGTGTGCCCCTGCCTCTGGCCTTCTGGTTGGGTGACTGGTCTGCCATCGCTTCCGCGCCTATCCCCCCAACCTTGGGCCGTCTGATGAGCTCTGGATCGTGACTTCTGGTCTTCCTTCCCCCTCAGCCCCTGGGGACCCCAAGCACCTCAGTGGTCTGCAGGACGGGTCTTTGCAGATGCCAGCTGGGCCCTCGAGGCCTGGAAACAGCTCTCCAGGCCCACCTTCTGGCACAGGAGTCCCCCTCCCCACGCTAAGTTCTAGAACGTGTGGCCTCATGAGCTGGGTGAGGGCAGGGAGTGGAGTGTCTCCCTTGTTCAGGGCTTGGTCCCCACCCAGAGCATGATCCCCTCGCAGAGAAGAGAGACGGAACCTATGCAGTGAACAATGGCCTCGGTGAACGAGGGTCGCCCTGGGGGAGTGCCACCCTGGTTTGCCTCCTCCTCCTTCCCAGCTTTGTCTCCATCCTCCCCGCCCCAGGTCCACCTGCTGTCAGCCTCCCGCCCCACCCCGCCCCTCGAGGCTTTGCTCCAGCTGTCACATCAGCCTTGAAAGCCTTCCTCCTCCTCTCACCTGTCGAAATCCAAGCCACCCTTTCTGTTCCCCTGTTCTCCGCCCTCGCCCACCTGCCCGGAAAGTTTGCCTGGCTCTTCCTGCACTTTCCCTCTCTCCCTCTCCTCGCCCAGCCTGAACTCCATCATTGCACGCACCTGCACCTCATAGAAGGACCATCTCCCACCCGTTCCAGCAGACGCTTGGGGAGCACCTACCTCTGTGTGCAGGGGGCGCCTACCTCCGTGTGCCAGCATTTCGAGTGCCAGGGCAGGAAATCGTTCCCAAGCGCAGCTCTCCACGGGCTTTCTGCCAGTGCAGGAGACCTGGGTTTGATCCCTGGGTCGAGAAGATCCCTGGGAGAAGGAAATGGCAACCCACTCCAGTACTCTCGCCTGGAGAATCATGGACAGAAGAGCCTGGTGGGCTGCGGTCCACGGGGTCAGAAAGAGTCGGACACGACCGAGCGACTAAGCGGCAGCAGCCCCACTGCCCGGTGCTATCCTGACCCTTTGGCATCGGTGAGGACGCCGAGGCCCCGCGCCCCTGGATGAGAACAGGCCAAGGGCACAGGCAGCAGAGGATGGCACCAGGCTCTTAGCCAGACACAGGGACGGTCTCCTACCCCACCAGCAGAGCCGCCTCCATTTCTGCACGGCCCACCCGCACCCGGCACCACCATGGTGGGACAACTGGGTGGAGGGGGTGCGCCGGTCCCTGTGTCAGGAAGCAGCCCCTAGCGCGGCCGTGCTGGGCCAGCTGAGTGCCGGGCTGTGTCCCCCCTTGCAGGGCGTCACTGAGGGCTACAACGGCACCATCTTTGCCTACGGCCAGACAGGCAGCGGGAAGTCCTTCACCATGCAGGGCCTGCCAGACCCGGCCTGCCACAGAGGCATCATCCCCCGGGCCTTCGAGCATGTTTTCGAAAGTGTCCAGGTAATGGGCCTGGCGGATGGCAGGGGCAGGGCGGGGCGCCCCAGGCATTACCGTGAACAATCCCGGCGCACTTCTGACCTGGGATGTGGGATGTGGCCAGAGCCGGCCTAGCCGCGGCCCAGATGGGCAGAGGCAGGCTCTAGTTTCTGAAGCGGTGATGGGAGAGCTTAAAGCTGAGAAAATTCTACCAGTTCTACGTTTTTCTCCTGCCATTTTTGGAATTTTAACACTTCATGTGATATTTCATGTGGGTATGATGACCCGGAGCACTGGCCTGAGACGCGGCTGTAAGTGATCAGAGCTTCCCCTTCTCGTGGGCCAGTTGCTGCAGACCAAGCAGTGTGCACAATACTTGCACAATTATCTCGCTGTGACCCTAGCCCAGGAGGTAGCTGTTACCCTCGGTTTTGACATAGGACATCCAAGACCGGGAGTCCTCATGGGCTGGGCCCAGACCAGCGATCCCGGTGTCCAGATGACCGGTGAGCCATGCCTTGCTGCCCACTCGTGAAGGTTCAGAGATTCCCGCATCTGAGAAATAACAAAGCAGGGACTAGTCAGCTGCACAGCCTGCTGTGCTGCACTGGGACTCGTTCTGATGACCCGCAAGCAACTGGAAGAGCCGCCAGTGATTAGCCCAGGGCCGGTGCTGGATCCAGGCCTTAAGCCCACAGTCTCAGTCTCTCTACCTTCACGGTGGGGCCCTCTCCTTTCCCACGAGGCCTGTAGAGTGCAGAGGGAGTGTGAGCCCTTAGCAGCGTGAAATGATGCCACTCTGAGACGCTTGAGGGCCCAGCCAGCCAGAGAGGAGGGGACCGCTTGCCAGGCAGGCAGGGCCAGGTGAGGTCAGGGAGGCCGCCTCCTGCCGCCGTGTCTTGCCACAATGTCTGCCCGTGACCACCAGGCAGTAGGTGTTCAGGTGTCTCTGTTCTTCCCGGCCGCTCCCTGCAGTGTGCAGAGAACACCAAGTTCCTGGTCCGGGCCTCCTACCTGGAGATCTACAATGAAGATGTCCGGGACCTGCTGGGCACAGACGCTAAGCAGAAGCTGGAGGTGGGTTGGGTGCAGCCTCGCTGGGGTGGGTGAGGGGGTCCTGGAGGAGATATGGGGAAGGGCCCCCAGGCCCCACTAGTCTGCCCAGCCCTGCCAAGATGGACAAAGCAGGCCTGACCCCTTGGGGAGCCCAGCGAGACCAAGTCACCTGCCAGGACTGGACAGCCGGGTGGTTAGCAAGGCTGGGCCAGGTCTGGGACCTCTGGGCAAGGCTGGGCCATGTCTCCTATCTGAGACTCTTAAATGCCAGAAGGGCCCAGTCCAGTTCCAGGAGGAGCCTGAGGAGGGGAGACCGACCCAGATCTGTGGCCAGCGTGCCAGTGACTGCTCCCAGCCTCTGGGGCTTCTTATCTGACTACTGGACCTTCCCACCGAGAGGCCCACAACCAGCGGTGGAGGTTGACCTACCTTCCCCAGTCCAGAGTCAGAATGCCTGTGCTGGGGGAGTGTCAGTCCTTAATGAGCATCAGTCTTGGAAGGTTGCTATGGAGATCCCCATCCTGTAGATGAGAAAAAGAGGCTGGGAAAGAGACGGGGACTTGCCTGAGGCCGCTGGATTAGGAAGCTCCAGGGTCAGGGTTGGACATTTTCTGTGGCTCAGACTGCCTGAATCTCCCCTGGGCACAGGCCTTGACAGCCAGTGAGGGGTGGGGGGGCAGAAGCAGATAAGGGGCTGCTGATAAGGTCCAGAAACAAATAAGGTCCAGTCCTCTGGACCCTTCCTGACCTCCAGACTGAACCGGACATTGTGACCTCGTTCCTGCCCCATCCCCATCCACGTGAGACAGGGCTCAGCTCCAGAGCCCCCCACACTTGTCCTGGCTTTATTTGGAGGGGCTGTGAATTCCTCTCTGACCTGCAACCATTAAATGCCCCACCCAAACACATCTGACCCCCAAGGAGCAGCTGTTTTGAAAAAAAAAAAAAAAACAACACTTTTTTTGTACACTTTTTTGTTTGTACTGATCACATGGTGGAAAAACTCCTTAAAAATTAGAGCCAGAAAGACCCTTAGAGAGCTTCTAAGTCCACAATCTTTTCTTGGTGGAGATGAGGAAACTGAGTCCCAGGGAGGAGAAGGGACTTGGCCAAAGTCACACAGCAAGTTGCTAGTAATGGTGTTGGTACCACAGCATGCGGGATCTGAGTGGTCAGGTGCTTTTTCTTCCCAGACTTTTTGGGGTGGGCAATATAGGAAACCTGGGCGGCCATGAGAAGCCAGCGACAGGGTTCCATTCGAGGGAGGGACGTTCATTCAGCAGATGCATCCATTCAGCAGAGACGGCTGACCCGGGAGATGCCAGCCTGCAGACCATGGCAGGTCCACCTCCTGGGTGCCAGCTCCCCCAGTCTCCTTCCAGCCCAGGACCTGCCCCCAGCCCTCTCCTCCTCAGCTCACAGACACAGCGATTTGCCCTTTCTACACGGGAGCCTCCAGACACCCCCTGCGGTCTTTCCGCTGTCTTCTCTCTCCTGGAGCTGGAGCAGCTGAGTCATCACTCAGCCCCCAGACAGGGAAATGGGGACAGCAGCAAGGGGTCCCCTCCCCTTCCTCCCCACCCTGGACCCTAGGATAGGCTAGGTTAACCAGGCCCTGGAGGGGGGCAGTGCCCAGGGCTGGCAGCTCATGCACTTGGCCCAGCTGGCCTCCAGGCCTCCAACCTGGTAAGCCGGGCTGCCTGGAGGTAGAGGGTCACCTCTAACTGATGTGCTCAGAGACCCCCGCCTTGGGTGCACCAAACTCTCTCCCGGGAGGTGCAACTGGGTTCTTGTGTAAGCCTGACCATAGCCTCAGGAGGAGCTGCTGTTTTTATCCTTTATTACAGAAGAGGAGCCTGAGGCTCCTAGTTGCCTAGGTGCGAACCGGCCCAAGGGTACAGTCAGTAAAGGACAGAGGTGGAATTTGCACCCAGGTGGCCAGGTTCTGCGGCACAGTGCAGGGCCTGATAATGCTGGTCATTAGAGGAGATTGGATCGCTGGAATCAGCAAGGAGGCGGGAAGCGGATTATACCCCCTCCTCCCAACCACCACGAACCGCCCTCAGAGAACCCTGCTCAGCACTGGGTGGCGAGGACCCCCTTCCTCCACGGGGACACATCCTGACTCTGGACCGGCAGCGTGGTCCTGCTCCTGCGCACAGCGGGCGCGCCTGCCCACCCAGCTGCATCCCAGCTGGTTGCCATGGCGACCGGGCCGGCCTGGCATTTGGGAGGAGCAGTTACCAAGGAACGTGGGGCACAGCTGGCGGCTGACACTCCGGAGGAGGGTGGGGGCGGGAACAGCAGGCGCCAGTGGGGAGGGCTCCGGAGATGAGGTAGGGCCTAAAAATAGGAGTAGGGGAGACCCTTATGTCAGGGTCATCTCTCTGTGGAGAGCGATGGCCTCCCCTCCATATCTGGGTTCTCTGAACCCCCTCCAAGCTCCCTCAGAGCTTCCTTTAGATCCACTGTCGTCTTAGCCCTCCCAGTAGCCCTGTGGGGAACAGGGTTTATCATCCTCGCTTTACAGGGGGACTTCCCTGGTGGCTCAGACGGTAAAGCATCTGCCTATAATGAGGGAGACCAGGGTTCAGTCCCTGGGTCGGGAAGATCCCCTGGAGAAAGCAATGGCAACCCACTCCAGTACTCTAGTCTGGAAAATCCCATGGATGGAGGAGCCTGGTGGGCTAGTCCCTGGGGTCACAAAGAGTCGGACACGACTGCGCAATTTCACTTTCACTTTAAAGATGAGACCGAGGCCAAGAGAGGCAAAGTGACTCCCCTAAAAAGCAGCAAGTCAGGATCAAGTGTCTAGCCTGGGCCTCTCCGAGTGCAGACGAGAAGCTGCGTTCTCCCGAGGCTGGGAGCACCATCCCCTCACCCACCCACCGCGTGCCCAGCCGGCATCTAGGCCGCAACACCGCAGCACGTGCACGCCTTCTCCCAGGCTGCCCTCCAGCCCTGCTCGGTGGGCCGCGTCTCCTGCTTCTGGCCTTTGGGCTCCATCCTCACAGCCACCTCCAAGGTCAAGGTCAGGCCTGTGTCATCCTCCAGGGCGCTGCAGTGAAAGTCGCTCAGTCGTGTCCGGCTCTTTGCAACCTGGTGGACTATACAGTCCATGGAGTTCTCCAGGCCAGGATCCACGAGTCGGTAGCCTTTCCCTTCTCCAGCGGATCTTCCCAACCCAGGGATCGAACCCAGGTCTTCCGCGTTGCGGGCAGATTCTTTACCTGCTGAGCCACCAGGGACGCCGCTGCAGAGTCTGACCTAATCCCAGCCTCTGGAGTCATCCACTGCTGCCTCCAGCAAGTCAGTCACTTAGCCTTCTGTGCCTGTTCGCTGAGACCCGATCCTTTAGTCTGGGTCTGGCTCCTTCTCCAGACTGGGGCAGCGAGGGCAAGCAGGTGCTGGCCACCCTCACTCACCGCCCCCCCCAGCCCCCCCCCAAGTCTGCAGCAGGGGTCCAACCCCACCTGTGACCCTGAAGCCGCCCCGGGGCACAACATACGAGCCTGCCCTGGCTCAGAGCCGCGGACAGATGACTTCTGTCCCAGTTCATTCTTGCTCCTGCCAGAGTGGTTTATATTTCCTCTCACACTGGAAAAATATTGCATTTCACAGCTCTGTGTCAGCAGCACAACAGCTTGGCTGCCTGGAGAGTGAGCGAGCAGCAGTCAGATAAATTAATTTACTCGCTGCCGTCCTGCTGAGGGCTGGAGGGGGCCACGGGCCAGGCTGAGCTGTGGGCCAGCGGGGGCTCTGGGCAGCAGACGGCCCTTCACACGCCATGGTCCATGGGTTTGGGAGCATTCCTGTTGCCCTGGAGCCGCGGCAGAGAGGCGTGGGCAGAAGCCATGTTGGCAAGGCAGGTGAGAAGCACTCAGGCCTTGGGTGAACGACCACTGGGTCTGGAAACCGCCTCCACAACCAGCGCACCGACAGCAGCAGTGAGGCCCGCGACAGCCGTTCAGGGAGCCCTGGCAAGGTGCTAGGCATTGCCTGCCGTGCATTGCACGGGCCTTGGTTTACAGAGTCCCCACTGCCTCCCTAGGAAATGTCCATTTCACAGATGTGGAAACTGAGGCTCAGGGAGGTGATGTGGCTGGCCCGAGGTCACACAGTGAGGAAGTGGCGGGGGTGACCTTGAGGCTGTTCTACCTGGTCTGTGACAGGGGAATTCAAGGTGCCAACCTGCCCCGTAGGAGGGCACACGTGGTGGGCACTGACGAGCCTTTCCCTGGGGAGCCCTGACCCGAGTCTCCTGCCCGCAGCTGAAGGAGCACCCGGAGAAGGGGGTGTACGTGAAGGGGCTGTCCATTCACACGGTGCGCAGCGTGGCCCAGTGCGAGCGCATCGTGGAGGCGGGCTGCAAGAACCGCTCGGTGGGCTGCACCCTGATGAACAAGGACTCCTCTCGCTCCCACTCCATCTTCACCATCAGCATCGAGATCTACGCCGTGGGTGCGTGAGGCCGGGCGGGGTTGGAGGGGCTGGATCTCCCAAGTCCGACGCCCACTCCTAAGCACCCAGACCCTTCACCTCTGGGAGCCGCCAGGGCCCCAGCTGGGAGGAGATGCTGGGATTGCCCGGAGGAATTTCGCGAGGCCCATCCCTGTGCCAGGACCCGTGTTTAAAGGAGAGACAGCATTACCACCACCAGTAATAACACCGGCAGTTGCTATGGTGCACTTGCTCTCTGCCAGGCAATGCGTGTGCATTGGCCTATTTGCTCCTTACCACCCCAGGAGGTGGATACTGATAGCATCCCCATCTTACAGATGAGGAAACTGAGGTCACACAACTAGAAAGTCTCTGAGCTGGGCCTCTGTCCCAGGGGTCTGTCCCCCAGAGCATGTGCCACCCAGAACTCTTGCTGGTTTTTTTTTTTTTTCCCAGACCAGTCCCCTTACCCCACGCCCCACCTCCCACCCCCCACCGCCTTTGCCTCACAGGAAACGCCTAGGAGCTGTCATAGTGGCAGCAAGAAACCCCGGGCCCTCAGGGAACAGCACGCGCCTCCCAGCCCCTGCTCCCTGGAGGGTCGGCCCGGGATTCTGACCGCTTAGCAAGCCATGTGATCTTGGGCAAGTCACAGGCCCTTTCTGAGCTTCACTTTTCTCGCCTGTAACGTGGGCACAATCCTAGTGGCCCTCTTCATGGGGCTCCTATGAGACCCTTGGTGGGTGGGGAGCACCCAGAGCCTCCTTCCTGCAGGGGGTCGCCACACCCCAGGCCCCTCACTCCTCTGTCTGGTCTGTCTGCAGACGAGCGGGGCAAGGACCACCTCCGCGCGGGCAAGCTGAACCTGGTGGACTTGGCGGGCAGCGAGCGGCAGTCCAAGACGGGCGCCACGGGGGAGCGGCTCAAGGAGGCCACCAAGATCAACCTGTCTCTGTCGGCGCTGGGCAACGTCATCTCGGCCCTGGTGGACGGGCGCTGCAGGCACATCCCCTACCGGGACTCGAAGCTGACCCGGCTGCTCCAGGACTCACTGGGCGGCAACACCAAGACGCTGATGGTGGCCTGCCTGTCGCCCGCTGACAACAACTACGACGAGACGCTCAGCACGCTGCGCTACGCCAACCGAGCCAAGAACATCCGGAACAAGCCGCGCATCAACGAGGACCCGAAGGACGCCCTGCTGCGCGAGTACCAGGAGGAGATCAAGAAACTCAAGGCCATCCTGGCTCAGCAGATGGGCCCCGGCAGCCTGTCAGGTGGGCGGGGTGGCTGGAGCCAAGAACGCGCTCTCCCCGGGTCCACCAGCCTCCAGTTCCCCATCTGAGGGGCTTGGAAGCCGTGCCTCACCTCCTCCCAGCTGCATGTGAGCGTGGATTTTGAACAGCCAGGGAGAACCCTGCTTGGGGATGGCCCCCGGGGGTGGAGGTATGTGCCCACCGATGCCCCAGGGAGAGGCCAGTCCTTCCGGGCCTGTCCCAGCAGCTGGAGGCCCCATCCCCATTCCCTGCCTCCAGGCCACGCATCGGTCCTCCCGCCTGTCTGCCTGCTGGCTCTGTGGCAGCCCAGCTGCAGAGTTGTGATGTTGAGCTGCTGAGCAGCGGGATGACTGACATCCCCGCCCCCCTGTCCCCCGCATCCTGGCAATGCAGACCTGGAGCCTGGGCCTGCAGAGCCCTTCCTTGTGGCTGAGGGGCTCCAGGGTCATCTGTCTGAGAATTCCTGGGAGGAAGGGAGCACCAAAGAACCTGAGTCCATGGATCCATTCATCTGCCTCCCCGCTTCCTCTCTGTCCATCCGTTCTTGGCCTGTACTGATCTACTCATCCCTGCCTGCATCTACCCATCCACTCAGCCCACCAGCCCACCCCCGCCCACTCCATTATTTAACCACCACCCTTCCCTCTGCCCACCCCACCCCTTCCCTCCACCCACCCCATCCCTTCTCTCCGCACACCCACCCCTTCTCTCAGCCCACCCCATCTACCCTCCTCTCTGCCTGCTCATTCACTCCATCCTGCCATCCATCCTTGAATCTCCCTTTCCTCTCACCTCCCCCCACCCACTCACACCCCGACTGTGTGTGGCCCTGGACGGGACCTGGGGACCCAGAGATGACTCAGATCCAGGTTCTGCCTCATGGTTAACCTAGTCTCCCGGGGGAGGGAAGGGACACTCCTGCAGAGGAGTGTGTGCCTTGGGCAGAGAGCCAGACAGGGCACTGCAGGGCAGAGGGAGCGTGTGGAGTGGGGGGTGGGCCCTCAGGGAAGGCTTCACAGAGGAGGAGGGGTGCTTGAGTGGAGTCTAGCAGGGTGAGAAGTCTCCTGTTAGGATGAGGGTGGTCAGTCTGTGCAGGGAGGCACAAAAGTCTCAGGTGACTTTGGGGACCCACAAGGATTAATAGATCTTCTGGCTGCCTGGGAAGCTGGGTGGTGGGAGGTGCCCAGGTGTAGGGACTGGCAGGGGCTGGCAAGGACGAAGTGAAGATGGCCTTGACTGCCACGGTGAGGGCTTCCTCTTGGGCAGCCTGCCTTCCTCCTCTTCCCCTCCGGCCCCAGGATCGGCGAGGGGATGCTTGATGGAGGAGGGGTGAGAGGCACCGGGAGGGAGTTGGGGCGCTCTGCTGGGGCCCCCCAACCCTAATGCAGCAGCTGACATGCTTGCAGACCTCCTGTGGTTGCCACGGCAGACTTGCGGGCTGCGGGCTGTGTCCTGTCTCCCTGGATTCGGAGCGTAGAGCCCAAACAAGCTGGGATGATGGTGCCTGGCAGGCAGAGAGCCAAGAGCCGGGCAGTAGCTGCTGCCTCTCATTCTGGCTCCTCGGGGAAGTGACTTAGACGCCCCCGAGCCTCAGTGTCCTCATCTGTGAAATGGGTCACCCGCCTTGTGATGGCTGTGGGGCAGTTGGGAGGACTGCATGAGATGGTTCACATGTGGGCTTAGCCCGGAACTTGTCCCGTAGGCTCCACAGACTGTACCTGGTGCTTTGACTTTATAGAGTTGGGCCTTAAGCCCAGCCAAGGGTGTCTGACTCAGAGCGCCAGGTGTCCCTATCGCCCGGCACACCCCGTGAGCCGGCACCCTCTCAGCCCTAGCCCTCCCTCTGGTCACCAGCGTATCTCTCCCTCCCCTTTTCAGCAACTCGGGAAACACTGGTCTGTTTTCACCGGCCCGCCACCTTGCCCCTAGTTCAGGCAGGCCCTGTGCTCCCAGCCCGCTGAAGCCGCCTCCTGGTTTTTAGAAGGGTCACTTATTTCTTTATTTTTGGCTGCGCGGGGCCTTGGTCGCCGCGTGGGCTCTTCCCAGTTGTCCACTCTGTGGTTGCATGCAGGCTTCTCACTGCACTTGGCTTCTCTTGTGTAGCCGGGCTCCAGGGCGCATGGGCTTCAGTAGTTTCGGCGTTAGGGCCCAGCAGTCGTGGTTCACAGGCTCAGTTGCTCTGAGGCATGTGGGATCTTCCCAGACCGAGGAGAATAGAACCCGTGCCTCCTGGTGATAAAATCCAGCGATCGGTCCCCCTGAGGCCCCACCTGCCCTCTGCATCCGTTGACTCAGACGATCCCCTCCCTCATCCTTGAAGCCTTTACTTCCTGGACACCCTCACCCCAGTCCCCCTGCCCCTCCTCAGCTCCCTTGGACGAGTCTCCCCATCTTCCTGACGTCAGGTTGTCCTGGGGCCGGTCCTCCAGCCTCTTCTCTGTCTACGCTGGCTCCTCTGGTCTCACAGCTTTAACCACCACCTCCCCGCTCCCGAGTCTCACACGTGGACCTCTATCCTGGCTGTGTGATGTGTGCCCAGGTCTTAATTTATACAGCTGACTGAGTGGTGGCCTAGAGAGGTCAGTGTCATCGCAAGAAAGTGTTGACATTACTCGGCTACCCCGGCGATGAGAGGCAGGCCACGCAGGGCCACGGGGTGGGGAGGAAGCACCAGAGGAGTCAATGTGCAGAGGAGCCAGGGGCAGCCTGAGCCAGAGCCGTGATTGAGGTTTTGGTGGAAAGACACAGCAGGCAGGAGAAAGGGCCCAGGACTGACTAGTGTGAGGAAGCCTGGCGGGATCAGGGCATGATGCTGTCCTTGCTTGCCTGGTGCTGGCCCTAGTTGATTTCAGGCAGAGGAAATACTGGCTTCCGGTGGGAGAGTTAGAAGCAGCCGTGGACTTGAGGTTGGTTGGTTTGCGTATGAAAGGTGGGCTCCTCCAAAAGCTGTTGACTCCCCCTAGGAATTGGCTGACCCTGGGAGGACTGTCCCCTCCAAGCCATCAAGCCCCCCAGGGTGTTAAAACATCATTACAATGAACCTGATCGATACACCATGTCCTCTGAATTCCAGTCTTGAACATCCTGCCATCTATCTAATCATCACTCCAAACCTAATGTATGGGACACTGAGCGCTGAATCTTCGCCAGTCCTGCAGCTGTCCCCACCCGGCTGGTGGCACCTCTCTCCTTCCAGGTGTTCAGCCAGAAACCTTGGTGTCAGCATCCTTGGCTTCTCACTTGCCTTTAGAACAATGTCTAAACCTTTAGCTGACGGCACCACCGACTCTATGGACATGACTTTGAGCAAGCTCCAGGAGTTGGTGATGGACAGGGAGGCCTGGCATGCTGCAGTCCATGGGGTCGCAAAGACTCGGACACAACTGAGCGACTGAACTGAACTGAACCTTTGGAGCAGGTCCAGACTCTGTCCACTGCAACCCCATGGCCTGAGCCGGTAGCATTTCTCACTTAAATTACTGCAGAGGCCCCCACCCCCACCCCGAGCAGGTCTCCTGGCTTGTGCTTTTGGTACCCCCAGTACATTCTCCACGTGGCAGCCAGGGACCTCCTGTTCAGACGGGAGTCCTGCCCTGCCCGAGCCCTCCAATGGCCCGGTGGAACCCAGACTTTGAAGCCAGAGTCCTCGCCAGGGCCGGCAGGTTCCCCTCCGCCATGCCCTTGGCTCACACTCTCCCTCGCTCGCTCTGCTCCAGCCTCAGTGGCCTCCTGGCTGTTCCTGCAACAGTCTCGGCCCTCTGCCTGCCACAGGGCCTCTACACTCACCGCTCCTTCTGTCTGTCCCTGGGATCTCTGCCTGACCCTCTCCCTCACTTCCTTCAGGTCACTGCTTTCCGCACACCTTGTCCAAGAGGACTCTCCTGTCCACAGGATTTAAATTACAGCCCTTCCGCCTGGTCTTCTCCGCACCCTCCCTGCTTGCTTTCTCTTCTTTGGAGGAATCTCTTTGCCTCTTGCTGGCCTTTCTTTTCCAGATGGAAGTGATGTGTGTGTGGAGTCCTGTCTGTTGTGTTCAGTGCCAAACCCCCAGGTGCCCAAGAAAGGCTTGCTGGACGAGCACGGTGGCATTTTACATAGAGATGCCCTCAAAATAAGCTCAATACTGAGGTCTTGTTATATGAGCACATGGTTGTCATTTTATGGTTTTCTGCTTAGTTTCTAGGGGCTTCCCAGGTGGCTCAGTGGGAAAAAAGTCTGCCTGCCAACGCAGGATACTTGAGTTTGATCCCTGATCCAGGAAGACTCCCTGGAAAAGGAAATGGCAACCCACTCCAGTATTCTTGCCTGAGAAATCCCGTGGACAGAGGAGCCTGGCGGGCTACAGTCCCTGGGGTCGCAGAGTCGGCCATGACTCTTGCCGGGGTCCAGCCCCGGTGGATCCAGGGAATTCGAAGCGTGGACGGCGTTGGCGAGGAAAGACTTATTTATTTATTAACATAAGATCAGATTAGGAAGAAAGAGTGTAGTAGGAAAATTAAGTGGAGAAAGAGGGCTGAATAACTTGGATAACGCGGAAGACCAATAAAATTCCAGACAAGGAATTTGCACCATCTACGTTGGGCCACCGTTGCTCGCTTGGATATCTAAGGGTGCCTCGCCTTAGGCTCCCTTTCGTGCGGGTCTAACAGCCAGGGCAAGTAAGTAGACTTGGCGAGCCTCCGCGCCCCAGGTGGGAATTCAGCCTGAAATTAAAGTAAAGAGGAAAAGGAAAAAGAGAGAGAGAGACACGGGGGAAACCAGTCCAGCGACTGACTCCGTCCTCTATTGTTCAGAAGGCCTTTTATACTTTTGATAAAACATGGAGATCAATGGGTAACACAAAGTTATGCAGCGTTAGCAGCCCAGACTCTTATCAAAACCAGGCTTTTCTCGCTGCATACCTAATTGTATACACAAGTCTTAGGTGATTTACATCATCTTCTGGCCAAAAGGGCCAATTAACATTTTACAGCCTTTTTTCTGATAAGGGTTTGTCAACCAGAAGACTTATTTGTGTTGATCTTCCCAAAGTCTGGTGCCAGTCTCAGAAAGCACTAAAGTTACATTCTTACATAGCAAGGACACAAGAGGAGTGCAGTGATATATAACAAAGAGAAAAGTAATTAACTCAAAAGTCTAGTGTTGCTAACATCAAAACTATATCTTTTTCCATATCCCATTTACATTGATTAATATCCTCCCAGGTGCCTAAAAGATAAAGAATACGGAGGCCTGGCGGCAATCATTGAGTCAACAGTGAAAACCCTCTACCAATATAATTTTTAACTCTTTAGAAAAGGCTCTGTATCTTTAAGATGCTTTTAAGCTTTGTGCCTCTCGCCGTTGGGGGGCTGTAAGCAATTCACAAGCTGTAAGAGGTCTGGGGAACCTGTTAGGCAAGCTAGAGAGCTATCAGAGGGGGTTTAACTGAAACATCCCTTTCAAATGCAGGAGACTAAAGCCCTGAGTTGACTTTTTTCCAGAGAATATCAGAAGAGTGGAAAAGCAGAGTACAAAGGCTGGCAGATTTTTGGTTTTGGGGGTACATGCTCAGGAAATGCCAGGGGGAACTCCCGAAGTCTGATCACCTCCTTGCGTATGTCAGCTTCCTCCCTCATGACCTTGTCACGGGTGGGATTCCTCACGCTGGCTCCGGGCAGACTCTGAGCACACATAGGCCGCACGCTTAGTTCCGGCAGACCACGCACACCTTGGTCAGAGGCCCTCGTTTCTGCTTTTCTCCCAGCTCTGCTGAACAGTCAGGTGCCCCCAAGCCCTGTCCAGCTTGAGGAAAAGCCGTTGTCTCCACCTGTGATGCAACGCGACATGGAGGCTGAGAAACAGCTGATCCGGGAGGTGAGGCGAGGGGCCTGGCACGTGGGCCCCGCAGGAGGTGGGGCTCCAGGACTAGACTGCCTCCCCGCCGTCCTCCCCTGGGGGGCTTGCCCAAGGTCACACAGCCGAGGCCAATCTGAGCCAGGATTGGAACCGGGGTTCCCGCCTCCGGAGCGCAGTCCGTCCCCCGTGAGTGCTGGTGTGGCGAGAAGAGAGGCGTCTGCCCGGCCGTCCGCCGTCTGCCCGTCCACTGTCTGCCTGTCCTGCTCGAAGGGCTGGCGGTGGAGCGACGGCAGGGGAGGGACCGTCCCTGGTAGTGGGGCTGGCGGGTGCCTCACCGAGCAGGTCAGAGTGGGAGGGCTGGGGGCTGAGAGCAGAGCATCCCGGGTGGGTCACGGGGAGCCCCCAGGGGCATGTGTGGCCTCCCAGAAAAAAGCTGTCACCTTGGGGCCCTTGAGTCCTCCTGCGGTCCTCCCGCCCACAGCTGATTGACAGGCGCGGAGCTGACCCCAGAGGCACGCACAGGGCCAGACACCTGGTTTCTGGGGGTTCACATCCCGAGACCACAGCATGGGGTGGGGCTTGACATTCAGTGGTCCCTGCAGGCGGCTGGCTCCTCCCCGGTGGGAAGGCCAGCTCAGCAGGGACTAGGGACGGAGCGTGCCTGCAGCTGGGCCTCTGCCCCTCAACTGTGACCTCAGACGGGCTCAGTGCTGGGGCCCCTGGAAGCCCCCGGGCAGGCTGTGGGGGCCTGGGGCCCAGCCTCTGGGAGGCAGACCGGGTGAGGCCTGGGGGGATCTCTGTGCTGTGGGCTGGAGGGCTGGGGGTCATCGACCGAAGAACCCCCAGCTGCCCATCACGGGCGGGGCTTGTACTGTTCAAGTAGGGGCCTGGATGTAGCCCCCAATAGCCCCCAGTGGGGCCCCCGTGAAGGCTCTGGGGGCTCAGCCGCTCACTCTACCTGTTCCCCTGCTGCCCCTGTGGCGGAGTAGGTGTCAGGCTGGCCTTGGAGCCTTGGGCCCAGCTCCTGAGGAGGGGCGGAGGGGGTCTTCGGGGATGTCTGGATGAGAGCGGTGACACTCTGGGGTTCAGGGAGGGTTTTAGAGTCACACAGGGATGAGTAGACATTGGCCACAAAACAGTATGGGCTGGGGGGTGATGGAGCGGGCTGGGGTTGAGGGTAGGGACGGGCGGGGGTGGGGTGGGGTGGGGTGGGCCTGGAGCCGGGATGCAAGCTTCCTGCCTGGGGAAGCTGGGTTGGGCGGGCGGGGGTGGATCCTGGCAGCGTGAGAAGCAGGGCACTGCCGCCCCCTAGCGGTCATGGGGAGACGCGCTGCTCTTCTGGCCTGGCTGCTGGTGGAGCCAATGCTACCGCGTAATCTGCTTGCCAATGCAGGAGACGCCCGTTCAATTCCTAGGTCGGGAAGATCCCCTGGAGGAAATGGCAGCCCACTCCAGTATTCTTGCCTGTGAAATCCCATTTACAGAGGAGCTGGATGGGCTGCAGTCCGTGGGGTTGCAGAGAGACCTGACCGAGCGACTAGACGCGCAGGCATTGTGGGCGGGTTCTATACCCTCTGAGCCACCAGGGAAGCCCTCCCTCATCTCTGGGAGTGGATAGAAAGCGGCTTTTCTGCTGCTGGAAGAGGCTGGGTGGTGTGAAAGGTGCCAGCCGGGCCTGGGGGAGTTCCTGGGTTTGCATTCTCTCCGCCCCGCCTGCCCCATTCAGCCAGCCACAGGCATCTTCTGCACACCCGCTAGGTGCTGCAGCTGGAGGCGAGTGTGGGGCCAAGGCAGATGGTGCTGTTTTAAATGCTGGAAGTAGCATGGCAGTGTCCTGGTGGTCTCTGGAACTCTGTGCTTCCATCTCTTGGAGGGAGGTGGCTCCTGGTTCAGTCCCTGGTTAGGGCCCTAGATCTCGCAAACTGCATGGCATGGCCAAACAATAATAATAATGATTGGAAGTAGCACAGCATGCTTTAGGGACTGGGAGGAATGATCTGGGACTGAGGGGGCCGTCCAGTGTGGCAGAGGGGCAGGAACTGACAGAGCGGAGTCCTCCCGTGGCGGGGTTGGCCGTGGATGACTGCCCCAGCAGGATGCCAGAGGGACTTACCTGGCGGTCAAGCAGGTGAGACTTCACCTTCCAATGCCTGGGACATGGGTTTGATCCCCGATTGGGGAGCTGGAATCCCACCTGCCTCATGGCCAAAAAAAACAAAGCAAAACAGAAACAATATTGAAACATTCAATAAGAACTTTAAAAAGTGGCCCACATCAAAAACAAAAACAAAACCAAAAAATCTTAAAAAGAGGATGTTGGGGGAGGGTGACCTCTTCAGGAGTATAATCTGCAAATATACTGAATCGCTTTGCTGTACAGATCAAAAAACATTTTGAAATCTCTATAACTGTGCGGTAAGGATTAAGTGGTTTAATGTTGGTAAAACCTTTTGTCATCAGTTCAGTTCAGTCGCTCAGTCGTGTCCGACTCTTTGTGAGCCATGGACTGCAGCACGCCAGGCCTCCCTGTCCGTCACCAGCTCCCGGAGTTCACTCACTCGCCCATGTCCATGGAGTCGGTGACGCCATCCAGCCGTCTCCCCCTCTTGTTGCCCTTTCTCCCACTCCTCCTCTGTGAAGGGATGGATGGGGAATGGCGAGAGAGGAGCGTTGAGGGGAGGGAAGATGGAGAGACCAGAAAGGGGGCTCCCCACTTCGAGCTCCTCCTGTGATTTGGGGGTCACATGTTTACACGTGAGAACGGCGTGTGCGTGTATGCAGATAAGTGTGTGTGTCTCCAGTCAGGCCTTGCTAGGCTGTAGATGCCGCTGGGCTGAGGCCCGGGCTGAACTGGGGTCAGGGCTGAAGTGCCGGCCAGGGGACTTCTGGGCAGGAGAAGGCGGGCGGGGTGAGGGCTGCAGGTCTCAGGGGGGCCGCCAGGAGCTGCGTGTGGTTCTGGGCAGGCCAGGCCTCCCTGGGTCTCGGTGGCAGGTCAGTGGCGCCTCGGCTGAGCTGCGGAAACCGCTGGGTCTTCATGATGGTCTGTCTCGTCTCCCGCGCTGGGAGCCCCGGCCGGCTGGCTGTGCCGTGCTGGGGGTCTGCGCTGGTCCCGTACTTCCCGGGGGTCGGGTGGGCGTGCGCAGGGGCTCCCACCTCTAACCCTGTCCCGCCCCCTGGCTCACTGCTGCTGCAGGGCCACCCTGTCCAGAAGGCTGCAGCTCACAGGGCGTTGTGAGTTCACAGAGGCCCGGCCTTCCCCAGGGGGGCACGCACTAGATGCCTGGACAGTCTGCCCAGCTGTTCTGCTTCACGCACTTGCCAACTCGGTGGCACAGCACTCAGAGGTGCCCCTCTGTGCCCGGCATCACGGCTACAAGATGGCACAGTGCTTGCCCTCTGGCCGGGGAGCCGGGCGGTTCACCTATAATGAAACAAGCGCAGAGAACAGTGGAGCTTCTGGTCCAGGCTGAGAAGAAGTAGGCAAAGTGCCAGAGTGGCAGCGGGCATCCTCCGAGAGGGCACTCACGGAAGGCCTCTCTCAGGGTGTCGCTGAGCTGAGGCCCAAAGGGGTGAACTTGCCTCGGAGCGAGGGCAGAGGTCCTGAGGCTGGCGGGGGTCGGGGGAGTGGGTGTGTCTAGGAGTGGAAAGCGGCTGCCGTGCCCAAGTGTGACAAAGATGGGGTGAGCTGTCCGGGTCACTGGGGACTGGAGGTCGACTGGAGGAAGTAGATTTTATCCTCAACCATGGGAAGCCCCTGAAGCATGATCCATGGACACACAGCTGCCCCGTGGAGGAAGGTCTTACTCAAGAGGAGAAGTGGGGAACCAGGTCTGGGCAGGAACTGGTGGTGATGGGGAAGATGGATGGCTAAGCAGAGCTATAGTGATTTATTTTGTCTTCGATGGGTTGAGGACCGTTTGGTTAAACCATATTTGTCGATGCAGAAAGGTGTTTGTGATCTATTGCTTTGTGGAAAAATTAGATTATAGACACATATACGGGCTTCCCAAGTGGCGCTAGCAATAAAGAGCCCACCTGCCAACGCAGGGGACGTAAGAGACGTGGGTTTGATCCCTGGATCGGGAAAAACTCCTGGAGGAGGAAATGGCAACCCACTCCAGTACTCTGGCCTGGAGAATCCCACGGACAGAGAAGCCCGGTGGGCTGCAGTCCATGGGGTCGCAAAGAGCTGGACACGACTGAAGAGAGCATGCACGCATATGTTACTAGCGTGTTAAGACACGCTCAGACAAAAGTTCAGAAGGGTCGTCCCCAGCCAGGAATCCCCCCAGTGTCTGGAGATCATCTTAATTCTGTTCCTTGGGTTCAGCTGCGATTCCTGAACTGTGGGACAGAGGAGGCTTCCCGAAAGCCGCGATGGGAAGGGTAATAGAGCGCCCCCTTCTGCCCCCCGCTCGCCTCTCCAGGAGTACGAGGCGCGCCTGGCCCGGCTGAGGGCCGACTACGAGGCGGAGCAGGAGTCCAGGGCCCGGCTGGAGGAGGACATCACCGCCATGCGCAACTCATACGACGTGAAGCTGTCCACGCTGGAGCAGAACCTGCGCAAGGAGACAGGTGGGCCGGCCCCGCCCGGCAGGAGGAGCCCAGCCTGCTGCCCCGCCCCCCGGCCCACGGGCCCCAGTTCTGTTTCCTCTTCGCAACCGCCTGGCAAGGCAGGCACCTCCATCACCCTCACTTGACAGCTGAGGAAACTGAGGCCCAGAGAGGGTGAGGAAATTCCCCGAGGTCACACAGCTTTTAAAGCGGAGCTGGGATTTGACTCCAGCAGTCTGATCCCGGGGCCAGCGTTCTCACCCACGGCCTTGCACTGGGGGCGGCAGGCTGGGTCCCCACCCAAGCCTGACTTAGAGTGGCCACTTATCACCCAAGTTTTATGGGCAGGTCCCTTCCCCCGGTTCTGCATTTTCTAGTTTCTTTTCCACTTTAGAGCCCATCTGTCACCAGAGCAACCACACCCCAAACTAGGCAATCTGTAGCAAGAGTTTTTTAACTTCCTGGGAATTTTTGTCTTCTGTTTAACATTCTAGAATGTTCCACCCCACCGCTATCTTTCCAATACCCTGTGCTGCCAGGCAGCCCAGACTTCCTAGGACTCACTATAAGTGTTAGTCACTCAGTCATGCCCAACTCTTTGCGACCCCATGGACTGTAGCCCACCACGCTCCTCTGTCCATGGGATTCTCCAGGCCAGAATACTGGAGTGGGTAGTCATTTCCTTCTCCAGGGGATCTTCCCGACCCAGGGACTGAACCCAGGTCTCCCACGTTGTAGGCAGACGCTTCACCATCTGAGCCACCAGAGAAGCCCATAAATACTATAAAATCCACGTTGTAATGATGACGGTGTTCACATCGTTGGTCCCGTTTATGGGGCTTTGCTGTGTGCCAGGTACTGGGTGGGTAGGCACTTCGCCTGTCTGCCCTCGGTGAGTTGAGACTCACTGCTTCCTCACACGGCAGGTGTGCAAGCCGAGGCTGGGAGAGGTTCAGGCTGTGAGCTACGCACAGAGGTCCCCAACCTTTTTGGCACCAGGGACCTCTTTTGTGGAAGACAGTTCTTCCACAGACAGGGCAGGTGGGCCAGGCAGTATCACAGGTAATGGGGTGCGGCAGGTGGAGCTCGGTTCACTCACTCGCTGCTCTCCTTTGGCCATGTGGCCTGGCTCCTGGGCCTTGGGGACCCCTGAGCTGGGGAGTGAATGACCCTAGCAAAGGGGACATCAGGGCTCTCTCGGGGGAGCCCAGGACATGGTGACAAAGAAGTGGATGGACCTGAAGGAGCTGGCCTGTGAGCTGGCAGCAGGAGGCCCGTGGTACTGTCCCCCCATCCCAGCTGGCAGGGAGATGCAGCCCCAGAGGAAGACCGAGGAGCAGGTTCTAGCACTTTCTGTCCTGGAAAGTATTTCCTCCAGCCCACTTTGAGTATCAGGCCTCCGAGGGACTTTATCTGGTCTCGCTAATACTCATCTGCAGCATTCATTTAACCCCCACAGCTCTAGCTTGTCCTGTGGACAAGGGCCTGGAGCTGGTTACCCCAGGAGTGGGCCCTGAGGGTCTTGGGTGTGAAATCTTTGGGTCAGGAGCTCTCTGCCTTTGAGGCAATAATACTGGCAGGACAGCCAGTTTATGTATAAAGAGCAGACCCAAGGAACAGGGGTAAGAGTCCAGCCCCTAATGGCTGGGGCGGTCGGAGAATGGAGACATCATGGAGCTGGTCAGGGAGGACTTCCTGGAAGAGGTAGAAGTCAGCCTTTGGTGCCCAGAGGCTCTGACTCAAGCTGGTCTCTTGGAGATGGTGGGCCTGAGGCCAGCTTCCAGGGAAGGGCTGCCTCCCGCCCCCCTAGTCCACCCTATAAAGAGCTGAAGGAAGGTGTCTCCTGCAGAGGCTGTCCTGAAGGCGGAAGTCCTCTACAGGGCTGAGGTCCTGTCCAGGGCTGAGTTTGCCAGCAGTTCGGAGTACTTGGCTCCTTTCGAGTTCAAGATGGCCGAGAGACGCGAGATCTACTCCATGCCTGACCCCGTGCCCAGTGAGGACTCCTTCAAGGCTCAGGTCTCCTCCGGGTTTGAGGAGCTGCCCAAGGTGGCGGCCTCCAAGTCCGAGGCGTCTCTGGGGTCCGATGAGTCTTCCACGCTGGGAGAGAACTCCGTCTGCACGGCCTTCTCTGGGCCGGAGGAGCCCTGCAGCCCGGAGTTCTCCGTGCCTGATTCAGACGCCCGGGCCCGCCACCTACTGCCTGACGACGAGGGCGGGGACGCGGAGCCCCTGTTGGGGGAGGAGCCCCCGCTGATGGCGCTGGAGCTGTTACCCGGCCTGCACGACCCCTACGCCGAGGTGGCGGCCAAGCTGGCCAGGTTCTCCTCCGCGGTGTCCGGGCCGGACGTGCCCCCGGTGGACGTCCCCAAGGTGACCACGCAGGTACCTGACGTCACGCAGGTTGACACGCGGAAGTTCAGGGGAGGGGGCGAGCCTGGCGGGGGCGTGGCTGCATCTCAGGGGTCCGGGGTGCGGAAAAGGGAGCTCTGGCTAAGGCTCTGTAAACCAGTGGGAAGGTCGGGATGAGATCCCAGGCGATGCCGGCTGGGCCCCTGTTCTGCTGACACACGGACACCCGTGTGGGGCGGCTGCTGGTTGCCATGGTTACACCTCTCGTCAGCCCGCCTGTTCTCCTAGGGGAGGCGGGGGTTCTGTGAGAGTCCTGCTTCCTTTCAGGGGCCGCCTAGGGGTCTAGAGGGGCTGCTTCTCCTCAGTCCAAGGCCTTCTCTCCCTTTTCAACCCTCTGTTTTATGTTTAAAAATCTTTTTTCTTTGTTCTCCCCTCCTTTCCTTTCTCTCTCTCTCTCTGTCCAAAGCGTACAGGCCTTTGAATCAGAGAGATCCGGGTTCGGATCCCTGTTCTACTCCTAACTCAGCTGTGTGACCTTGTCTGGCCGTCTCTCTGGGCCTCAGTTTCCTCATCTGTTAAATGGGGATGCTGACACACGCGTCCTGTGAGGTCAGGCAGGTGGCAGGCCTGGAACAGGAGTGCCTCTTCTCTTTGCCTCACCTCCTCTCTCCTCTGTTCTCCCCCCTCCCCGCAGGAAGAGGTGTCGGGGTTGGGGAGCAGGTGGGGAGCAGGCGGGGAGCTGGTGGGAAGGGCAGGGCGGGGCCCCAGAGGGTGATCCTGACCCAACCCCTGCTCCCCCAACCTGTTCTCCCGCAAGCACCTGGCAGATCTGCCGGAGCCCGCTGACCTCGGGTCTGAAGCTGAGGTGGCCGAGGACCTCCCGCTCAGGACTGTGAGTGCCCCCGGTCCTGAGTGGTGGTGGGGGGGAGCTCCAGGGACCTGATTCTTCCTGGGATGCTCTCGCTTGTCTCCTCCCTCTCTGGCCTCAGTTTCCTCACCCATAAAATGGGGACAATACCCCCGGCCCTCCCCCAGCACAAAGCAGCATGCAAATCGGAGGAGTCCTCACCTCTCTATTTATTGATTTGTTACCGAGAGGCCACTGTTCCAGGGTGATGTTTACCCTTTGCTCAGCGGTGGAGCCCTGGTCTAAAGCACAGAGGCCCAGCATTTGTAGTGGATGAGGGCCACGGAGCAGAGCTGGGGTCCCAAGGTGCTGGCAGGGAACCCCCCAGGCGGCAGGGGGCCCCGTGTGAGCTCTGCTGCTCTCAGACCCCACCTTTCCCCACCCCCACTTCTACTTCAGAAAGTACAACCATCCGAGGGGAACGGGAGGAAGACCTTAAATCTGCCCACATTTGTGGAGAGAGGAAGCAACCTGCTGGCCTCTGGGCCTGATCACTGGGTAGGAGCCAGCTTGCAGCCACTTAGCAGAGGGTATCCAGGGAGGTCAGGGGTTCCCCTGGGCAGCAGGTGGCGTTGAGATGTGGGACTCAAGCAAGGAGAAGGGGCCAGGGTGGCAGGGGAGAGAGCTTGGAGCGGGCGGGGGGGCGGGCAGCAGGTGCCAGAGTCCTGTGGCCGGAAAGATCTCGAGGTTCTCAGTGCCAGAAAAGCAGGTCAGGGAAGCAGTGGGATGGGTGGGGGGCGGGGGCTGGCAGGACGCAGGCAGCGGGAGGAGCGGGTGGGCACTGGGGGTGCTGCAGGCCGCGGAAGAAACTGGGTTTGACTGCAGATGTGATAGAGGGTCTGCGAAGGATCAATTTATAGTTTAAGAAAATTCCGGGAACTCCCTGGTAGTCCAGTGGTTAGGACTCTGTGCTTCCACCGTAGGGGGCTTGGTTCTATGGGTTCAGTCCCTGATTGGGGAAGTAAGATTCTGTCAACTGCACAGCAGGACCAAAAAAACAAACAAAAATTGCCCTAGCTGCTGTGTGGAGTCTAGATGGTAAGGGGCGGGAGGGAGAGTGAGCTGGAGGCTGTTCTGGGGGATGTTGGAAAGGTGGCAGGAAGTTGACTGGGTGCATGTTTTTAATGACGGGGTGTCCCCGAGCCCGTAGCGACCTCGTGGGCCGCCAGGGTCCGGCCGCCCCGGCTGGGGTTGAGGCTGTGGCGAGCTTGTGCCCAGGAGTTGGCCCCCCCCCGCCTCCACCTTGGCTTCTGGTTGCACTTAGGAGGTTGACCTGGGCCCGGGGGTGACAGAGGAGCTGGTGTTGGCGGCAGAGCCTGTCGCGGAAGCCCAGGAAGCCCAGGCTGAAGCGCTGGCGGCCTTGGAGGCTCAGCCTCGCTCTCTGCTGGTTGGGGCTGGCGCGAGGAGGGAGGACGTGGCCGCGCTCGCCGATGACCTCCTGCCCACCGTGGACCAACAGCAGGTGCTCGCCCGGTAAGCACCTGAGCCCAGGGCAGTGGGACCTGGCGGGTGGGGTGTGGGCGCGGTGGGACCACCGCCCGGGCCCAGGGGTGGATGGCGGCCCTGGGCCCAGAGATCCTTCCTGAGCCCCACCCAGCCCTCCCCCAAACGTGGCTGCAGGGGCTCGATCCTCCCCAGGAGCGGTTGGAGGGGAGAGGGATTGGTCAGCTGGGTGGCAGGGCTCCCTGCTCAGGAAGTGGCTCAGGTGCCTCCAGACTCCCTCAGACGCTTGCAGGGGGAGCAGCTACTGGGGGGTTGCAGGGGGGGTGGGGAGGGCGGGGACAGTCCCCACCTGGCTTTCTTGGGGCCGCCCTGCAGGTTTCAGGAGCCCAGGGCAGGCGATGCATGCTTGCCCCGGGTCTTAGATGGTCAAGAATCTGCCTACGATGTGGGAGGCAGAAATCAAACAAAATGCCAGGCTGGATGAAGCACAAGCTGGAATCAAGATTGCTAGGAGAAATATCAATACAGACATGCAGATATCACCACCCTTTTGGAAGAAAGCAAAGAAGAACTAAAGAGCCTCTTGATGAATGTGAAAGAAGAGAGTGAAAAACCTGGCTTAAAACAACATTCAAAAAACAAAGATGGTGGCATCTGGTCCCATCACTTCATGGGAAACAGATGGGGAAACAATGGAAACAGTGAGAGACTTCATTTTCTTGGGCTCCAAAATCACTGCAGATGGTGACTGCAACCGTGAAATTAAAAGGCGCTTGCTCCTTGGAAGAAAAGCTTTGACCAACCTAGACAGCATATTCAAAAACAGAGACATTACTTTGCCAACAAAGGTCTGTCTAGTTAAGGCTATGGTTTTTCCAGTTAGTCATGCATGGATGTGAGAGTTGGACCATAAAGAAAGCTGAGTGCTGAGGAACTGATGCTCTTGAACTGTGGTGTTGGAGAAGGTTCTTAAGAATCCCCTGCACTGCAAGGAGATCCAACCAGTCCATCCTAAAGGAAATCAGTCCTGAATATTCACTGAAAGGACTGATGCTGAAGCTGAAACTCCAATACTTTGGCCACCTGATGCAAAGAACTGACTCATTAGAAAAGACCCTGACACTGGGAAAGACTAAAGGCAGGAGGAGAAGGGGACGACAGAGGATAAGGTGGTTGGATGGCATTACCGACACAATAGACATGAGTTTGAACAAGCTCCAGGAGTTGGTGAAGGACAGGGAAGCCTGGCGTGCTGTAGTCCATGGGGTCGCAAAGAGTCAGACACAACTGAGCGACTAAACTGACCTGAACAATGTGGGAGACCCAGGTTCGATCTCTTTCAGATAGATCCCCTGGAGAAGAGAATGGCTACCCACTCCAGTGTTCTTGCCTAAAGAATTCCACGGACAGAGGAGCCTGGTGGGCTACAGTCCATGGGGTCACAAAGAGTCAGACACCACTGGGCGACTAGCACGTCAACGACACGGCTTAGCCGCCAGCGCCTCCCTAGTGGAAGACGTGCTCCTCCAGGGACAGGCCACTCCCGACACACCCTGGGCCTGCCTGCCGACCTGGACTTTCCTCCCTTGCTATGTGGCTTTGTGCAAGTCACTTAACATCTCAGAGCCTTGGTTCTCACTTCCATAAATGAGATTGTTGTCACGCCCGTCTCCATGACGGAGTCAGCCCCACAGCCAGCAGTTCAGCCCCCTCCTGGTCCCACAGACTATGGTTCAAACCCTAACTGAGCATCTACTATGTACCAGGCGTCAGGACGCAAGCATGCATGGGATATCACCTTGGCTTTCAAGAAGCTCTCAGTCCAGGGGGAGTCAGGTTCTGGAGCGACCAGACTGGCTGCGTTCCCGTCTGCCTCCACCGCCGCCCAGCTCTGCCACCTGGGCTGAGGTCACCTCTCTGTCCCTCAGTCTCTCACCTGCACAGTGGGTGGCGGCGAGAGTTCCAGGCTGGGACGTTTGTTGTGAGGGCCGCACGACACGATGCCCCGAGAGGCAGCAGCTTGGTGTGGGGCACACAGAAAACTCACAGCACGGGTGGTGGTTTTCACGGTGTGGTCTGGAGTGCGGTCAGGGAGGGCTTCTCAGAAGAGGGGGCCCTTGAAAGGATGCAGCACAGATGTCTCGGGCGGCATTCGAGGGGCAGGGCTCAGCTGAGGTGGCGCAAAGCGGGTGCAGGGGGTGGAGACAGCCTGGGTGTTTGGAGAAGCAGATGCCCCGGGTTAAAGCTGGGGCAAGGAAGGGGTGGTGGGGTTCCGGGGCAGATGTGTGACCCCCGGGGCTTGGGCTCCATCCTGATGGGGACCCTAGGAGGATTTTAAGCAGAGCAGCGACTTGGACGTGGCTCACCTGTATCCTGGCTGCTGCTGAGCTCAGAGCCGAGCCTGAAGCAGGTCTGGACTGGGCGGCTGGGCCTTCTTTCCCTTGAGCGTGGCCGCCTATCCTGTTATGAGTCCGAGTCATGCCTTCGGTTATCTGACCCTTACATCCCTTTGGGAAGAGGCACAGTCAAGACGCTTCTGTGGTGCTTTAGTAGAGTGAGGATTTCCACCTGAGCCTTTGTAGTTATTTCAAATTTGTGCTTTTAAAAGGCAAAACTCTATAAAAATTTTTTTAGCATTTTAGATATAAATATTAAAAAAAAAAGCACTGTTTGTGTCCCTGATGAAACATTATGCACTGACCGTAAGGAACATTCCCCACAACCCAGGGGTACTCTGATCTGCAGGTTTCCCTGGGAGCACAGCCGGGAGCTTGCTCTGTGGCAGGACCACCAGCACCGGGAACTGGGTGGGGCAGCCCTGGGCGGAGGGAGACTCCCTCCCTTGCTGTGCGGAGGGAGACTCCCTCCCTTCCTGTGCGGAGAACCAGCGGGCTGGCTGAGCGCACAGGCTTGGAGTCGGGTAGAGCCGGCAGCAACGCTGGGTCTGAGCCCGAGCCAGCAGCAGTCGCCTCCCCGGGCCTCAGTGTACCTGCCTATCAAGTGGGGTTGTTGGAAGGAGTCGGGAGATCAGGCTGGACAGCCAGTGCTCAGTGATCGGCAGACTTTGTCACGTTTGCTTTCTCCTCCCCGCCGGCAGCTTGCAGCTGTTGGAGCAGCAGGTGGTCGGGGGGGAGCAGGCCAAGAACAAGGACCTGAAGGAGAAGCACAGGCGGCGGAAGCGGTACGCGGACGAGCGCAAGAAGCAGCTGGTGGCGGCCCTGCAGAACTCGGACGAGGACAGCGGGGACTGGGTGCTGCTCAACGTCTACGACTCCATCCAGGAGGAAGTGAGGGCCAAGAGCAAGCTGCTGGAGAAGATGCAGAGGAAGGTGAGGCCGGGCTCAGGCCCCGCCCCCAGGCAGGCCCCGCCCCACGGGCCCCGCCCCCAGGCAGCCCCCGCCCCGCGGGTCCCGCCCCCCAGGCAGGCCCCGCCCCGCGGGTCCCGCCCCCCAGGCAGGAGCGCTAGGTGGGCGTTCGCACCAGGTCTTGACCCTTGCCTGTATTCCGTGCCTGCTGTGTGCCACGCCCTGTTCTGGAAGCTGTCGTGGTGACAGGTTCATCTCTGCAGTAGTGGAGCTCGTGTGTGTGTGTGTGTGTGTGTGTGTGTGTGTGTGTGTGTGTGTGTGTGTGTGTAAGCAAGCAATAGAGAAAGTTGCTGAGTTGTGTCTGACTCTTTGCGACCCTGTGGACTATACAGTCCATGGAATTCTCCAGGCCAGCATACTGGAGTGGGTAGGCATCCCCTTCTCCAAGGGTGAGTACGCAGTAACAGCAGAGAAATAAGGAAGAAACTCTGGCCCGACAAAGAGAATGGGGGCAGGGGCAGGAGGGAGGTGAGGGGCGGCTTCATTTTGATGGTTTTTTTTTTTTTTTTCATTTTGATATTTGTTACTTTGATCGAAGTACAAACGCACAACTGAGTTCATTTCCACAAAGGGAGTGCTCTGGGCCAGCTGCGCCTGGCTGGGGGCTCTGAGCGTTAACAGGACCCCAGAAGCTCCTGGGGCCACTTCAGATGGGAGGATACGGCTGTTCTGCTGCAGGTGGTGGCTTCTCAGGTGGGGCCTGGTGGAAAGTGGTCTAGGGGAAGACACAGGCTGGTGCCTGGAATGTGGTCTGTGGTTCAGGAACCAGAAAGGCGGCCACGTGGCTGAGCGTGGGGAGAGGGGACTGGAGGGAAACGAGGCTCTGCCACCTGTGACCGACACCTGCGTGGCCTTTGGAGCATCTTCCTGGTGGACCTGGGCCTCATAGCGCCCTCCCTGGCCACCTGCTATCCCCTCCTCATCCCCACTCAGCGTGGCAACCAAGGGATCTTGCCAGAGCATAAAGCTGGTATTTTTTGGTCTTTAAATGTCTTTAGTTTAAAATTTTTTTCTTGGCTGTTTTTATGCCTTTTCTTACTACACTTCATATCTTTAATCAAATTTGGTCTTTCTTGTACTTTGGTCTACATATCTAAATTAAAAAAAAAAAACAAAACCTTTGCTGATTTTGTGTTAATGTCCCACTTGGCACCTTCTTCACTTTTGTCCATTTCAAAATTTTGGATTTCTGACTTGAAAATTCCACACCTGCGAATATTTGTTTAAGAAAACTATTTACACTGAGTTGCATTTTTAACCTTTGGTTGCGTGTGCTTGTGCTTTGGGGGAACTTTCTTCTGCTGAAATGCTTTTGATTTTTACTTCCTATTTCTTAATAGTGGCGCTGAATAGATACACCTGCTCTCTTCTGTTTATTGTATAACGTCATGTTTTTCTGCACTCTCAGTAACAACTGAACACCGAAGTTGTTGGAGGATGGAGGGAACCAAAAGTACCCACCAAAATGAGGTACCCTGAGACCAAAAAACGAGGCAGGCGGCTCCATGTAATCAGTGGATCAGTTAATTTTAGGGTAAGGTAGTCACGGGGCGGGGCCGGACAGATGGCACCCCGGAAGCATTCACAGTGGTGCCCTGCAGCACTGAGGGGCCATTAGGATGGCCCCGTGTTTGCCCAGGGTGCGGGGTGGGAGCTACAGCAGGGAGCGCGTCCTGTTTGTTTTGGGGGCTGCACTAGGCCTTTGTTGCTACGTGCAGATTTCCTCTGACTCCGGTGGCGGAGGCTGCTCTCAGGCTGCCGTGTGCAGGCCTCGCTGTGGTGACTGCTCTTGTGGAGCACGGGCTAGGCTGCTTGGACTCCGTGCTTGCGGTGGTGCGCAGGCTCAGTTGCTCTGCGGCACGTGGGATCTAGTTCTCAGACCAGGGAGCAAACCCGTGTCCCCTGCATGGGCAGGTGTGTTCTCCATCACTGGACCACCAGGGAAGTCCCAGGAAGAGCACTCTAAAGTCAAGATTTATGAGTGGGTAACCAGTCTTGTCGGAGAAGGCGATGGCACCCCACTCCAGTACTCTTGCCTGGAAAATCCCATGGACAGAGGAGCCTGGTGGGCTGCCGTCTGTGGGGTCGCACAGAGTCAGACACAACTGAAGCGACTTAGCAGCAACAGCAACTAGTCTTGTGGGCACTGGGAATATGTCAGTGAAGGTCTTCATCGTTGTTTGGCAACTACCAGGGCACAGAGACCACTGGGACTTAATCACAATTAAACAGTATCTATTAGCTACAATATGCAGATGACACCACCCTTATGGCAGAAAGTGAAGAGGAACTAAAAGGCCTCTTGATGAAAGTGAAAGAGGAGAGTGAAAAAGTTGGCTTAAAGCTCAACATTCAGAAAACTAAGATCATGGCATCCGGTCTCATCACTTCATGGGAAATAGATGGGGAAACAGTGTCAGGCTTTATTTTGGGGGGCTCCAAAATCACTGCAGATGGTGACTGCAGCCATGAAATTAAAAGGCTCTTACTCCTTGGAAGGAAAGCTATGACCAACCTAGAGAGCATATTCAAAAGCAGAGACATTACTTTGCTAACAAAGGTCCATCTAGTCAAGGCTATGTTATTTCCAGTGGTCATGTGTGGATGTGAGAGTTGGACTGTGAAGAAGGCTGAGCACCGAAGAATTGATGCTCCTGAACTGTGGTGTTGGAGAAGACTCTGGAGAGTCCCTTGGACTGCAAGGAGATCCAACCAGTCCATCCTAAAGGAGATCAGTCCTGGGTGTTCTTTGGAAGGACTGATGCTAAAGCTGAAACTCCAGTACTTTGGCCACTTCATGCGAAGAGTTGACTCATTGGAAAAGACTTTGATGCTGGGAGGGATTGGGAGTGGGAAGAGAAGGGGACGACAGAGGATGAGATGGCTGGATGGCATCACCGACTTGATGGAGGTGAGTTTGAGTGAACTCCGGGAGTTGGTGATGGACAGGGAGGCCTGGCGTGCTGTGATTCATGGAGTCGCAAAGAGTCAGACATGACTGAGTGACTGAACTGAACTGAACTGATTAACTGCAAAGCCCTTGGCCACACGAAAGAAATGTACTACACAGTACTTCCCAGGTGGCGCTGGTGGTAAAGAGCACTGCCAGCGCAGGAGACGTGAGTTCAATCCCTGGGTCAGGAAGAGCCCCTGGAGGAGGGCATGGCAACCCGCTCCAGTATTCTTGCCTGGAGAAACCTATGGACAGAGGAGCCTGGTGGGCTACAGTCTATGGGGTTACAAAAAGTCGGATATGACTGAAGCGACTTAGCACACACACACACAGTCCAAGGTAGGGGCAATGGAAGGACAGGAAGAACTGAATGGGTCCAAGATGGTGGCATTTGTGCTAACCGCCATACAGAGGTAAAGGCTGGGTTTGCTTACTAGGTTGTTTTTGTTTTTTTTCTCAATAATACACTTTTCTGTCCATACGGAAGTGTGGCTTTAAATAGAGCTCTTCGTTAGTTTCCTGTGGCTGCTGTAGCAGGCTGCCACACATTTTGTTGCCTAAAACAACACAAATTGATTATTTCGCAGTGGGTTTTCCTGGTGGCTCTGTGGTAAAGAATCCGCCTGCCGGTGCAGAAGACATGGGCTCAACCCCTGATCCCGGGAGGATCTCAAATGCCTCAGAGCCTCTAAGCCCGTGCCTCCAACTGTTGAGCTTGTGAGCTACGGCTACTGAGCCCACACGCCTCGACTGCTGAAGCGCGAGCACCCTGGGGCCCGTGTTCCGCAGCAAGAGGAGCCACAGCGACGAGAAGCCTGGGCACCACGACTGGAGAAGAGCCGGCCCAGCGAGGAAGGGCCAGCACAGCAACAAGCAAAGAAACATGTAAAGATGACGTCGTCCCGCAGCTCTGGAGGCCAGACTCCAGGTGCGGCGTGGCTGGCTTCTCCGCTTAGAATTCCCCAAGGCCGAACTCGAGGTGTTGGCAGGGCTGTGTTTCTTTCTGATCCTAGGGGACAGTCCATTTGAGGTTGTTGACAGATTTTAACCCCACGTGGTTGAGGACTGAGATTCCCATCTCCTTGCTGGCCGTCAGCCATGGTCACGCTGGTTCTAGAGGCAGCCTGTACTTCCTGCTGCCTGGCCCCCTCCAAAGACAGCCTGGCCTGGAGAGTCTCTCTCCTGCTTCCCATCTCTTTGACTGTCCTGACTTACTTCTCTGAAGCCTCTCCTCTTTATCTGTGACCGTGCCACTCTGCTTATGGAACTAGGGATTGAACGCACCCCCTCGGCAGTGAGGGGGTGTCATTTGCTTAGGCAGTCCAGTCCTAAGCCCTGGACCCCCAAGGAATTCCCAAGCATCTCCTTTAACACACCTCTTCTACTCATCTTTCTCTGCTCCCTCTCCCACATGGTGGCATATAGATTACACTCAGTTCAGTTCAGTTCAGTCGCTCAGTGGTGTCCGACTCTTTGCGACCCCATGAATTGCAGCACGCCAGGCCTCCCTGTCCATCACCAACTCCCGGAGTTCACTCAGACTCACCTCCATCGAGTCGGGGATGCCATCCAGCCATCTCATCCTCTGTCGTCCCCTTCTCCTCCCGCCCCCAATCCCTCCCAGCATCAGAGTCTTTTCCAATGAGTCAAATCTTTGCATGAGGTGGCCAAAGTACTGGAGTTTCAGCTTTAGCATCAGTCCTTCCAAAGAACACCCAGGACTGATCTCCTTTGGAATGGACTGGTTGGACCTCCTTGCAGTCCAAGGGACTCTCAAGAGTCTTCTCCAACACCACAGTTCAGAAGCATCAATTCTTTGGTGCTCAGCTTTCTTCACAGTCCAACTCTCACATCCATACATGACCACTGGAAATACCATAGCCTTGACTAGATAGACCTTTGTTGGCAGAGTAATGTTTCTGCTTTTGAATATGCTGTCTAGGTTGGTCATAACTTACCATAACTTACCATAGATTACACTGGGCCCACTCAGTAATCTCGGATGATCTCCTTATTTTTAAGTCAGTTGATTGTTGTTCCGTTGCTCAGGCGTGTCTGACTCTTTGGGACTCCAGGGATTACAGCATGCCAGGCTTCCCTGTTCTTCACTATCTCCTGGAGATTCCTCAGATTCATTTCCATTGAGTTGCTGATACTATCTTAACCATCTAATTCTCTGCTACCCTCTTCTCCTTTTGCCTTCAGTCTTTCCCAGCTTTAGGGTCTTTTCCAGTGAGTTGGCTCTTTGCAACAGGTGGCCAAAATATTGGAGCTTCAGCTTCATCATCAGTCCTTTCAATGAATATTCAGGGTTTATTTCCTTTAGGATTGACTGGCTTGATCTCCTTGCTGTCAAGGGATTCTCAAGAGTCTCCTCCAGCACCACAATTCAAAAGAATCAGTTCTCTCAGCCTTCTTTATGGTTCACATATCACATTCATACATGACTACTGGAAAAACCATAGCTTTGACTGTATGACTCTTTGTCAGCAAAGTGATGTCTTTGCTTTGTAATACACTGTCTAGGTTTGTTATAGCTTTTGTTCCAAGGAGCAAGTGTCTTTTAATTTCGTGGCTGCAGTTGCCATCTGCAGTGATTTTGGAGCCCAGGAAAATAGAATCTGTCACTGCTTCCACTTTTTCCTCATCTTTTTGCCATGAAGTGATGGAACTGGATGCTATGATATTCGTTTTTTGAATGATGAGCTTTAAGCCAACTTTTTCACCCTTCTCTTTGACTCTCATCTTCAGTTCCGCTTCACTTTCTGCCATAAGGGTGGTGTCATCTGCATATCTGAGGTTATTGATATTTCTCCTGGCAATCTTGATTCCACCTTGTGCTTCATCCAGCCCAGCATTTCACATAATGTATTCCGCATAAGTTGAGTAAGCAGTGTGACTATACACAGCCCTGATGTACTCCTTTTCCTATTTGGAACCAATCTGTTGTTCCATGTCGGGTTCTAACTGCTGCTCCTTGACCTGCATACAGGTTTCTCAGGAGGCAGGTGAGGTGGTCGAGCATTTGCATCTCTAAGAATTTTCCATAGTTTGTTGTGATCCACAGAGTCAAACGCTTTAGTGTAGTCAATGAAGCAGAAGTAGATATTTTTCTAGAATTCCCTTGCTTTTCCTACGATCCAGTGGATGTTGGCAATTTGATCTCTGGTTCCTCTGCCTTTTCTAAATCCAGCTTGTACATCTGGAAGTTCTTAGTTCATATACTGTTGAATCCTAGTTTGACGGATTTTGAGCATTACCTTGCTAGCATGGGAAATGATCGCAATTGTGCGGTAGTTTGAGCATTCTTTGGCATTGCCCTTCTTTGGGATTGGAATGAAAACTGACCTTTTCCAGTCCTGTGGCCACTGCTGAGTGTTCCAAATTTGCTGACAGGTTGAGTGCAGCACTTTCACAACATCATCTTTTAGGATTTTAAATAGCTCAGCTGGAATTCTATCACATCTGCTAGCTTTGTTAGTAGTGATGCTACCTAAGGCCTACTTGACTTCACACTCTAGGATATCTGGCCCTAGGTGAGTGACCATCGTGGTTGTCCCAGTCATTAAGATCTTTTTTATATAGTTCTTCTGTATATTCTTGCTACCTCTTCTTAATCTCCTCTGCTTCTGTTAGGTCCACACCATTTCTGTCCTTCATTGTGACCATCTTTATATGAAATGTTCCCTTGATATCTCCTGTTTTCTTGAAGAGATCTCTAGTCTTTCCCATTCAGTTTTTCCTCCATTTCTTTGCATTGTTCACTGAAGGATGCTTTCTAACCTCTCCTTAGAAAGGGGATGACAGAGGACGAGATGGTTGGAAGGCATCACCAACTCGATGGACATGAGTTTGCGTAAACTCCGGGAGTTGGTGATGGACAGGGAGGCCTGGCGTGCTGCAGTCCATAGGCTCGCAAAGTGTCGGACACGACTGAGCAACTGAACTGAACTGAACTAACCTCTCCTCGCTATTCCCTGGAACTCTGCATTCAGTTGGATATATCTTTCCCTTTCTCCTTTGCTTTTCACGTCTCTTCCTTTCTGAGCTATCTGTAAAGCCTGCTCAGACAACCACGTTGCCTTCTTGGATTTCTTTTTCTTGGGGATGGTTTTGGTCACTGCCTTCTGTGCAATGGTGTAAGCCTCCATCCATAGTTCTTCAGGCACCCTGTTTACCAGATCTGATCCCTTGAAGTTATTCATCATCTCCCCTGTGTAATCATAAGGGTTTGATTTAGGTCATATTTGAATGGCCTAGTGGTTTTCCCTACTTTCTTCAATTTAAGCTTGAATTTTGCAGTAAGGAGCTGATGATCTCAGCCATTGTCAACTCCCAGTCTTAGTCTTGCTGACTGTATAGAGCTTCTCCATCTTTGGCTACAAAGAATGTAATCAGTCTGATTTTGGTATTGACCATTTGGTGATGTCCACATGTAAAGTCGTCTTTTGTGTTGTTGGAAAAGGGGGTTTGGTATGACCAGTGCATTCTCTTGGCATAATTCTGTTAGCCTTTGCCCTGCTTCATTTTGTTCTCTAAGGCCAAACTTGTCTATTACTTCAGGTATCTCGTGACTTCCTAATTTTGCATTCCAATCCCCTATGATGAAAGGACATCTTTTTTTTTTTTTTTTAATGTTCTAGACACTCTTGTAGGTGTTCATAGAACTGTTAACAACATATGCAAAGGATTGTACACCATGCTGAAGTAGGATTTATCCCAGGAATGCAAGATTGGTTTAGCATTCAGAAATCAATTAATCTAATATCAATAGAATAAAGGACAAAACCCACATGATCTTCTTAATAGGTGCAGAGAAAGCATTTAACAAAATTCAAAACCTGTCATAAAAACGCTCAACAAACTATGAATGGAAGGTAACTTCTTCAGCCTGATAAAGGGCAGGCAGGAAAAACTCACAGCTAACACAATACTCAATGGTGAAAGACTGACTGCTTATCCCTTAAGTTCAGAAACAGGAAAAGTGTATTTACTCTCACCACTTATATTCCACATTAGATTGACGGTTCTAGCAAGGGCAATTAGGCAAGAAAGTGAAATAAAAGGCATTTAGATTGGCAAAGAATAGGCACAACTATCACATGGCATGATCTTTATAAAGAAAATCCTTAAAAGGAATCCACTAAAAAATCTGTTGGAATCAATAAAAAAATTCAGCAGGATACAATATCAATAAGGAAAAAGCAATTGTATGTCTATACACTTGTGATGAACAATCTGCAAATAAATTTAAGAAAACAATTTCATTTGCAATACATCAAAAAAAATAAAATACTTAGGAGTAAATTTCACAAAAGTAGTATAAAACTTATATTCCAAAAACTATAAAGTATTGTTGAAAAAATTAAGAATATCTAAATAGAAACTTCCCCGTGGGTCCAGTGGTAAAGACTCTGCACTGGTCTGGGAACTGAGATCCTGCTCGCTGTGCAGTGTGGCCAAAAAATGAAAAAGAAGAAACAAGAAAACCTAAATAAATGGAAAGACACCCATGTTCATGGATTGGAAGACTTAATATTGATAAGATGGTGGTGGTGATGGCGGTTTAGTCGCTAAGTTGTGTCCAACTCTTGAGACCCCATGGGCTGCAGCCCACCAGGCTCCTCTGTCCATGAGATTTTCCAGGCAAGGATACTGGCGTGGGTTGCCACTTCCTTCTCCAGGGCATCTTCCCCACCCAGGGATCGAACCCGGGTCTCCTGCATGGCAGGCAGACTCTTTACTAACTGAGCTACAAGGGAAGTCTGATAAGATGATAGTGCTTCTCAAACTGATTTACAGATTTCAAAGCAGTCGTTCTTAAAGAGCCAGCTGGCTTCTTTGAAGAAATTGACAAGCTGATCTTAAAGTTTGTATGAAAATTCAAGGGACTCAGAATAGCCAAGATAATCTTGAAAAGAACAAAGTTGGAGGACGCATACTTCCTGATTTCGAAATTTACTACAAAGTTACATCGTCAAGGCTGTGCAGTACTGATGTAAAGATTTAACATCAATGCAGTTGGATTGGAGATCCAGAAATAAACTCTCACATTTACAGTTAGTTGATTTTCAACAGGGTGCCAAGATGATTCAACGGAGAACGGATGATCTTTCTAATGGTGCTGGGACGACTAGATGTTTACATGCGAAAGAACAATGCTGGACTCCAGCCTCACACTGTATATAAAAATTAACTCAGAATGGGTCAAAAAGCTAAATGTGAGGTAAAACTATTAAACGTGTAAAATAAAACACAGGTTCAAATGCTTATTGCCTTGAATTAGACAATGCTTTCTTAGGTGTCACACCGAAAGCATAAACAACAAAGCTAAAAAAAAAGATAAACTGGACTTAATCAATGAAAACTTTCATGCTTTAAAGAATACTATCAAAAAAGAGAAAAGACAGCCCACAGAATGAGGGAAAATATTTTCAAATCATATAGTATGATAAGGTGCTTGCGTCTAGAAAAAATAAAGAAAACAATCCACTCAAGAATAAAAAGACTACCCAATTTTAAAATGGGCAAAGGATCCGAACAGATATTTCTGCAAAGAAGATATACAAATAGCCAATAAACATATGATCAGATGTTCAACATTAGCCGTTAGGGAAATGCAAATTAAAACCACAGTGAGATACCGTCTCATAGCCTCTGGGATGGTGGTAATAAAAAAGACAGTAACAAATGTTGGTGAGGATACGGAGAAATTGGAGCCCTCGTATACTGCTTGTGAGTACAGGGAGCCCTCATATAGTGCTTTGGAAAATGGTCTGGCAGTTCCTCAATTGCTTAAACAAAATGTTACCATGTGACCCATGAGTGCCATTGAAGAAAAACAAAAGTGTATCCACACCAAAAAAACTGCAAGCTGATGTCCCTAGTAGCATTATTCATTATAGCCGCAAGTGAAACTCATCATGAAACGTGATATATCCACCCAGTGGAGTATTACTTGGCAGGAAAAAGGAATGAAGTGCTGACGTGTACAACAGGGAAGAACCTTAAAAACTCTTATGTTCAGTGAGAGAAGCCAGGGACAAAAGACCGCACGTATGATATGTGACCACATGTATATGAAACGTCCAGAAGAAGCAAATCTATAGAGACAGGAAGACTGGTGGTGGTGATTGTTCAAGTCTGTGAATATGCTGAAGGCCCCTGAATTGTACAGTTTTTTTCGTGATTCTTTTACTTATTTCCAAAAGAATAAATAAACGGCTGCACTGTATCGTCGCTGCATGTAGGTTTCCTCTCGGTGGTGAGCTGGGGCTACTCTTCCGTGTGGGCTTTTCACTGGGGTGGCTTCTCTCGTTTTGGAGACAGGCTCTAGAACACAGGCTCCGCAGCTGTGATGCGTGAGCTTTAGTTGCTCTGTGGCAAGTGGGATCTTCCCAGTCCAGGGATCGAACTATGTCCGCTGTGGTCTCAGGCAGATTCTTATCCACTGTACCACCAGGGAAGCCCTATGCTTTATTTTTTTAATTTTTTGACCCTGCTGCACAACTTGTGGGATTTTAGTTGCCCAACCAGGGATTGAACCTGGACCCTTGGCAGTGAGCGTGCAGAGCCCTAACCACTGGACTGCCAGGGAATTCCTGATTTGCACACTTTAAATGGGTGAATAGTTTGATGTGGGTTATAGCTCAATTAAAAATAATTGTGAGTGACGATAAATGGATAAGAGGCTTCCCAGGTGGCTCTAGTGGTAAAGAATCCACCTGCCAATGCAGGAGGTGCAAGACGTGCAGGTTTGATCCCTGATTGGGAAGATCCCCTGGAGGAGGAAATGGCACCCCGCTCCAGTATTCTTGCCTGGAAAATCCTATGGACAAAGAAGCCTGGCAGCCTACAGCCCATGGGGTCAGAGTCGGACACGACTGAGCATCTGAGCACATAAGTGTATAAAAGTACATAAAGACTGTTACCATGAATGCCTTGTAGCTACTGTCCAGCTACATACATGGAGCATCATTAATTCAGTTGAAGGCCCTGTGTACCCGCCCCTCCCTGATGGCTCCCTGCCCGCCTGAGTCCCACCAGGCATTCTCTGTTCTCAGTTGGTTACATGTGATTATCGTTCCTGTGAATTTACAACAGCCTTCGTCCCTAGTCACACTGTCCTTGCTCTTTGAGGAAACAGACTGTGCAGGAGGGTGTCACGGGGCTGAGGGAGGGCTTGGTTACCGTTGGCGCTGGGAGTCGCTGTGCTTAGGAGGGTGTGGAGGGCAAGTCTGGCAGACCTGAGCAAGAGATCAAAACATTTGAAACCTAAGGTTCAATCCAGGTGGGTCTGATTCTTAGTCTAGTGTCTGTCACGTCATAACAAAAAGCAGAGACATCACTTTGCCAACAAAGGTCCGTCTAGTCAAAGCTGTGGTTTTACCAGTAGTCATGTATGGATGTGAGAGATGGACTGTGAACAAGGCTGAGTGTCGAAGAACTGATGCTTTCAAAATGTGGTACTGGAGAAGACTCTTGAAAGTCCACTGGACTGCAAGGAGATCAAGCCAGTCAATCTTAAAGGAAATAAACCCTTAAAAATCACTGGGAGGACTGATGCTGTAGCTCCAATACTTTGGCCACCTGATTCAAAGAGCCGACTCATTGGAAAAGACTCTGATGCTGGGAAAGATCGAAGGCAGGAGGAAAAGTGGGTGACAAAGGATGAGATGGTTGGATGGCATCACTGACTCAGTGGACATGAGTTTGAGCAAGCTCTGAGAGATGGTGAAGGACAGGGGAGCCTGGTGTGCTGCAGTCCATGGGGTCGCAAAGAGCTGGGCACGACTGAGCGGCTGAACACCAGCAGAAGTGTGCCAGTAGAGGGGAGTGAGGGTTGTTCTCTGAGAAGGTGTGCCTGCTGCTACTTTTAAAAAATACTAGTTTATTATTTTGGGATGTTCTGGGTCTTCGTTGGTATGCGCAGGCATCTCACTGTGGCGACTTCTCTTGTTGCAGAGCACAGGCTCCAGGTGCTTAAGCTTCAGCAGGTGCGGCTTGCGGGCCCTGGGCACAGGCTTCAGTTGCCCCGGGCACGCAGGCTCTTCCTGGACCAGGGATCAAACCCCTGTCCCCTGCGTTCGCAGGCAGACAGTTGTCTCCTGAAGAAGGAATTTGTACAGTTCTCTGAGATTTTGAGGACTGTGGTAACTACAGTGTTACACGTGGAGCCTTGTAAACGCTTCTGAATAAAACGTACGGGTGGGGATAGTGACTGAGGGCTGGTGATGGGAGTGGATGACCAGCCTCTCTTCCTGCTTTCTGCAGGGCTCCGGACCCTGTAGGTGCTCATCTAAGTACTGAGTGGAGGGGTGGGAGGGGCGGTGAAGGAATCAATGGAAGGATGACAGGATAGACGGTGGCGATCAGATTGGACGGGTGAGGGGATCAGTGACTGATGGGCGGGGGGCGGGGCAGGGGGCGGGCGTGGAGGAGAGGGAAACCGCGGGATGTCTTTCCTACTCACTGCTTGTTCATCTTTTGTTTTCAGCTCCGGGCGGCAGAGGTGGAGATCAAAGATCTGCAGTCAGAGTTTGAGCTGGAGAAGATCGATTACTTGGCCACCATCCGGCGGCAGGAGCGTGACTTTCTGCTCTTCCAGCAGCTCTTGGAGCAGGTGCAGCCCCTGATTCGCCGGGACTGTAACTATAGCAACCTGGAGAAGATAAGACGAGAGTCCTGCTGGGATGAAGACAATGGTTTCTGGAAGATTCCCGAGCCCATCATCATAAAAACTAGCCTCCCAGTAGGTCAGGAGCTTTGCTGTCTCTCTCACCTCCCCGCTGCCCACTTCCTTTGTCCCCTGCCCTTCTCCACAGTTTGCTCTCCTGCAGGCTGTCAGGGGGCCCCGCACCTCTCCCAGCTGGCTCTGGGGGCAGCAGACAGGTGACCCTGGGTGCCCAGAATGTTGGGGACCTAAGAGACACACGTGGGTTGGAATTTTGGCTCCAGCAGTCCCTGTGTCAGCTCTTGGGACTCAGGGTTCTCATCTGTGAGAAGGGGATTAATAACAGCACCTTCCCTAAAGATCGCTAGGTGGCTTAATGTCTTACGACATGTAAAGTCCTTGGAAACATGCCCGGCACATTTTAAATGCATGATGCATTTTCTTACCACGATCATTACTGTCCTTACTTCAGCCTGCAATTTGAAGGGATAAAGATTTTCACCCGTCTTCCATATGAGAAATCTCAGAGAGTGTAAGTGACTTACCCAGAGTCACAATCCTAGCAGTGAGTCGTAGGCCAGGGACAGAAGCCAGCTGGGCAGTTGCAGGCCTGGCTCCCCTTCTGCTTTTGCTGCTGGTCTCCTGTGTGACCCTGTGATGATCACTGTCCCTCTGTGGGCCTTGGTCGCCTGATCTTCACAGAGTAGGGGTTGAATGAGCTACTCCTGAAAGCCACCAAGCCCTCACTGGGTCTCAGGTTAGGCTCAGATTTGCAGTGGATCCTCTCCAGTGGCTCCGCCCGTCCAGGGAGCCGCAGGCTCCTGGGTCCCGCAGGGCCACACCCATCCGCTCCCTGCTCAGGGAGTGCTCATCTGCTCAGGGAGTGCTCATCTAGGTCCACCATCTCTGACGACCCTGGCGGGGACCAGCGCAGCAGGCAGGGAGCAAAAGTGGGGCGACACACAGTTTGGAAGAAAGAAACTAGAAACAGAATTAAAGTTTTAAAGATGGTACCGGGGACTCACGATCTCAGGGATTAAGAGCCTGTGCCTCGGAGCCACATCACTTTTACATAGTGTCTCGGCATGCAGAGTATCTGCGCTGCTACGATAAAATCAGCTTCCTGTTCCCGTGTCCCACGTTACTGATGACCCTGAACTGTCATTATTTTCTTGTGCAAAGGGTATCACCCAGCTGGAGGCCCTAAACCCGCATGTGCCTTGGGGAAAATAGCTTGGTGTGTGCAGCAAACAGTATTCCGAACCTGCACTGACCCAGCGTTCCAAGGGCCACACTGTTTTTCCTTGGCTCAGCAGGGCATGACGACCCCAACTCATCAAGCCGATGTACTTCTGTTTAAATTATACTTAATTGCTCTATCTTGCTTTCATTCTTTTCCCATGGCGTTTTTTTCGTGGCTTAGCCAGAGCAAAAGGCCGCTGACTGTTAACCCCTGCGTGGCACCGCCCCTGGTGAAACACCAGCTGCCTCATTTCCTCGCAGGCTACAGGCAGCGCTGGCCTGTCTCCCCATGCTCACCTGCAGACTTTCCTGGAGGCAGGGGAATGGCTGCTTCAGCCTAAGCCCTCCTGATGTCTCTCAGAGTCATCCCCTCTCTAGGGGTGGGCAGTGTCCTCCCCTGGCTCCAAGCCCGAGCCAGGCCTGAGCGCCCAGCCTCTCCCCCAGCCCTGCTGGCCCTCCTTCCAGGCAGCAGTGACCTCAGCTTCTGTTTTCTCGTAGCAGTTTCAACAGGGGCACAGAACAGACCAGCCCGCAAAACTTCCGCAGCGGACAACAGCGAACCAGGCATGGTAGGGTCTCTGGGAGAGCCAGTGGGGAGCGGGGAGCTTGGACCCCAAGGTGCGGCCAGTCAGGGGGGCTGTAGGAACTGGACTGTGCTTCCAGGCACCTGAGGATTACATCAGGGGGCTGAGCGGAGGCCCTTTCTATGTCACCCTTTGCAGCTAGACCCCACAGCTCTTCTGGCCCTCATTCAGAGGCACTTTAGTGTGCGCAGAGACCAGTGGCTCAAGGCAGCCCACCCTGCTGGTGAAGGAGAGGTTTCAGCCGCAAACCCAGAGACCAAACAGCTCCTCCTGGTTTCCTGGGCCACGGCTGGTACTCTTGGATGGAAAGCGTCCTCGAAAGTTTCCATAAACAGTCACTGTGACTCTAGTCACTTTACTTCATCCTGCCTTTATTTTGTATTATAGCAAATACCCAGCCTTCAGAGGTCAGCCCACTTCTCTCTAAAGGACCGCACAGTAACTGTCTTAGGGGTTGGGTGCTAGGTGGCCTCTCAGTCAGCTATCAGCCCTGCCAGAGAGCACGAACCCACCCCCACCGTATGTAGACGGATGAGCACGACTGTGTCCAGAGAGCTTCCAAGAACAGTCTGTGGGCCAGGTTTGACCCACCGACTGTATAATTTGCTGATCCTCACCATTAACCATTACAGATATTTTGGAAAACCTACATGGAACATAACCTTTGCAGTCACAATAAGGTCACTCACAGGTTGATGAATTCCAGCCAAGCATCTCCATCTGAGCAACTCAGGCTGGTCTAAGGCTCTAATTCGCTGCTTTTGATTCCCTAACTTGGTTTTAAAAAAAGGAAAAGGAAAGTTGTTCCTGAAAAAAGCCATTCTTAATCTGGGGTTGCGGATGGGTTATATTTGAATGCTTTAGTTCCAGGTAATGGATACCTATGCAAACAGTCATAAGCAAAATAGGGATTTTCTCGGTCTATGTTAAGTGCACCAGTTTCAGGCATGGCTGGATCAAGGGGCCCATACAGTCCTGGTTCTGTGTGGTTTCTTCACCTCTTGGCTCTGCTTCACTTGGAGTCCTAGGTTTGGACGTAGGCAGGCCTTCTCTGTGTGGCGGGAAAGATGGCTGCTAGCAATTGGTAATCCAAGAGGAAGAGATACGGTTTTTTAAACCGATGCTTGTGGAAAGATTCTGATTGGCTCTGCCTGGGTCACGGGCCTACTCTTGGACCAATGGCCGTGTCCAGCTGTCGTTCTGCGATTGCCCCAGTCTGGGCCACGAGTCCAGAGGTGTAGCAAGGGGACGGGCAGGCGGCAGTGGTGGTGCTAGGCTGCCCTGAATGCATAGCCTACCACGACCGTGTCCAGTGGGTGAAGGGTCGTTCCCTGAAGGAAGAGATTCGGGCTGAAGAAAACAGGTCCACAGCAGCAGGAAAAGCACTAGGGCTCGGTGACAGAAACGTCGTTCTGCTGTTCATAAATGTGCTCGTGAGCCGAGTACTGTGCTATATGAGTATGCTGTCCTGGGTGTGGGGGATGTAGTGTCTTCCTTGCCCCTGATGGGCCTGGTTTGGAGCACTGCAGCAGGAATAAGGTGCTTCCTGTCCCAAGGAAGGTGGGGGTGGGGAGGAGCGTGTGTAGACTGGAGATGGCCAGCCTCCTTGCCGCCTTGAGCTGCCTGGATCCCACCGCAGGAGTCGGGGTCTGGAGTGGAGGGTACTGCAACGTGGGCAGTGAGGTTCAGGGCAGCCCGCCGCCCAGGCCGGCAGAGCCCGCGGAAGCCCCCTGGGTCAGGGCACAGGGTACAGGAAGTGCACAAACAAGGGGGTCCTGACCTGGAGGCTTGGCATCTCAGCAGGAAGAGGACCGCTACAGGCTGATGCTCAGTCGCAGTGACAGTGAGAACATAGCCAGTAACTACTTCCGGCCTAAGCGGGCCAGCCAGATCCTCGGCACGGACCCCATGAAGAGCCTGGGTGAGCGTCCCGCCTGCCTCCTGCCCTCCAGCCCCTCCCTGAGCACTCTGGAGTCACACAGGCCGGGCCAGGAGCCCCTTTCCTTCTCTGAGCCTGTTCCCTCCGCTGTAAACTGAGGAGCGCTGCCTCCTCCTGTGATCAGTGAGACGAGGTGGGGAGTGCCTCCCATCTCCTGCCCCCTCCATTTCCCGGGGGGCGAAGTGCTAAGTTGGATCCTCTATCTTCCTGACACACAGGCCCCAGCCTGGGCTTGCCCAGGACTCAGTCAGTTCCTCACCAGCTTCCTCAAATGACAACTCATTCCCAAGGCAGGGCAATCAGGACCACAAAAGCAAAACAACGCTTTTTCAAGCAAGGGTCTAAAGCCACTTTGCTCTTAAAACTAAAACCAAAGACACTGAGCTTCCAATCCAATACCAATTAAAAAGCAAACCTCAGATCTGTCCTGAGGTTATTTGAGAGACAGAGTGGGTGGAGGTGAGGAAGAAGGAAAGCTGGACCGTGAAGAAACTCACATCAGATGAGTACCTGGCATCATGCCCATGTTGCAGATGAGGAAACCGAGGCTCAGAGAGGAGAAGCAGCTCCCTAAGGTTACCTTCCTGTGAAGTGACAGAGCAGGGTTTTGCAGCAGGCTTGTCTGGCTTGACACCCCAGGCTGCACAGTTTGAGGCTTGAAAATTCACGCACCCAGCCCAGACCCTTTGGGCAGAGATGGAGTGCTGGGCCCAAGGCCTCAGCCAGAGCAGCTCTCAGAGCTTTGGGTCCCAGGGCCCCTGGCTGGGGCGGGGAGACCAGACTCTGTACCCAACACACAATCTCTCCTCTCCACCCCTCGCATCCTGGCTAATAGCGCGTCTCCCTTCTGTGCTTTTCCTCAGCACACCACAGCTCACCACCAGGCCTCAGCTCCCCACTCAGCAGTGGCTCCGCCATCCCACCTGCCCAGGCCCCTGAAATGCCCCAGCCTCGGCCCTTCCGTCTCGAGTCCCTCGACATCCCCTTCACCAAGGCCAAGCGTAAGAAGAGCAAAAGCAGCTTTGGCGGTGAGCCTCTGTGAACACGCTGCCAGCTGCTGCCCTGCCCGTGGGCTCCTGTGCGACCGCCAGGCCCCCCAGGGCAGCTCCAGCCAGGCTTCCTCCCGCCTGCCCTCCACAGTGATCGGGGCGCCCAAGGGGGCCTGTCCCTGGGAAGGCACACTCCCCTCCCTGCTACCCAGAGAGCCCACTCTGCCCAGGGTGTGAGCCCCTCGGAGCCTGGACCATCCTTGGAGACACTCGCTTTCCACGCCACATCAGTGTTCCCATCGGCCTGCCACCGTGCCCACCAGTGCAGTTCTGTGCCTCCATGGGTTCAGAAACCTCAGCTCTGCCTCCAGGCCTTCATCAGCATCCCGCAGAGTGCCGGCAGCTTCCACGTGGATCAAGCTCAGCACCTTGGCAGTTGAACCCTCTTCCTCTGTCCAGTAGGCCCCACTTGGTGGGGAAGCCCTGTGGGGCGGGCCCAGGGGTCCTGGAGCAGCTGGTCTGCGGCGCAGGGGAGGCCATTCCACATTAAGCTGCCCTAATAAACTGCCTTTTACTGACAAACTGCCCTTCTGCGATCGTCAGACAGCGTCCCGCGGCCCCTCCCTGGCCTCCTTGGAGAAGCTTCCGGCACGGGGGTTCTTTCATGTACGTGTGTACGTCTGTGTTTGCTTTCGGCTGTGCTGGGTCTTCACTGCTGCACACGGGCTCTCTAGCTGGGGTGAGTGGAGGCTCCTCTTCGTTGCAATGCACAGGCTTCTTACTGTGGTGACTTCGGTAGCGGCGCAGGGCTCTGGGCGCACGGGCTTCGGTAGTTGTGGTTCACGGGCTTAGTGGCTCTGTGGCATCTTCCTGGACCAGGGATCTGTCCAGTGTCCCCTACATTGGCAGTCCGATTCTTAACCACTGAGCCACCGGGGAAGCCTGGAGCAGGGGTTCTTAACAGCCTGCAGGCTCCAGGTCTCTGCAGCTCCCTGCAATTTTGAGTATAAGTGCAGCTTTTTCAGCAGAGAGCATATAAATGTAAACCGTTGTTAGATTCTCGAAGGATCTGTGACCCAGCAGAGCAGACTCCTTGTTTTGGAAAATAGGGGCCACATCTGTCTGAGGTCCAGAGAGGACCCAGGTCTTGATGCTCGCAGGGGCTGTGTTGGAACTGTGGGTGCTAACATCACTAGAAATGAATCCAGGCCATCCCAGTTGCCTAAGACTGACCTATCCCCTTGCCCATGACTGAGGGGCCCACAGTCTGAAGGAAAAGGCTTTGGTGCTGTCCTGAGCCTAATTTCACGCTGAGCATCTGTGAAATGGGGATAATACTAACCCCACAGGGTTACTGTGAAGGTTAAATGAGATAAGTGTATAGAGTTCTTTGTGCGATCTCCCAACCCAGGGATGGATCCCAGGTCTCCCACATTGCAGGCGGATTCTTTACCAGCTGAGCCACCAGGGAAGCCCAAGAATACTGGAGTGGGTAGCCTATCCCTTCTCCAGCAGATCTTCCTGACCCAGGAATCGAACTGGGTCTCCTGCCTTGCAGGCAGATTCTTTACCAACGGAGCTATCAGGGAAGCCCTCACAGGGTTATTGTGAAGGTTAAATGAGATAGTGTGTAGAGTTCCTGCTGCGTAGCAGGTGCTGTTAGTTCTCCAGTCCTCCCTTTCATATTGTATATTAACTACTGTGGTACCTGCCCCAAGCTACTTGCCTGGGCCAAGGAGCTCATGTTCTGGAGAAGCCAGGGCGGAAGGTGCTTAGGAAACCCTGAGATCAGCCTAAGGGGAGGCAGGCTGCAGTGCACCCTTTGAGCAAGAGGATGCAACATTAGGTCTGTATGGGGAACAGAGTGCCCTTGTGAAGGAAGCAGCAGTGGGTGGGGCTACCACAAACGACGAAGAAGATCCCTTAAGATGGGAATGTGGGGAGAGGGTTCCTGGTAGAGGGAACAAAAGGCAGGAGGTGGGAAGATCAGGGTATGTAAAAGGTGGGAGGAGACCTGTTCCATGGAAGCCCTGAGCAGGGACCAAGGGGAGATAAAGCTGCCAAGATGAGTTTAGGTGCAGACATGCGTGGAGAGCCTCTGGGTTCTGTGAGCTGTGGCCAACTGCTCAGTGACTGCCTACACCATCGGGTCTGAGTGAGAAGTGGACTGATGTGGCATCGCGGGCCAAAGGGCAGGAGGGCTGGGCTGTGGCGCAGTTCAGGGTGCAGTCAGTGGGGATGGAGGGCAGGACTGGTTGAGGAGAAGCACAGAGGGAGGTTTTGACTTTTGCCCCCACGTTCTTGGTTCGGTGGACAAATAGAATACATCAGAAAAGAATGGCTGCCTTCTCTCCACAGTTACCTTCGCCATTCACTCCAGGACTGGGGCTGAGCCCTAGAGAATGGCTAAGTCCTGGAGATGCTTGTGGTCGCTTTTACTTAGATCCGTGGCGCTCTGAGGAGAGCTGGCTGCCGCCTGTCAGTTCAGAAGGGGTGTGGGGCCAGCAGAGCTGAGTGGAGGCTCAGCCTGGCTCTGCATTATGCACTTTCGAAATCTGGCTAGTCCTCCCAAGAGCCCAGGCTGTCCCAAAGACACAGATAAGGAGGGCCACGCCTCCTCATTTCTAGTGCCAGCCTAGGACAGCGGCCTGGAAACAAGAGAAACTGAAGTCGGTCAGTCGTGTCCGACTCTCTGTGACCCCATGTACTGCAGCCCACTCCTCTGTCCATGGGGATTCTCCAGGAAAGGTTACTGGAGTGGGTTGCCATTTCCTTCTCCAGATCCTCCTGACCTAGGTTACAAACCTGGGTCTCCTGCACTGTAGGTGGATTCTTTACCGACAGAGCTACAAGGGAAGCCCCATAAAGTTACCCTGAAAGTCGCTCAGCCGTGTCCAACTCTTTGTGACTCCACGGACTGCAGCCCGCCAGGCTCTTCTGTCCATGGAAGTCTCCGGGCAAGAATACTGGAAAGTGAAAGTGAAGTCACTCAGTCGTGTCCGACTCTTTGCGACCCCATGGACTGTAGCCCACCAGGCTCCTCCCTCCATGGCATTCTCCAGGCAAGAGTACTGGAGTGGGTTGCCATTCCTTCTCCAGGGGATCTTCCCGACCCAGGGATCGAACCCTGGTCTTCTGCATTCCAGGCAGACACTTTACCCTCTGAGCCACCAGGGAAGAATACTGGAGTGAGTTGCAATTTCCTTCTCCTGGGGAATCTTCCCGACCCAGGGATCGAACCCTGGTCTCCTGCACTGCAGGCACACTCTACCCTCTGAGCCACCAGGAGAAGCAGCCTGAAAACCGGAGAAGCGCCCAAGTTACAGGGCTGGTGCGAGCATGCGCCCAGCTAGCGGTTCTGAATGTTCGCCCAGTCCACACGGCCTCATCAGGCCGGGTGGGCCGGCCCCGCGCCCGTGAGCAGCGGGAGAGATTCCGGCCCTCTTCCCGCAGCCCCCACGCCCGTGACCAGTCCCCGGCCTTTTCCCAACCACCTCCCCCCTGGAGACAGTGGAGGTGGGGCCTGGCTCCAGTCGAACCTGTCCCGGGTCAGCTAACCTCCGGCCCGAACCCTGACCGGGACGCCGCGGCCCAAACCAGGGCCAATAGGAAGAGGAGGCAGGAGCCGGCGGGGACTCTCGCGGGAGCCGGCAACGGGCGGAACCCAAGGGCTCTCGGTCCTACTGATTGGCCGCGGCCGCAGAGCTGTCTCTCTAGGATTGAGCCTTTTCCTCTCGTGGGGGGGCGGGACCGCGCGCCGCTTTCACCAATAGTGTGCCGAGAACCCGCCTCCCATAGGGACACTTCCGGCCGGGTTCCTCGCGCTTCTCCGTCCAAGCAGCGGCTCCGGATGCCCGGCTCCGGCGATCTCGAATCACTTCCGGGTGGTACTCCAAGACAACGAGCCTTGATTGGGCGACCGCGGAAAGGGCACTTCCGGTGCCCAGGCGCCTGGTTTCTTTGGAGCAGGAAGATGGCGCCCCGCGCGGCCCGTGTGTGGTCCGGCTGGTGGCTGCTGCTGCTGACTTTGCTTGGCCTGGCCGGCGCCAGCGGTCCCCGCACCTTGGTACTGCTTGACAACCTCAACCTCCGGGAGACGCATTCGCTTTTCTTCCGGAGCCTGAAGGGTGAGACTGGGGCCCGATGCGGTGGAAAGGTCCCTGAGCCCCGAGACGCCGACCCCTCTCCCTCCCACCCGAGCTCGCCTTCAAGGTCCGACCTGCCGCCAGGGGGCTGGTGGGGGGACGGGGGCAGGACGGTCATGGTCTCTGCAGTGGTGGTTTCTCTTTGCCTCCTATCTGCCTCAGCTCCCTCGTTCTCTTTTCCCAGATCGCGGCTTTGTACTCACATTCAAGACCGCAGATGACCCCAGCCTGTCTCTCATTAAGTACGGGGAGTTTCTCTATGACAATCTCATCATCTTCTCTCCTTCGGTAGAAGGTAAGGACTGCGGGTCGCCCCAGAACTCTGACTTAGCAGCTTTCTTCAGAATCTTGGGTATGTCCTGGGATGGAATGGGTCGCCAGCCCTGGGCGCTGCTGCTCCCAGAGAAGAGGAAAATGCTAATGCTCAGTTGGTAAAAAATCTGCCTGAAATGCAGAAGACCCCGGTTCGATTCCTCGGTCAGGAAGATCTGTTGGAGAAGGGATAGGCTACCCACTACGGTATTCTTGGGCTTCCCTTGTGGCTGAGCTGGTAAAGAATCCACCTGCAATGCGGGAGACCTGGGTTGGGAAGATCCCCTGGAGAAGGGAAAGTCTACCCACTCCAGTATTCTGGCCTGGAGAATTCCACGGACTCCATAGTCCATAGAGTCACAGAGTTGGACACGATTGAGTGACTTTTACTTCACTTCACTTCACTTCACTCTGGGCTTAGGAGAGTATATGTCCTTACCAGAAGACACAGCTGAGGACTGTGGGGTCAAGTGTTGTTGCAGACCTTAGAACTCTTGGCTCTGCTACTCTGAGAAGTGGGTGTTCTCCGTTAATGTTCCTTCACCAGCACCCCACCCCCGCTCCCCTTAGGTTTGCCTGTGTGGAAAGAGAAAATGGCTGCACCATAAGTATGATTTTCTGTAAAGGGGCGTTGGTGGTAGTTGATCCTGAGAATTCAGATGGAGTCATAGTTAGGCTGAGAATAACCTTTAGTGATTACCTAGTCCAAACCCCTATTTGAGGCTGGGTGGATATATCCAGGGCTTAGCAGAAGACTAGTTGTTGAACCAAAGGAACGTCTTCACTAGGTTTTCCAGCTGACATTCCTGTGACAGCTCACTGTTCTAGGAGGCAACTCAGTCTGCCGCTGTACGACTCTGTCAAGAAGATCATGTATTAAACTGAAATTTGTCTCCCACTTCCTGCTTTGTTTATTTGGGGCAAGGAGGAAAAGGCTTTCTGATACTCCCCAGGGCCTAAGAGAATAGGTCTAATGCTTATTTTGCTTAGAGGTGTAGCCTTTGCATAATCAGCTCCTGAGTAACTCAGTTGTTTCTTCTCCAGAGTAAATATCCCCAGTTCCTTTGGCTGTTTCCCTTTTTGTTGTGCTTTTTCAGTGAGCATCCTAGTCATTCTCTTCTTTAGTGGCTTCAGTTTATCTTTTTCTCAGAGGACCCAATTTGTCCCTGTTCGGGGGAAGTTAGGACCGCCATCTCTCTGTTCAGCTCATGACGCTTAGAAAGGCTGTCACTTCACTGGCATCGACTTTCTTCTCTGTGGTTCATGTGAGATTGGGATCTGCCAAACCCCTGATGTATTTTTTTCCCCTGGGTTCCCATTACTTGGCGAGGTGCTCCCAACTCCCCTGTAACATGTGCCTTTGGAATTGGCTTTTCGGAGGCAAGTTCAGTTGTGCATTAAAATCTTCAGGTTGGCTAGGCAGGCAACTGATGCCTTTAGCAGGTTGAGTGGTGTTTGCTGGATTGCTGCCATGTTGGAACTCTGAAAGCAGTACCGAATAGTGACAGAGCCTGCCCTGGAGGAGTCTTTCAACCTGTCTGTGAGGAAATATAAATAAGGACTTGAAATGAGTTACCAGACCACGTGTCAGAATGCCCAAGATGGAGTGGGGGGACTGTCTGAGTTGTGCCTAGAAGGGTCACTGAGAGGGAGGGAGGTGGCAGAGGCGGGCTGAGGAGGCTGGGGTAGGCTGCTGTTAGTGGGAGGAATGGCAGAGCCTAACATACTGCTTCAGAAGCCGGAGTCATTTCCGTACCCACTTCCATGATCTTTACCACTTTCCATATTGGTGATAGTAATGTTTTTCTTCAAATTGACCTGCTTTAAAACAAAAAAAAGGCAAGCCCAGTTTGAAAGAAAACTAGTAATGAACCCATTGTCACCACTGAGAATGGAAAGCCAGTAGGGCACCACCGTCTGCTTCCGGTGGAGGAAAGTATAAACAGGACGAATGCAGTGCCGTCGAGTTCTGGCTGGTTCTTGACCTGCTGCAGGCTTTGGACCTGAGGCGTCCTCTTAAAAGAGGAGATGAGCTGGTTGAGAGAAGTGTTAAGGCCAGCATTGAACTGTGACCATTCTCAATGGAGAAAGCAGGGAAAAGAAATGGAATAATGTCTCTGAGATTCAGTGTTATTTGAAGCCCTGCCTGGCATCTCTGTGGTCAACTTTTCTGTCTCTTGCAGGATGGGGACTGATCTTGAGGGAAACCGTCTCAGACACCCTAGGGAGAAGGCTAGCGTGTTCTGGAGGTCGGGGGTGTTCAGGATAAGTCGTGTCCAGAATAAGGGCTCTGAGTGCCCTTCTGTGGTACTGTGACCACTAGGCCCTCTTAGGTGTGAGGACCCCGGCCTGGCTGCCTCCTCCATGTGTCAGTGGGTTCCTTGCTCTTCTGGGATCTGGAAGCTCTGAAGGCACGTACAGTAGTGGCTACAGGAGAAGGATGCTCAGCGTGTCCTCTGTACCCGGGAAACACTGGAAATGGGCTCAGAAAGGTGAAGAGGTTGCCTGGATTTGTTGTTGTTCAGTCACTCAGTCGTGTCTGACTCTCTGTGACCCCATGGACTGCAGCACGCCAGGCCTCCCTGTCCATCGCCAACTCCCGGAGTTCACTCAGACTCAAGTCCGTCGAGTCAGTGATGCCATCTAACCATCATCCTCTGTTGTCCCCTTCTCCTCTGCCTTCAGTCTTTCCCAGCATCAGGGCCTTTTCCAGTGAGTCGGCACTTCACATCAGGTGACCAAAGTATTGGAGCTTCAGCTTCAGCATCAGTCCTTCCAATGAATATTCAAGATTGATTTAAGATCAACTGGTTTGATCTCCTTGCAGTCCAAGGGACTCTCAAGAGTTTTCTCCAACATCACAGTTCAAAAGCATCAAATCTTCAGCGCCCAGCCTTCTTTATGGTCCAACTCTCACATCTGTACATGACTAATAGAAAAACCATAGCCTTGACTAGATGGACCTTTGTTGACGAAGTGATGTCTCTACTTTTTAACATGCTGTCTAGGTTTGTCATACTTTTTCTTCTAAGGAGAAAGCATCTTTTAATTGCAGGGCTGCAGTCAACATCTGCAGTGATTTTGGAGCCTAAAAAAATAAAGTCTGTCACTGTTTCCATTGTTTCCCCATCTATTTGCCATGAAGTGATGGGATCAGACGCCATGATTAGGAGTTTTGTGAATGTTGAGTTTTAAGCCAACTTTTTCACTCTCCTCTTTCACTTTCATCAAGAGGCTCTTTAGTTCTTCTTCACTTTCTGCCATAAGGGTGGTGTCATCTGCATATCTGAGGTTATTGATATTTCTCCCAGCAGTCTTGATCCCAGCTTGTGCTTCATCCAGCCTGCCATTTCTCATGATGTACTCTGCATGGAAGTTAAATAAGCAGGGTGACAGTATACAGCCTTGATGTGGTCCTTTCCTGATTTGGAACCAGGCTGTTGTTCCATGTCCGGATCTCACTTTTGCTTCTTGACTTGCATACAGATTTCTCAGGAGGCAGGTAAGGTGGTCTGGTATTCCCATCTCTTTAAGAATTTTCCACAGTTTGTGGTGATCCACACAGTCTTAGGCTTTAGTGTAGTCAGTGAAACAGAGGTAGATGTTTTTCTGGAATCTGCTTTTTCTGTTATCCAGCAGATGTTGGCCATTTGATCTCTGGTTTGTTTGCCTTTCCTAAAACCAGCTTGAACATTTGGAAGGTCTCAGTGCACGTATTGTTGAAGCCTGGCTTGGAGAATTTTGAGCATTACTTTGCTAGTGTGTGAAATGAGTGCAATTGTGCAGTAGTTTGAGCACTCTTTGGCATTGCCTTTGGGATTGGAATGAAAACTGACCTTCTCCAGTCCTGTGGCCACTGCTGAGTTTTCCAAATTTGCTGGCATATTGAGTGCAGCACTTTCACAGCATCATCTTTTAGGATCTGAAATAACTCAGATGGAATTCTGTCACCTCCACTAGCTTTGTTGGTAGTGATGCTTTTTGAGACCCACTTGACTTTGGACTCCAGGATGTCTGGCTCTAGGTGAATGATCACACCATCGTGGTTATCTGAGTCATGAAGATCTTTTTTGTACAGTTTTTCTGTGTATTTTTGCGACCTCTTTTTAATATCTTCTGCTTCTCTTAGGTCCATACCATTTCTGTCCTTTATTGTGCCCATCTTTACCTGAAATGTTCCCGTGGTGTCTCTTATTTTTCTTGAAGAGATCTCTGTCTCCATTCTATTGTTTCCTCACGTAAGAAGGCTTTCTTATCTCTCCTTGCTATTCTTTGGAACTCTGCATTCAGATGGGTGTATCTTTCCTTTTCTCCTTGGACTTTTACGTCTCTTCTTTCACAGCCATTTGTAAGGCCTCCTCAGACAACCATTTTGCCTTTTTGCATTTCTTTTTCTTGGGGATGGTTTTGATCACCGCCTCCTGTGCAGTGTTACGAGCCTCCATCTGTAGTTCTTCAGGCACTCTGTCTATTATATCTCATCCCTTGAATCTACTTGTCACTTCCATTGTATAAGTGTAAGGGATTTGATTTAGGTCATATCTGAATGGTGTAGTGATTTTCTCTACTTTCTTCAATTTAGGTCTGAATTTTGCAATAAGTAGTTCATGATCTCAGCTCCTGGTCTCATTTTTGCTCACCGTGTAGAGCTTCTCCAACTTTGGCTGCAAAAAATATAAATTAGTCTTATTTCAGTATTGACCATCTGGTGATGTCCATGTGTAGAGTTGTCTCTTATGTTGTTGGAAGAGGGTATTTGCTATGACTACTGTGTTCTTTTGGGAAAACTCTGTCAGCCTTTGCCCTGCTTCATTTTGTCCTCCAAGACCAAACTTGCCTGTCACTCCAAGTATCTCTTGACTTCCTACCTTTGCATTTCAGTCCCCTATGATGAAAAGGATATCATTTTTTGGTTTTAGTTTTAGAAGGTCTTGTAAGTCTTCATAGAACTGTTCAGCTTCTTTGACATTAGTGGTTGGGGTATAGACTCGAATTACCATGATATTGAATGGTTTGCCTTGGAAACGAACAGAGATCATTCTGTCGTTTTTGAGTTTGCACCCTAGTACTGCATTTCAGACTCTTGTTGACTATGATGGCTACTCCACTTCTTCTAAGGGATTCTTGCCCAAAATAGTAGATATAATGGTCCTTTTTGCCTTTTCATACTGTCCACTGGGTTTTCAAGGCATGATGCCTGGAGTTAAGCCGAGGTATCTCAGTTTCATTCATATGGAAGTGAGAGTTGGACTATAAAGAAAGTTGAGGTATGAAGAATTGATGCTTTTGAACTGTGGTGTTGGAGAAGACTCTTGAGAGTCCCTTGGACTGCAAGGAGATCCAACCAGCCCATCCTAAAGGAGATCAGTCCTGAATATTCATTGGAAGGACTGATGTTGAAGCTCAAACTCCAATACTTTGGCTACTTGATGCAAAGAGCTGATTCGTTGGAAAGACCCTGATGCTGGGAAATATTGAAGAAGGGGACGACAGAGGATGAGATGGTTAGACAGCATCACTAGCTCAAGGGACGTGGATTTGAGCAAGCTCCAGGAGATAGTGGAGGACAGAGGAGCCTGGCGTGCTGCAGTCTGTGGGGTTGCAAAGAGTTGGACACAAGTTAGTGACTAAACTTCCCTGGTGGCTCAGAGGTAAAAGCGTCTGCCTGCAATGCGGGAGACCTGGGTTCAATCCCTGGGTCGGGAAGATCCCCTGGAGAAGGAAATGGCAACCCACTCCAGTATTCTTGCCCGGAGAATCCCATGGACGAAGGAGCCTGGCTGAATTTTCTACCTGTCGCTAGTGGCTCAGACGGTAAAGTGTCTGCCTACAATGCGGGAGACCCAGGTTCGATCCCTGGGTCAGGAAGTTCCCCTGGAGAAGGAAATGGCAACCCACTCCAGTATTCTTGCCTGGAGAATCCCATGGATGGAGGAGCCCAGTAGGCTACAGTCCATGGGGTCGTAAAGAGTCAGACATGACTGAGCCACTTCACTCGCTCACTTCACTAGTGACTAAACAACAATAAGTCATCAATTTCCTAGTCTGTCACTGTGCTGGAGTTTCAGCAGCAAGCTTCCTGACACTTTGGGCTGGATGATTTTGTGTTGTGGGCACCGTCTTGGTCTGTGCAGCGTTCTGAGCCCCTACCCACCAGGTACCAGCAGCCTGCTTCCCCTGGTGACGAGAAATGCCTGTGGGTATTGCCTTGAGTGGCAGAATCGCCTTGCTGGGAAGCCCTGTGCTGGACCAAGCAGCTGTGTACGTTGCCGAGGCTGGATGGGTGGCTCGGTGTGGGATAAGGGCTTGAGTGCCCCCCACCCCTGACTAAGATGTTCCGTCGATCGGTAAAGTCCTGTGCTTTCCTTTGTCCTGAAAGTCACCGCTCAGAAAGGAGGGCTGTCCTGTCCTCATGTTCACATCATTACAGACTTACGTTGTGAGCTCACTTCTAACTGCCCAGTGGATGTAGTGGACAGACTTGTGTGTCCAGTCGGGGTGAACAGCACCTCCAGCCTTCCCGCTGCTCGGGCAGCGATCGTGGCGCCGTCCTTCGTGCCTCCCTCCCTCATCAGGCTTGGCCCTCGGTGTGGGGGCGCAGGGCTGCCCTGCTTCCTCCCCCTCCTTCCCGCCTCCTGCCGACCACCCCCTCCACTGCTGGGGTACAGACGCCACTCCTCACTGCCTGGGTGACTGCAGTGGTCCTGTCCCTGCGTCCATCCTCACCCCTGCTCCTGATTCCCCTCAAGGGAGAGGAATTCTCCCCACAAGGAGATTACCTTGGTTTCCTGCTTAAAGGCCTCGGTGGCTCCCCCGTGGCCACTGGCACAGAGCCCACAGAAGCGGCAGTGCCCGGCTTCCTCCACCGCGCCTCGCCCCCTTTGCCACACTGGGCTTCTCCCTGGTGACGAGTCGCCTGCCTCAGGGGCCTTGCACCTGCCGTTCTCAGTGCCCAGGTGCCCGCGCCCCCAGATGCCTTGCTCACTCTCAGCTTCTCACACACACGTCCCCGGTGTCTCCCTGGCCAGCATACATGTACGCCAGCCCCTTGTCCTACCTTTTCTTCCCAGCGCACAGGAAGGAATTCTCATGTAATGAAAAGGTGAGTCACTGAGCACTCTAGCCACTGCTTCGTGCTGAACATCAGGGGCGCCTTTGGGGAGGGCCCTTGAGGGCTTCCCTGGAGGTTTAGATGGTAAAGAATCCGCCTGCAATGCAGGAGACCTGGGTTCCGTCCCTGGGTGGGGAACATCCCCTGGAGGAGGGCCTGGCAGCCCACTCCAGTATCCTTGCCTGGAGAATCCCCAGGACAGAGGAGCCTAGCGGGCTGCAGACCATGGGGCACAGAGCGCCTGACTCAACTTGAGCGACTCAGCACTTGAGCCTGCTGCCGCCCCCCTCAGTGCCACTTCTGGGTGCTTATGGCCGTCCCCTGACCCTCTGACCAGAAAAGGGTGTGGTCTTACAGGTGCTGAAAGTTCATGTGCCTTTTTGGTGCTCACTTTAAAACAGTATATGAAGTGGTCCTGCCGTGACTGTGCTGGACCTAAACCTGTAGGGTTACAGGGGGAAACTTCTCGTGTCGGTCAGAGGATACCCGGGTCACGTGACAGCAGCATCCTGAGGTTCAGGGGTGCCTCTTCTCAGGCGGGCTCACTGAGGTGAGCTGGATGGGCTCTGGAGAATGGCCAGGGGCCCCAGGAGCGGCTCAAGGGAAGACAGAGGTGCGGATGGAAAGGTGCAGGTGATCCGCTGCAACTTGTTTCATGGAATGGGAGTGAAAAACCGTGGCATTTCTAGATGAATAGTTCGTGTGCGACTTGAAATGTGTATGACTGACTTGACAGCTGTGATTGGCAAGTGTTTGAGTGTTTCATTTGTACTTCTAAAGGTTTACGAATTTGAGCCATTATTCTTGGATCTTCACACTGAGGAACTGGGAACATTGCCCTATTGGGACATGTATGGGAGAGGTCCCTCTTGCTTTGGGCGCCCAGAGGGTGCTGTTCTGTAATTGGTTGTGCCTGGTCTCTGGTGGGACTCAGCTGCTTAAGAACCCACGTGCCAGTGCACAATCCCTGGGTCGGGAAGATCCCCTGGAGGAGGGCATGGCAACCCACTCCAGTATTCTTGCCTGGAGAATCCCATGGACAGGGGAGCCTGGTGGGCTACAGTCCATGGGGTCACAAAGAGTCGGACATGACTGAAGCGACTTAGCACGGTCTGTGGGTCACCCTCCCCACCCAGATGGCAGAGGAGCAGTGAGAGGAACCCTGTGGGTCCTGAGTCTGGCACTTCTTTCAGATTTTGGAGGAAACATCAATGTGGAGACCATCAGTGCCTTTATCGACGGTGGAGGCAGTGTCCTGGTGGCTGCCAGCTCAGACATCGGTGAGTCTGGCCCGGGAGCTTGTGGCGTCTCCCACCGTTTCTCCAGGGAGCTGGGAGCTTTACACCTGGAAACTGCCAAGTGGGCATTCGCGGCAGGGAGGTGGGGGAGCCCCGCCAGGGCGGGCAGGCACTGCAGCGCCCTCAGTCCCTCCTGTGCCCGTGACCAGAGCCGGGGAGGTGAGGAGCAGGTCCTGTCTAAGAGCTGGGACCCCTGTGGTTTTTTTCCTTCGTTTTGCTTTTTCCTGTTGTTTCTTTTGCTTTTTTTGGCAGCTCTTACAAAAAGAAGGCAAGAGGAAAGATTAACAGATTTTTGTTTCCTATTCTGGACATTTTCAAAGATACTTAGAAGCAGGGAGAGAGGAGTAGGATCCCGAACCCCATGTAGTTAACCACCAGCTGCACCAGTGAGCACCCCCTGGCTACTCTCCTTTCCTTTTCTCCAGGGTGGGTAGGTTTTTAAAACCATGTTGGGTGGGGTCTTGGTTGGGTGTTGATGAAGATCAGAGAAACCTTGTAAGTCCAGACTCATCCAGATGAAGTTTGCCCGAGGTAATTACTTTGCTTCAAAGCAAGTTTTTGTGCAGAACCAAGCTTGCTGTGTACTTGGGGAGAGAGGGGGTCAGGTGGTGGTGGTTTAAGTTTAGATCCTGACTCCCGCAGGCAGAACACCATGCTGTTGCCCAGGGGTCGTGGGGGCTGTGCCCGGCTTGGTAGGGCCTCAGGGCCCGGGGGTGACTGGCAGAGTGAGTCATGGGGATGCTGGCAGCAGGGACGCTGCTCGGCCCGGGGCCCCGGCTTCCGGGCTCAGTCAGGAGTCTCTCGGGTCTGTGCAGGCGACCCTCTCCGAGAGCTGGGCAGTGAGTGTGGGATTGAGTTCGACGAGGAGAAAACAGCTGTCATCGACCATCACAACTATGATGTCTCAGACCTTGGCCAGGTAACCAGCTCAGCCTCGAAACCAGGAGAGGCTTGGGAGGGGCCCCCCGGCTGGGGAACCTTCTCCTGATCCGATTTCCCTCTGCTCGGGTAGCACACGCTCATCGTGGCTGACACAGAGAACCTGCTGAAGGCCCCCACCATCGTTGGGAAATCATCTCTGAATCCCATCCTCTTTCGGGGTGTGGGGTGAGTGAGCAGGAAAGGCCGGCAGAAGCCTGGGGGAAGAAGGGGTCACTTTTGTCGGGAGGCTTGCTTTCCCCCGGAGCACGTGGGTGAGATTAAATGTCACACTGAGTCAGATTCCATCATCACAGCAAGAGGAGGGCTCGGGGTTTGGCTTTTAGGAAGTGTGATGAATTCCTGTAAAGAAGTGACTCCTGGAGGACCCCCGTCCTTTGGGCTCAGTTCTTGGGGGTCAGAATTGGGCAATTCTCCTTTCCTTCTCCAGGATGGTGGCTGACCCTGACAATCCTTTGGTGCTGGACATCCTGACAGGCTCTTCCACCTCCTACTCCTTCTTCCCAGATAAACCCATCACCCAGGTGAGGGCCTTTGCAGCCTCGAGGCCTCCAGCTCTTGGGCCTGGGCAGTGCTTTTTATCCGAAAGTGTGCAGCAAGCGGGAGAGCCCCTTGGCGGAGGCAGTGGGATGAGGAATGGGTGGGCGGGGGCGAGGGTGGCAGGGGTGTCTCAGCCCTCCTGGCTGATGCCACGTGTTCCCACCAGTACCCACATGCCGTGGGGAAGAACACTCTTCTCGTCGCGGGGCTGCAGGCCCGGAACAACGCCCGCGTCATCTTCAGCGGCTCCCTTGACTTCTTCAGCGATGCCTTCTTCAACTCGGCGGTGCAGAAGGCCGCACCCGGCTCCCAGAGGTAGACGCGGGGGCCAGGGGGCGCCGAGGGGTGGGTCTGTGCGGACAGGGAGGAGGGAGCCTTTTAGCTGAAAGTGTTGGAGGCTGAGTATCTTCAGGTGCTTTTTGGAAGACTGTGTTACTTTATTGCTGCTGTTGGCAGTCTAGACTTTTCGTGGTAGTAGTGGCTTATCTGGAGAGGTTTTGGTGGCGGTGGTGGTGTCGTGTCTGACTGCGACTCTGTGGACTGCAGCACACCAGGCTTCCCTGTCCTTCACTATCTCCAGGAGTTTGTTCAAACTCCTGTCACTGATGTTTTGGCAGTTGTGCACTTACTGCGTAGCTGACACCTAGAGCAGCGTGTCACGCCTGTCATCCTTTCCTGTGTTCCCCTCAAGCAGGATCCCAGATGCGTGTGGCCTTCAGGCAGGGCCTGGCTGGGTGTGGTCTGTCTGGTGCCTGGTGACTGGTTTACCAGGCACCGCTGGAGGGGAGTCGGTCCCCGGCTGCAGCCTCTCCGTTTCTCCTTCTGCAGGTATTCCCAGACTGGCAACTACGAGCTGGCTGTGGCCCTTTCCCGCTGGGTGTTCAAGGAGGAGGGGGTCCTCCGGGTGGGGCCCGTGTCCCATCATCGGGTGGGCGAGACAGCGCCACCCAACGCCTACACCGTCACTGACCTAGTGGTAAGAGCCTGGTGCTGGAGGGGCCCTGGGTTTGGGCCAAGTTGATTCTGCTCAAAAGCACTTAACACTTCCGTGCTGGGTCTGAAGTGCCTAAACGAGGCTGAATAAGTTCATCTGCACCCTAAGAAGTCAGCTCAGGTGCAGAGAGCATGGCATATAAACTCACCCTAACAGGCGGCCTTCTGTGGAGGAGGTGTGCTTTTGCTGTGGGAATGCAGAGTGGGGCGGGGGTTTGCTGGCTTACTCCGGTGGGAGTAGCATTCACGTTGAGTGGGGTCTGGAGAATCAGTCAGGAGAGGCTCGCGCGGTGACTGTGGAAGCAGGACCGCTCAGGCGCGCCGGTGCGCTCAGGGAGGGCACTGTTCGGTGCAGGCTCCCGCGGGCAGGTCAGAGGGCCGGGCCACCTGGGTGCGTCTCCACTGTGGGGGCGGGGGGCCTGCCCGAGCCATGGGAGGGTTCAGTGCAGCTGAAGGCGAGGCTGTCCTGCCGGTCACTGGCCACCGGGCTTACCCCAGCTGCCTGTCTCAGGAGTACAGCATCGTCATTGAACAGCTCTCAGATGGCAAGTGGGTCCCCTTTGATGGCGATGACATTCAGCTAGAGTTTGTCCGCATCGATCCTTTTGTGAGGACCTTCTTGAAGAGGAAAGGTAAGCGCAGCTCTTGCGAGAGTCAGCTCTGGAAGCCCATCCCTGCCTCAGTCTGGCGCTCGGGCAGCTCACCGATGGCCCGGGAAGCCCCTCCTGGCTGTATGTCTTGGCTCTTCCCCAGGTGGCAAATACAGCGTCCAGTTCAAGTTGCCTGACGTGTACGGTGTGTTCCAGTTCAAAGTGGATTACAACCGGCTAGGCTACACGCACCTATACTCCTCCACTCAGGTGAGCCCCCTTCCCCGCCTGCCCCTCGCGCCCCGCCCCCCGCGCGGCCAGGGCCCGGCACTGCTGCCGTTCGTTGGCAGGTGTCGGTGCGGCCGCTGCAGCACACGCAGTACGAGCGCTTCATCCCCTCGGCCTACCCTTACTATGCCAGCGCCTTCTCCATGATGCTTGGGCTCTTCATCTTCAGCGTCGTCTTCCTGCACATGAAGGAGAAGGAGAAGTCCGACTGAGGGGCTGGCGCCCTGCACTCCTGGGAAGAGGCGGAGGGGTTTCATAGGATTGGTTTTCTTCCGCCTTTCTGGTGTTTTTCTTTTTTTTTTTAAGCCACGGACAATGGCACAGCTTTACCTCAGTGGGAGATGGAACATTGAGTACCAAGGGGCGGAGGGTTAGGGATAATTTGTTTTTCCACCTTGAATGCTAAGTGTATTTTTTCATATGTGACGTCAACTCTCATTTCTAAAATAAAGAGAAACACGGCCCTCACATTTCATCTGACCCCTCTTGTACTTTGCTGATGGGGGGTTGCTGTTGAGAAATGAAGAGGTATAAAGTAGTAAGTGGCCCTTTTCAGTTTTGCTGAAATCTGGAAATGACACAGCTGCTGAATGTCAAGGGGAGTAAAGTCGGGTTAATAAAGGCCAGTGGGGACATCACAGAGATGGGAAAGCTAGGGTAACAGCACTTGACTTCAACAGAATTATAGAACTGCTTGGTTGAAAAGAACCTTGCAGCATAGTCACCTTCCTTTAGGCCCTGGTTGTGTTCCTGAAAGCACACGTAAAGTTGTATGATCCCGTCTCAACTATCATTGTCTTTATAGTGTGAGGCTTACTCTTAAAAGCAAAGTCTTCAGTTTGAGGCACTTACATATTTTGCGGTTGTCAATATGCGTTTAATTCATCACAATTCCTGTAAGAAATGCTAGTCAGAAGGGACAATCAGCAAGTTCAGAACACTGCCCTGTTAATCTCCATTTCATTAGTCACCGGCGCTCTGCTGGACTCAAATCAGCGGCTGCACGAGCTCTGCGGCGATGCTTGTCACCAGCACCCAGGGCTGCTCTGGGACAGATGACTGACTGCAGCGGCTCCCGTCTCGGGCCTCACTCACGTGCTGTTCACTCTGACACCTGACTATCCTGACCTGCATGAACTCTGGCCACAGCACAGGTCTGACCTTCCTCAGCTCAGCCTCACCTAACAGAGCCGCTCGGCCACTGACTTTTCAGAGGTCGAGGAGGACAGGACTCTGGTCAGTGGTTTATGCCTGAGCAGCCTCTCGCCTAGGACAGAGGTCATCCTTTGGATCTGTGTGCCCTGGGCATCACGTGGGCAGCGCTGATGCACAAAGGAGCCTGCTGATTGGCTAGCATTTCTCTTGAGGGTTAGGCCCTTTGCAGTCAGTTAGATGAGGGGTTGGCAAACTTGGTCTGTGGGCCAATCTGGCTTGCTGCCTGATTTTTGCAGGCCTGCAAGCTAAAAAATGGTTTTTACCTTTTAAGTGGTTGAAAAAATTAAGAATATGTAGTGACACACGAAATTCCAAATCTCAGAGTCCCTAAGTGAAGCTGAACTTGTTCACACATTGAAGGCTGTCTTTGCGCCACGATGGCAGAGCTGAGTAGCTGCGAAAGCCTGAGCACTAGCCCTCGACAGAACAAGGTTGCTGACCTCTATTGAGAGCAGTGTCTTCATTTCACAGGTAAGAGAACTTGGATGATGCATCAGAATCACACAGCTAGGCAAAATCACACAGCTAGAGCGAGTTAGTGATTACACTGTGACCTCGAGCTGCTCCTTCCATCTCCCAAACCTGAGGCCTTCTCTTTGCTGACTCGCCCTCCCCGTGCCATCTTTCCTTCTGACTCCCCCGTCCCCTCACCTAGGAGGCACTTGCTCAGCATTCACAGACCATCATGACACAGATACGGGAAAGTTCTTTTAGTAATTCACCAGCTACAGCAGCTGTCTCGGGGCCGCCCTCCAGGAGTCGAGGAGGAGGGCCGCCTGGCTCAGCGCTTCATACTCCAGGTTGGCCAGAAACAGCATCTTCATTTTCGTTTCCACACAGTTCTCCGTCAGCCTGTTGGCCAGCAGAGTGGCGGCCGATTGTTGGAGGAGCCAGCCAATCATCTCATCCGGTTTCAGGTTCTTCGGGGCAAGCGTGTGTTCACCCCAGAGGCTTAAGTGAAGCACGTTAGCAGCCACTCGGGCGGATGGCCTCTGCAACAGGAAGGGGAGCTGGAGCTGAGAGCACCTGTGACGGTCTTCACCCACAGCCTTTCAGTGCAGCCTGTTTCAGGGTCTTCCCTTCTCTGGCCCTGAGCATGCTCTTCACCCTCCCTCCTGCAGTACTCTGCACACACACTGGCCGATTCTACCCATGCCCCAGGCTTTCCCATGGGTACGAATTTGGAGTGGGGTGGGGTATGGGTAGAGGACATTGTTGGAATAGCCTCCCCATCCTGGGCCTTTTTTTTTTTATTAAGGTTTTTTTCGCCATGTAGCATGGCATATGTGATCTTAGTTGCCCAACCAGGGATCGAACCTGTGTCCCCTGCATTGGAATCTTGGGAGGCCACCACTGGACTGTCTAGGGTGAGGGGAGTTGTCCTAACTTCATGACGGCAGCGCACACATGTGACAGCCTGCTGCCCGTGGTGAGGGGCAAGCGGTAGGGCGGGACTGTGAGCCCTGGTCTGCCCATGCTTTTCCACTCCACATGCCACCCGCACTGGCCCCGCCACTCCTTTTAAGGTTTCAAATATGTTAGCCTTTGGAGTAATTTCAAAATGTCCAGATCTCTTAGGAGAGTTCATCCTATCTGTCTGGTTAGATCTCAGCTGATTCTATATCTTCATTAAACATATCTTAAAACTGCATCTATTTCCCTCTGAGTAACTTTAAGCAACTGAAGCCAAGAGGAGTTGACTGCTGGAATCCTGACTCCAAACTTGGTGGCCAGCTCCCTTGCTCCTATCTATATTCCAGCCTGTTGTGTGTTCTGTATGTGGCCATCACCTCTGTAAGATAGAGGAGCCGTTTTTCACTCCAGTGCCTGCCCAGCCCTGCCCTTTACTCCAGAACACAACCTGAGGTTCCCATCCACACGCCCCCTGTAAGCCTGAACTGCCTCACCTTGCAGGCCTCCCGCTGCAGCAGTGACCTCACCAGGCACCTCACGTCCCACGGCACCCACTCGGGCAGTGCTGGCAGCTGAGCCTCCTGGTAACTGCGGCTTTCAAGGTGGGCCCTGCCCTGGCCGTAAAAGGGATTGGGGAGCCCGAAGATTTCATAGGCGAGTGCGCCCACCGCCCAGGCATCCGCCTTGCTGTAGTCGATCACTGCCCTGGGGCCAGGGCAGGCCGTGGACACCTGCTCGGAAAGCAACAAGTGAACAGTCACGCTGCTGGCACTTGAAACCTGTTTGTGCTCCTGCACGGCCCCCGATTCATGCACTAGTCTGGACTCTGTCCCAAGGAACCCAGAACTGGAACGAGCTGTAGCTCAGATCCAAGCCAGTGTGCTCAGGCTGCCCACTTCAGGCTGGCAAAACGCATCTCCCCTGGGACTTCAGTTCCAGGCGGAGAGGCAGGGAGGGGACTTCTGCTAAATTACGGGTCAGAAAAGATGAAAGTGTTGAGTAACCAGGGAGGAGACCTGGTGGGAGAGGCTCTGCTGGTGGCATGTGACACGCTCAGTGGGACTCACCTCAGGAGCCATCAGGCAGCCATTTCCGCCGCGGTCCACGTACCAGCTGGTGAAAGGCAACTGTAGGCCGATGCGCTCATCAGCCAAGCAGCAGCCAAAGTCTGTGATCACCAACCAGGGGCAGCCGTCTGTGGGGAGACATGCAGACGTGAGAGGCCGTCTCCTCTCCTCCCTGCACCTCGAGGCCCTCTGATACCCCCACTAAAGCCACCCTCGGGACACGCTGACCCAGGAACAGACTACTGCACAGCTGCACTCATCTCACATGCTAGCAACGTAATGCCAAAATTCTCCAAGCCAGGCTCCAATAGCAAGTGAACTGGGAACCCCCAGACGTTCAAGCTGGATTTAGAAAAGGCAGAGGAACCAGAGATCAAACTGCAAACATCTGTTGGATCATCAAGAAAGCAAGAGGGTTCCAGAAAAACATCTACTTCTGCTTCACTGCCTACACTAAAGCCTTTGACTGTGTGGATCACAACAAACTCTGGAAAATTCTTCAAGAGATGGGAATACCAGACCACCTGACCTGCCTCCTGAGAAACCTGTATGCAGGTCAAGAAGCAACAGCGAGAACCAGACATGGAACAACAGAGTGATTCAAAATTGGGAGAGGAGTACATCAAGGCTATATATTATCACCCTGCTTATTTAATTTATGTGCAGAGTACATCATGCGAAATGCCAAGCTGGATGAAGCACAAGCTGGAATCAAGACTGTTGGAAGAAATATCAATAACCTCAGATATGCAGATGACACCACCCTTATGGCAGAAAGTGAAGAAGAACTAAAGAGCCTCTTAATGAAGGAAGAGAGTGAAAAAGCTACCTTAAAACTCAACATTCAGAACTAAGATCATGGCATCTGGTCCCATCACTTCATGCAAACAGAGGAGAAACAATGGAAACCGTGACAGGCTTTATTTTCTTGAGCTTCAAAATCACTGCAGATGGTGACTGCAGCTATGCAATTAAAAGACGCTTGCTCCTTGGAAGAACAGCTATGACAAACCCAGAGAGGATATTAAAAAGCAGAGATATTACTTTGCCAACAAATGTCCATATAGTCAAAGCTATGGTTTTTCCAGTAGTCATGTATGAATGTGAGAGTTGGACCATAAAGAAGGCTGAACACTGAAGAATTGATGCTTTTGAATTGTGGTGTTGGAGAGGATTCGTGAGAGTCCCTTGGACTGCAAGGAGATCCAACCAGTCAATCTTAAAGGAAATCAATCCTCAATATTCACTGGAAGGACTGATGCTGAAGCTCCAATACTTTGACCACCTGATGCGAAGAACTGACTCCTTAGAAAAGACCCTGATGCTGGGAAAGATTGAAGGTGGGAGGAGAAGGGGATGACAGAGGATGAGATGGTTGGATGGCATCACTGACTAGATGGAGTCTGAGTAAGCTCCAGGAGTTGGTGATGGACAGGGAGGCCTGGTGTGCTGCAGTCCATGGGGTCACAAAGAGTCGGACACAACTGAGCGACTGAGCAGCAACAGTCACTCTCAGGACAGGCTGACCCAGGAACACAGGCCAGCAAGGCCTGGACAGCTGCCCACTCACCAGAGAGCTGAGTGGGACCAGCAACACAGACACAGACATGCCTCCAGGAAGTCAAGGTCCCCTAGCCAAGAACTGGATAAAATCGGAGCATTATCAATTAGTTATCCAGAAAAGGATTCATGCAGACTTCCTTTAAAAGCCAGTTCCTCTAGAATTTAATTGCATATTGAATTATCTTAAATCTTTTTAGTTCAAAATTGACCACATGAGAATCCTCCTGTATTGCAGGGGACAGAAGTTTGATCCCTGGGTGAAGAAGATCCCCTGAAGAAGGGAAAGGCAACCCACTCCAGTATTCTTGCCTGGGAAATCATGTGGACAGAGGAGCCTGGTGGGCTACAGTCCAAGGGGTTGCAAAGAGTCAGACACGAGTTATCGACTAAACAACAAGAACAAAACAATGACTCTCCTTTACAGAACCCCTAGGCAAGTAGCCACCCAGCTTTGCTTGAATGCTTCCCGTGATGGGGAGCTCACTGCCAGAGGCAGCTGGGCTGACATTCAAGCAGTACTTGCTGAAAATATTCTTACAATACAAAGACCAAAACAAAGACCAAAGCCCTCCATCTTGAAGGAGAGAGTGCTTATCTCTGTGTGCAGAGCTAAGTTACAACTTAGAACATAAAAACCAGAAAAGACCCGAAGGCCCCTAAATGTCCTCAAACCTTAAGTCCAGACTGCCCCGAACAACTCAGAGCGGGGCGGGGCAGCTACCTGCATCCAGTTCCACAAGGATGTTGTCGGACTTCAGGTCTCTGTGTGCAACGCCCTGCTGGACCAGGTGATCCACCGCTTCCAAGAGCTGCAGAGTCATCACAGTGGCCAGCCGGGGGCTTGGGGTGTTCCCGCGAAGGTACTGGCGCAGGGTACAGGGGTAGCTGGTGGAGAACGCAACAGGGCCAGTTACCGCGCACCTAGCATCCCGAGCACCTTACTTCCTGTTAGGATGATGGCCTTCTGATTCCTTTTCTCCCTAAGTAGCCATTCTGTTTCTATCCACCATCCTGGAATTAGGAAGTAAGAGCTAGGGCCTCACACGTTAGAAGTTACAGGACAGCTGCTTGTTTCCTTAAAACACTCACACAGCAATGCCAGGGGCACAGAGATGGAGGAAAGGAGAAGAGTCTATGTTTTAAAAAAAAAAGGCAGGAGAAAGGTGAGCACAGAGGGGGCTACTAAGGTACCAAGGGCACTAGGTGGGGAGTATGACCTGACTGAGCATGCCCTTCTGTTTTCCTGGAAGGCTGCCCAAAGGGAAACTGCGCTCCAGGGCAGACATACGCCCTCAGCCTGCCCTTGTCTCCCAAAGAGAGAGGGTCCTCTCGCCCGTGACCCCAGGCTCCTGGAGGCAGCGACCAGCTCCCACTCACTCCGGGTCCCGCCACTCACTTCTTCATGACAAGGAAGAGAGTCCGCCCGTGGCCCAGGCCTGCGGGGTGAAGACGCGGGGGCAGCACATCCGGGTAGTCGACCAGGGCTCCTGGCAGCAGCGGCACCGACGAGGTGAAGGCTCGCAAGACCCGGATGATGTTGGGGTGCGGGGCCAGCTGCTTGGGACCTCCCTTGGGTCTTCTGTTTCAGCCGGGTGGGACAAACGTGAGGGAGCAGCAGATACGACACTTGGGATACAATAGTCTGAGGCCACAATCAACACTGACATTCATCTCCACCCATATCTACACCAAGTGTGTGCCAGGTGCAGAGTCGGGTGCTGGAAGGGAAACCCGCGATGACTCATCACATTGGTGACCCCACCATCCATCCACCGTCCGTCCATCCCACGAGGTAGAGCATGGGGCCTGGAAGCGGGCTGCCTGGGGCTGAACCCCACGCCTGCCACTCCAAGTCCTTGGCCACACTGCTCAACGTCTCTTGGCTCAGTCTCAAATGAAAAGGGGAATAGAGTAGTACCATACCCTGTAAGGCGGTTAATAGGACCCGGAATCTCCCTGATCCGGCCCTAGCATAACACCCGGCATGAGCTCAGTCAGCCTCTGAGTGAACTGACACGGAGGCAGTGTGTAGAAGCGATTCCCCCGGGTGTCAGGTGCCCTGCCCAGGCCTCTGCTGCTCCGGGAGCCCCACCCCACTGCCCTGCTCAGAAACAGAGGCTGCACTCGGCCGCCATGCCCGGGGCTGTGCGCACCTGACCCAAGGGCAACCAAGGGCCTGCAGTCATGTCCGAGACCCGGTGGTTGGTAGGAAAAAGGGAGAGTCTCTCTGTGGAGTGTGAGAAAAAATTCGGCAGTAACTGCACAGGAAAGGGGGCCGAGGTGTTGAAAGGATGCTTTAACGCCGCTTGAGCTCCTCTCTGAACAGTACCTGATGCACATCTCCTGAGCTGTTTTACAGATGTAAAAACCCCCACCAAATGAAGACGCTAACCACCTGATGGTCATAAGGAGGTAGCCTGCAGACCTCCCAGAGCCTGAGGACTGAGGCTGTTAACCACTGCGACACTGCCCTGTCATCTCACCAACTACCGGAGATGTGTGCATGAGCCGATCACATACCCTGGGGCCCCCCCCTCTCCCTTACGTGCTCTTTAAAAACACTTTGCTGAAACTCTTTGGGGAATTTGATGTTTGGGGGCCATGAGCCACCAGTCGCCTTCCATGGTCCTGCAATAAACCTTTCTCTGTTCCAAACTCTGAAATTTTGGTATCGTTTGGCCTCACTGTATGTCAGGCACAGGAGTTTGCTTTTGGTAACAATGCCACGAGGCCTGAGGGAAGCCGGAAGTATATCTGTGGGCAGGAAATGAGATCATAGGGTGGCAGAGAGAGGTGGATGGAGCGGAAGCCCAGAGACATTGAGACAACAGGGAGAGCCCCACGCCCGGGCTGTCCTCCAAGCTGCCTCAGGTCCGAGCTTTGAGCCAGGCTGTGAGTGGCTCCAACAGCTCCTCTGGGGTCCATCCAAATGGGCCCGTCCTAGGTGATCAAAGGCGACAGAGCGTCGTTCTGGCCTGGGGCCATTAGAGCCACTGGGAGAACGAGGACCCCAGCACAAGGCTGTCGGCGCCACAGCGGCAAAGCGCTGCCTGGCTGTCAGGAGAACCCAGGAAAGCGTGTGGCTGCACTGGGAGGGGATGTGTGTTTGAACGGAAAACTGGAACTGGCCAGGAGGCCTGAGGGGGGTCGAACCAGCACTGACCACGCTGGGCTCTGCTGCCACTTCTCAGGTGCCTCTGCCACAAAGAGCACTCCTGGGAAATAGGCCATTAAAAAAAAAAATCTCTTGGCACCATCAGGTCATGGCAGTTAGTTGTAAAGTGAGTGTCAACCTCTGCTGGGGACAGACAGAATTCAATTCGTACAAAATAGTGGTGCTCTACCTGAGAGTTACTTAGGAGTCATAAATCAGATCTGCCCAGTTCAGAAGGATGGGGAATGGTTTTAGATGGCCTTCTCTCCCTGCTCTAGCGTGAGTCAGCCACCTGCATCTCCAGCTGGGGTCAGACTAGTCTTTCCCAATTATCCGCCAACTGGAAGCCTGTCACTGACTGCACTGATCAGCGGGCGTGTGCTGTGTCTGGGTGTGTGTGTTGCGTCAGGTGCCGTGCCAAGGGCACGGGTGTGGGTGCTGCTCCGCGGCGGGGCGAGGGGGGCAGACGGCCGCTTACCCGTGAGTGGCTGCTCCATACTCCCCGGCCACGGCCACTCGACTGGCTGGGACCAGCTCCTGGCTCATTGCGCTAAAGATGGCTTCGCTGGATGAGCCTGCCTGCAACACATCCATAACGCATCCAGAATTAGTCCAGGCCCTCCTTGTCATCCGGACCAGGACAACTACTGCCTAGAACTGGTTTTGACCTTCAAGCTCATAACCTCTCTGAGTGGCAAGCCAAGCCTAGTTTCTCCCGGGAGAAAGGAGGCAGAGGTGCCATTCATGCCAACCCAGAGGATACTGCCCACTCCTCAAACTCTCGGCAGCTCAGGTGCCCAAGGCTGCAGGAGCTGTTGAGATGACCACAGCAGGGGCTCCTCTTCCTGCCACAGAGGCCTCCGGGCACAACCAGGCTCAGACCGGACCACCGAGCACGAACGCTCACCCCTGAAGGCTCCCTTCAGCAGACAGGCCCACCCTGGATAAACTTGCGCTGAATCACAGAACAGCCCTCTATCAACCAGCAAAAAGCAACACACAATGAGGAAAAGCACCGTGTTTTCCTCATTTCATAATGAACAGCTCTCAGGACTGGCGACACCTATAAAGAATCCTTTCAGAATTAAGTCTTTTAGCTTTTGTGAATGCATTTGCTGTCATGCCCCAACCAGTGGGAGTTTTGATGTTAGGACTGGATGCTTCCTGGGGGTGGGCGTGGGGTGGGGGTTGGCTACGTGTTGGTTATCAGCCCAGCTTGGAAGCACAGTCTAACAAGTTTCGTTCCCCACATCAAGGCGCAGACCACGCCCTTCAGGGCCCAGCGTGAGCTATGTGGCTGCCCCCCTCAGCCTTGGAGAGAGGCTCCGCAGAAAATGCCATCAAGTCTTGATGAGCTTCCTAACCCTCCTCCCATGATGTGATGGCAAGATACAGAAGCTACTCTAAATGGACAGAAATCTTTCTTTTGGGTGGGAAAAATACTCAACTTGCCAAAGTCTTGAGTTCTGCAAGGGTTAAGAGCAGAGAGCTGGCACACCAGCCTTGGGTCTGGAGTGTGGTGGGAGGCAGGCTCAGCGGAAGGCACGTGGCCCCTCCTTCCCCACAAGCAGGTCAGGGAGCGAGAAGACAGAGCACACTGCAACCCTGAAATACGCTCATTGGCCCAGACGCCCCGGGCCCTCGCCACTCAGTGTGGCTTGTGGCCCAGGGGCCTGGGAGCTCGTCGGGGAGGCGGGACCTCGGGTGACGCGTGGACAGGTTACAGTCCAAGACTGTAACACTGCTTCAGACTGCTGCACAAGAGCGTGAGGCGCCTGTCCTGTGGAGAATCTTGCTGGTTCCTATTTACTTCCTGGGAAGAAGTGTCATCTGGTTACCACCGCCCCCAAGAAGGGGATTTTGAAAAAGGATGACTTCAGAGATGGAGGCCCCACCCTTACCGAGATGTTCCACATCATCTTGATGGCCAAGGGGAAGGCCGGGGCCCGCGGGGCCGGCGCCTCCTCTCCCCGTGGAAGGATCTCTGGGCCCTTCCCTGGAAGAAGCTGGCCCAGGCTCTCTGCCTCCTCCAGGTTCCGGGGCAACACAGGCATGGCGGCCTCATAGACGGCGGCGCTGCAGCCCTTGCCAATGGACTGCCCGATCAGATACTCCTCCAGCCGGAAACCCTGCCAGCGTCGGGTGTCCAGTGGGTCCGGGAGCAGCTTGTTTTTCTGGGTGAAAATTGCCTGCGAAGAAAATGAGCAGGCACCATGAGCTTGGCAGCCCCGTGAGGCTTCAGTGAAGGGATGGAGTGGTACAGCGAGGCCAAATCTCCACTGGCAGATTGAGGGCTAATAAAACAACCAAACTGGGTGTTACTGTTGGTCCTGGGCTCAAGCCAGCCTGTTCTCCCCTTATTCAGATTAATTCTCAAACTGTCACTTCATGGCAGTCACCACGTCAGTCCAACACAGAACACTATGTTAGTAGCTGCTGCTGCTGCTGCTAAGTCGCGTCAGTCGTGTCCGACCCTGTGCGACCCCATAGACGGCAGCCCACCAGGCTCCCCCGTCCCTGGGATTCTCCAGGCAAGAACCCTGGAGTGGGTTGCCATTGCCTTTTCCAATGCATGAAAGTGAGAAGTGAAAGTGAAGTCACTCAGTCGTGTCTGACTCTTAGTGACCCCATGGACTGCAGCCCACCAGGCTCCTCCGTCCATGTTAAGAGGCTGCAGTTCCCCAGGTCTGCAGCTGGCACACTGCTCCTTTGAGGCCCGTCAGGCTACCAGCACAATCTTGGAGGCTTCTGATTATGGAGACGGTTCTTTCTGCAAAGGCCTCAGCAGGTGGCTACTGGATGGTTACCAGGAACTGTGGATGGCAGGAGCGTGTGGTCACAGCCACCCCTCCAGCTTGTGAATGACCTCAGGCTGCTCTTGCAAGCAAGGGGATGAAAATCAGGAGGCTCCCTGGAGCCAGTTATCAGGTCCTGTTGTTGGGCTGAAGCCCAAGGACCTGCAGGTCCTGTAGACGGCCAGCCTGCAGATGGCTGATGAAGGAGCTTGGAGGCAGTGACAATGACAGCCGTGGTTTACTGGATGGGGAATCCTAACTGTCTGCAGCAGGGGGTCCTGGAGAAGCATCCCAGTGTGTGTGGCAGACAGCAGGAAGGACCTGGCAGCAACCTTCGCTCCTCTGGGGAGGTGGCGGCTACCATTCACAGGGGGCACTGATGTCAGGTTGGCTCACTAGTTACCAGGGAAACCAGCGGGTCCCTCACCAGCCCCGCAGGTTCATGACCATCACCAGGGCAGACGTTTCCCCTTAATACACCAGCAGGTGGAGCGGTTGTGGCCTAAGGCTTAGAGCAACCATAGCTGGGGCAGGGGGCAAACACCTCCTGTGAGGAAGCTGTAGGGGAGCAGGCACTGGTCTAGCTCTCTGGACCTGTAGGTCCAGCAGGGGATGAAGAGAGAGCGCGAGAGCGGCCATCTTGAGTGCCTGGACCACACACTCCACTCCCACAAACCCTGTGCGGCCCTTACCGTCTTGGTCCAGCCCTGTCCCGTGACGTCCCTGGGGTCAGGTATGCAGAGGTGCACTGCAACCAAACACCACAAACACAATCTGGACACCTGCAGCTCAGAGCCTGGAGAGGCCCAGGGAGGCCCAGGAGGATAGAGCATCTTGCTGGAGACCCACTGATCAGACTCATTTCTACAGGCTTTTCTTTTTTTTTGGCTGTGCTGGGTCTTTGCTGCGGCACACTGGTCTTTGGTGCCGGCTTCTTTGGTTGGGCCACCAGGGCTTCACTGCAGGGCATGTGGGATTTTAGTTCCCTGACCAGGGATCTACCCACGTCCCCTGCACTGGAAGGCAGATTCTTAACCACTGGACCACCAGGGAAATTCCCAGACTCATCTCACAGTCAGGCCACCGTGGTCGCCCAGTCACCGGACAGACTCTCTGCCTAGATAAGGGACAAAATGTAGGATGTTTACATTTACATAATATAGGAAAGGTCGTGACCACTAGGCAAAATACAGGCAGTACCAGCATTGTGAGAGCCCACCCGTCTTGTGGTTTTTGTCCTGGCCAGGCCTGTTGGACCACACCTCTGGTCCACTTTCAGTCCCCGCAGCCAATGCCAGTCCTAGAGAGGCGGTGTAACAGACCCCAGGGTTAACAGAATGGTGCCTTTCTCCAGTAGAGGCCCAGATTAATTCCTTTAAGTAGTCTTAGGTGGGGCTGGGCTAGGTAGAAGATCTGTAAGAAGATGAGATCTGTAAATCCCTTTCTAATCCCATGCCCCACAGGGTGGCAAGCCCAAACCACCAGGGTCTTATCTGCCAGTCCCGGACCACTTTATATTTCCCCGGGGGGTTGGTCCTGTGGCAAGGGGAAAAGTGAGTTACTGCCCCGACTGACAGCTGGCAATGGTCCTTTAGTGGTCAACAGCTGAACTGAGAGGGTGTTGACAAGTGGCCTCTGGGTTAATGTGGCAGAAGCAGGGGGATGGTCACTCCTGGGACGTTCAGTTATAGCTGGTAGGTCTGGAGTTAGCCTCCTGGGTCACACGTGGTCACACGGTGAAAGTGAGTTTCACATTTCAATTGTTGCTGAACAGTTCCTTTATCCCACTCACTGGGCTTCCCTCACAGTTCAGCTGGTTAAGAATCCTCCTGCAATGCAGGTGACCCTGGTTCGATTCCTGGGTTGGGAATATCTACTGGAGAACCGCCATCTTGAGTGGCCTGACCATACACCTGTCTCCCTGTTTCTGCCTCTTAGGAAGCTGAGGGGCCATTCTGTTTACAGAAAGGAGACAAAGAGTACACGAGTTCTGATGGAATTAGATACAAGTGTAGGTGGGGGTGCATGGGGAAAGAGGCCATTTCCCCCAAATTGGGATTCTTGCCTACTTCAGGCAGGTGACATCATTCCTCCAGTCACCCAAACTCTACCTTCCTCCTCAAATCCCATCTCATCTGCTGATCCCTCCCTTTCTACGGTACACACTCGCCTCCAGACTTTCCCACTCATGTCCTTCCTTTACCTGCTTCTGAGTCCAGTGAAAGCCCACTGCTTTCAAATGTCGCAGCAGAACCTAACGATGGACTTCCTGGTGGTCCAGTGGATAAGAATCTGCCTGCCAGTGCAGGGGACATGGGTTTGATCCCTGGTCTGGGAAGACTCCACAAGCCTCAGAGCGACTGAGCCCGCGTACTGCGACTCCTGAGCCTGTGAGCCCTAGAGCCCTGCTCCGCGTCAAGAGAAGTCATGCGATGAGAAGCCTGTGCACTGCAACACAGATCAACCCCGCATGCAGCAGGGAGGACCAGCACCACCACCAAGAACGAACCTAACTTACAGGCTATTCAGCCCCTTGTCCCGACACTTCCTGTGTATGAAGTGTTCTGCAGGCTGGTCTGCGCCGTCCGTACTGGTCTCTCACACGCCTCTCCCCGAACCTCTGCTCAAACTGTTTCCCCCCTCCGCCCCCTGGAATATCGTGTTTGCTCTGCCTGCTCATCCCTACTCATCCATCAAGTCCCAACTCAAGCTCCTGCTTCCCCTATAACCAGTGCTGACCACCCAGCCCACAGCAGTCTTTCCTTCTGGAAGATTCCTAAAGCACCTAAAGCTAAAACACCTCACATGAGAACTTTTAATGTTTTTAAAACATGAAAGTCTGTCTTGCCTTGCCAACCAGTTTCTAAATTCTGTGGAGCCGAAGCAGTATCGTGTAATCCTCAGTCAACCACAGTTTTGAGGATGAGATAAAATTTTTAAAGCTTTGTTTTGAAATAAATATAGACTTACAGGAAGCTGCCCAAAAAACCCCAACAAAGCGTCCTGCGTGCCCTTCGCCCAGTCTCCCGCAACTGCCCTCTCACAAGGCACTAGAGTATCAAACCCAGCAAAGTGACGACATACCCTCCGGTCAACGAGGCTACAGGTCTTACCCAGTCCTCACCATCTTTTCTAACCTGCATTCACTCGTGAGCATGCCCATGCGGTGTAGCTCTGTGCGATCTCACCCCACCTACAGATTCATGTCATCACCATCAAGACACAGACCTGTTCCATCACAAGAGAATTCCTTTGAGCTGCCTCTTTGTTTTTGCACCACCCTCGCCATGCCCCATGCAACCACGTCCCTGGCAACCACTGACCTGTTCCCCATCTCTACCATTCTGTCATTTCAAGAATGTTACATAAATAGAATCGCAGGATGCAACCATTTGGAACTGACTTTTATCACTAAGCATAATGCCCCTGAGGTTCACTGAAGTTGTTACCTGTATCAATGGCTGATTCCTTGTTATTCCTTATTATTAGCATTCCAGGGTTTAACAATTCACCAGCTAAAGGATGTTTGTGTGTTTATATTTTGCTATTATGAGGGATGCAGCCATAAATACTGGGGTACAAGATTTAACACCCATTGATGGCCCCTTGGGTTGCTTCTGCCTTTTGACTACTGTGAATAATGCTCCTACGAACACAGGTGAACTAGTATTTGTTCAAAGTCCCTGCTTTTACTTCTTTTGGCTATATACGAAGAAGCGGAATTGCTGGGATCATACAATAATTCTATTTTTAATGTCTGGGGGACTGGCATACTGTCTCCCATAGCAGCTACTCATGTACAGGTTTTTGTATGAACATAAATTTTCAAGTCTCTGGGTAAACGCCCAAGACTGCAATGGCTGGGTCATATGATAAATGTATGTTTAGTTTTGTAAGAAACCGCAGACTATTTTCCAGAGTGGCCGTACTATTTTAGGTTTTCAGCATTGGTCCAGTTTCTCTGCATCCTCACAAGCATTCACTATTATCACTTATTTTTAAAATGTTAGCTGCTCTAATAAGTATGCAGAGATATCATGTTGTATTTTCAATTTGCATTTCCCTAATGATTCATGATGTTGAACTATCCTTATTTGGCATCTGTATCTCCTCTTAGTGAAATATATATTCATATCTTTGGCCTATTTTATAAAGGGTTCCCCCCACAAAATGCTTTCCAAATGCATCTGAAGGGACTGGCCTGGTCTACTCCAGTATGACACCATATGCAATTAGCATTAGAATTAGAATTTTAGCACACGGGTTGCCAAATCTGGTACTCTGATTTTCTTTCCAAAGAAGTCAAATGCAAGAATTTTTAAAATTAATTTGTAATTAATTATAAATTTTAAGACACAGAAGAGTGAAGTGTGAGGCAAGGATGTGGAGATGGTAAGCTTAGGCGGATCTAGCTCCTCGGTTTAGAAACAGCCGCTGTAATTTTTAGTAGGGTTTGTCAAGTTGGCCACCTTGGCTTCTGCCAGCTGAGCTGTAACAAAAGACAGGGGCAGAGAATGGGGCCTAGGCCAGGCATCACCTGTTGCCTCAAAGGGGCCAGGGCGTAAACATGAGACACTCTGGTGATGAGTAACACGACCGGGGCTGAAAGCCAGGAAACATGGGATCTTAAAGACCAACATTGCTTGGTCTTTAACCAGCTGTGTCCTTGGGCAAATCACCCCACCTTGCACCACCTCAGCGCTAAGCTGTAAAACCCAGGGGCTGTACTAAGGCAGTGAATGGTTCCCAACCCCAGGAAGAATGGCCTCCCTCAAGAGGAGGGCACTGTGCCAGCAGATGGCCTTCAGACTTGAACTTAAAAATGTTTCTTTCCTGGCTGTCCAGCCTGCCTGTCTACCCTGCAGTCTGAACTTGCCAGACTCCAGAACAGCAGAGCCAATTCCTTCAAATAAAGCTGCCTTTTAATAAACACATCCTATTCCTTCTGTTTCTCTGGACAAGTAGAGATTTTGGTTGAGTAGAAACAGAATCCTCTGAGCTCTTTAAAACACTTCAAAAGCCCAAGAACTAAGCATCTTAGTCACCCCAGATAACTCTACACAGGTTGTTAACTAAAAACCATTAGGCCTGCTGTTTTCTCCTGCTGTTTGGGTTTTTACTTCGGCTTCAGCTATGTCACTAATTGGCTAAACTGTGGAGGCTGCCTGGCTGGCAAGTGGTTAACAACAGCACAGGTTCTATGAAAGTCAGACTTGTGACTTCAGCAAGTTATTTCACTTTTCACCTCCCCGAGTATGTTTTCTCATCCATAAATTGGGGATGACAACTACCCCTGGAATATAAGGGTTAGGAATTAGCTGTCCTTAAATTTTAGAAAATTTACAGGTCATTGGCCTTGGAGCCACATTGACATTGACGTTGCTCAGTTGTGTCCGACTCTTTGCAACCCCATCGACTGTAGCCTACCAGGCTCCTCTGTCCATGGAATTTTCCAGGCAAGAGTACTGGAGTGGGTTGCCATTTCCTTCCCCAGGAGATCCCAACCCAGGGATCGAACCCAGGTCTCCCGCATTGTAGGCAGATGCTTTACCATCTGAGCCACCAGGGAAGTTCAGGAGCTACATAATTAGTATATCTTTCAAACCATGCAGTTTGAGGAAGTGAAAGCTCAGTCCTGTCTGACTCTTTGTGACCCCATGGATTGTCCATGGAATTCTCCAGGCCAGAATACTGGAGTGGGTAGCCTACCCCTTCTCCACCGGATCTTCCGGACCCAGGAATTGAACTGGGGTCTCCTGTATTGCAAGCAAATTCTTTACCAATTGAGCTACCTGGAAAGCCCCATTTGAGGAAGGGAAGATAGTAAACCAAAACTGAGGTCCTGGCCTGGCACCAGGAGATCAGTAACAAATGAGCCTTAATCAGTGATTGCCATGGAATTCCCAGCTACAAGATAAATAGAATCAGTCCTGAGTATCCATTGGAAAGACTGAAGCTGAAACTCCAATACTTTGGCCACCTGATGCGAAGAATTGACTCATTTGAAAAGACCCTGATGCTGGGAAAGACTGAAGGCAAGAGGAGAAGGGGACGATAGAGGATGAGATGGTTGGATAGCATCACCGACGCGATGCACATGAGTTTGAGTAAGCTCTGGGAGCTGGAGATGGACAGGGAAGCCTGGCGTGCTGCAGTCCATTGGGTCGCAAAGAGTCGAACAAGACTGCGCGATTGAACAAGATTAAGTCTTGACCCCAGGCCCGACCGCAGTCAGGGCCTCCCAGTCCCGCCCCGCCCCCGCACTTAGCCCCGCCCCAAGCCTGGCTCCGGCCCCAACTCGGTCTCCCCGGCCCCGCCCCGCACCCAAGTGGAGCCCCGCCCCATCCCGGTCCTCCCCCTCCCCGGCCCCGCCCCGCCCGCCGCCGGCACTCACCTGAATCTCCTCACAGGCTGAGGCGGCCCGCCGGCCCTCCGCTTGCTTCTCCTCGATGAGGCCCAGCCCAAGCCCGAAGGCCAGAAAGACAGCGCGGCCGCGAGGGCCCGCACCGCCCCGGGCCCGCACCACGAACTGCCGCTGGAGCCGCTCCGCCAGTCCGGCCACCGACTGGCGGAAGAAGCGGTAGCGGCCGGGAAGCCCGAGCCCGAGCCTGCACGGCTCCGTGCCGGGTCCCGCGGCCGGGCCCGGGCGCTCTCCGCGACCCCAGCCCGCCGCGGGGCCGGGCCGCTCCGGCCGGCCCCAGCCGTAGGCCGGGCCGGGCTTGGCCGTGAAGCGCAGGAGCAGCGCTCGGCCCAGCTGCAGGCCCCGGCCCAGCGCCTGTCGCACCGCCATGGCGTCGCCGCCCGGTCCCTCGGGACCTGCCGGCGTCCGGGGCGCCTGACACAACGCCTCAACTTCGGGGCGGAGCCTCTGCGCAGGCGCGGGCGCCGGTGGGCGGGGCCGTCACTCCGGCGGTTTCCCGGCTGGCCGCGCGAGGGCGCTCTGGCCGTCCCTGCCGGCGCGTACTTTCTTCAGACTTTTGCCGGCAGCGTCTGAGGGGCGGCCTGTCAAGGACGTCAGGGGTGTGAACTTGGCTGCTTCGGGCGAAATCGACTCATTCAGGAGGGAATATTTATTGAGTAACCCCCATTGTGCCAGACTCTCTACATTTGTTAATTTTCCTACCAATGAGATAGGAACTCTTGTTAATTAAATTTCCCACCAATGAGATAGGAATGTCGTTTTTACAGGTAAGAAAACTGAGGCGCGGAAGGGTTGTGAGGGTCCCAGGGCATATGCGGTGTCAGTTCAGTTCAGTCGCTCAGTCATGTCCGACTCTTTGTGACCCCGTGGACTGCAGCACGCCAGGCCTCCCTGTCCATCACCAACTCCCAGAGTTTACTCAAACTCATGTCCATTGAGTCGGTGATGCCATCCAACCATCTCATCCTCTGTCGTCCCCTTCTCCTCCCACCTTCAATCTTTCCCAGCATTGGTCTTTTCCAAGGAGTCAGTTCTTCACATCAGGTGGCCAAAGTATTGGAGTTTCAGCTTCAGCATCAGTCCTTCCAACGAATATTCAGGACTGATTCCTTTAGGATGGACTGGTTGGATCTTCTTGTTGTCCAAGGAACTCTCAAGAGTCCTCCAACACCACAGTTCAAAAGCATCAGTGTCAGAACTGAGGTTAAAATTCACATTGGCCTGGTGGTTGAGTCCCTCAGTGCCCTTAAGCTCCTCTCGCAGTGCCTGCTGGTTACTTAGGGCCCCAGAAGTCACACCTGAAAGACAGTGAACTGAGTCTCAGACAAGTGGAGCAGCTTGCCCAAAGTTGCGCAGCTTGTCAGTGGCAGAGCCCTGATACCCATTCCTGCTGTTAGGAATGGTTGTTAAAGGAATTCCTGCTGATTTCTTTTTTCTTGCCTTTTTTTTTAACACGGGAATTTTCAAAAACATAATAATGAAATAATATAATGAACCCCATGTACCCATCATGCAGCTTCAACAATTATCAACAGTTGTTATTTTATTCACCTATGCATATCTTCATACTCCCCATTCCCCTAACTTTAAAGCAAAAATATTATTCTCAGCTCTGAAATTATCAAGCTTCCTTTGTAGCTCAGTTGGTAAAGAAACTGCCTGCAACGTAGGAGATCTGGGTTCAGTTCCTAGGTCGGGAAGATCCCCTGGAGAAGGAAATGACAACCCGCTCCAGTATTCTTGCCTGGAGAATCCCATGGACAGAGGAGCCTGGCGGGCTACAGTCCATGGGATCACAAAGAGTCAGACACAACTGTGCAACTAAACCACCACCACTAAAAATATTACCATTAACTCCATATTATCATTTATTATTCAGTCAATATAAAATTTCCCTGTTGTTCTCTCTTATTTTACAGTTAGTCAAATTGGGATCCAGACAAGGTTTCCATCTCTCTTGCTCTCTCTGTCACTCAGTTCAGTTCAGGTCATTTGCTCAGTCGTGTCCGACTCTTTTCAACCCCATGAATTGCAGCTCGCCAGGCCTCCCTGTCCATCACCAACTCCCGGCGTTTACTCAGACTCAGTCCATCAAGTCAGTGATGCCATCCAGCCATCTCATCCTCTGTCGCCCCCTTCTCCTCCTGCCCCCAATCCCTCCAAGCATCAGAGTCTTTTCCAATGAGTTAACTCTTCACATGAAGTGGCCAAAGTACTGCAGTTTCATCTTCAGCATCATTCCTTCCAAAGAAATCCCAGAGCCGATCTCCTTCAGAATGGACTGGTTGGATCTCCTTGCAGTCCAAGGGACTCTCAAGAGTCTTCTCCAACACCACAGTTCAGAAGCATCAATTCTTCAGGACTCAACTTTCTTCACAGTCCAACTCTCACATCCATACATGACCACAGGAAAAACCATAACCTTGACTAGACGGACCTTTGTTGGCAAAGTAACGTCTCTGCTTTTCAATATGCTATCTAGGTTGGTCATAACTTTTCTTCCAAGGAGTAAGCGTCTTTTAATTTCATGGCTGCAATCACCATCTGCAGTGATTTTAGAGCCCAAAAAGGAAAGACTGACACTGTGTCCACTGTTTCCCCATCTATTTGCCATGAAGTGATGGGACCAGATGCCATGATCTTCATTTTCTGAATGTTGAGCTTTAAACCAACTTTTTCACTCTCCACTTTCACTTCCATCAAAAGGCTTTTTAGTTCCTCTTCACTTTCTGCCATACGGGTGGTGTCATCTGCATATCTGAGGTTATTGATATTTCTTGCAGCAGTCTTGATTCCAGCTTGTGCTTCTTCCAGCTCAGTGTTTCTCATGATGTACTCTGCATAGAAGTTTTTCAGTCACTCAGTTGTGTCCAATTCTTGGAGACCCTGTGGACTGTAGCCTGCCAGGCTCCTCTGTCCTTGGGATTTCCCAGGCAAGAATATTGGAAGTGTGAAAGTCGCTCAGCCATGCCCAACTCTGTGATCCCATGGACTATAACCTGCCAGGCTCCTTTGTCCATGGAATTCTCCAGGCAAGAATAGTGGAATGGATTGTGGTTCCCTTCTCTAGGGGATCTTCCCAACCCAGGGATCGAACCCAGATTCGAATCTGCATTACAGGCAGATTCTTTACCATCTGAGTCACTTGGAAAACCCTGTGCCTTCCCTAAGCTAAGAAGGTATATTTTGTTGTGCTTCCATTAAAAAAAAGGTTGTGGTGACAATGAAGTGAATTTGCTCAGTTGTGTCCAACTCTTGGGACCCCATGGACTGTATCTATGGGATTTTCCAGGTAGGAGTACTGGAGTGGGGTGCCATTTCCTTCTCCAGTGGCTCTTCCCGACCGAGGGATCGAATCCCCCGTCTCCTGCATTGCAGGCAGACGGTTTACCCTCTGAGCCACCAGAGAAGCCGACCTCTATTTGTTGCAAGTAAGAACCAATTCTGACTCCAAGATGAATTTATTTCTTTGAGTTTAACGTTTGCTTTTCATTGCTTTTGTTATTGTAATTGTATATAATGACCTGCCTCAGGGAACCCTGCCCATATGCCTGAAGAGATTAACACTTCCCTGAGGTTGTCCAGTCCAGGAAATATTTGCAAGATAGTTATCTTTATTTCCTCAGTTCAGTTCAGCCTCTCAGTTGTGTCTGACTCTTTATGACCCCATGGACTGCAGCACAGCAGGCCTCCCTGTTCAACACCAACTCCCAGAGTTTACCCAAACTCGTGTCCACTGAGTTGTGATGCCATCCAACCATCTCATCCTCTGTCGTTCCCTTCTCCTCCCACATTCAATCTTTCCCAGCATCAGGGTCTTTTCTAAGGAGTCAGTTCTTTGCATCAGGTGGCCAAAGTATTGGAGTTTCAGCTTCAGCATCAGTCCTTCCAATGAATATTCAGGACTGATTTCCTTTAGGGTGGACTGGCTTATTTCCACAACTCCTCCCCATCTCTGTCCTGTGAAAGAACCTGGCATCTAAACCCTGACAAGACAGTTATTTGGAGACATTAGCCTGCCTTCCTGGTCATTTGGCCTTCTGAATAAAGTTGTATTCCTTGCCTCAACTCCTAGTCTCTCATTCCATCAGTCTTAGACAAGCAGGCTGAGCTTGGATTCAGTAACATTCTCCTTCCCCCTAAGGCTAATTGTGGGTCACAGGCCCTGGAAGAGATATAAAATGTTTTTGTAGGTGTAGCCAAGTATGTATGGCATCACCAACTCAATGGACAGGAGTCTGAGCAAACTCCAGGAGACAGTGAAGGTCAGGGAAGTCAGGAGTGCTGCAGTCCCTGGGGTTGCAAAGAGTCAGACACGACTTAGCGACTAAACAATGAAGAGCCATGTATATCTGTGTATGACAAGTGAGCTTCAGGGCAAGGAGACATTTGTCTGGTGTGAGAACAACCTCAGCATTGCTTGGGTAGAAAGGCACAACCTAATCCATTTATTTGGGGGCTCATTTGTGACCTTCAGCACAACCCTGCTTCTGTGCTGTAGAGTAGTAAGTAAAAATAGAAGTAAATAAGAATAAAAATAAGGCAACTGCAAAAAGATCTATCTTTGAATTGGTGAGTTTAAACACACACACACACATATATAAAATGAGAAGCTGGTAATTTTACTCCTAAGCATAGACCCATAGAAATGCAAACATAATTTCCCCAAGAATGTTTATAGCAGTGCTATTCTACATAGTGTAGCCACGCATTCCAGGACTCACTCAGAAGGACAATGCAGTTGTGGAGTGCAGTTTATTACACCGGCGGGCCCAAGGCAGAGTCTCCTCTTAGCCAAGGACCCCGACCAGTCTTTGTGAAAACCTTATATTCCCTAAGTGTATAAGGTTCCCTGAAACTAGTCTGAACAAAGGAAAAAGAAAGATACAATCAAAGTTAACCCATGATTCATATGCCTTGAACCTAGGTAGTTAACAGTGGACAATTATCAATAGGCTTGTGGTCATTCCCCAGTAAGCATAATAGAATGTATGATTCTATTCGGTTACACAGATAATTAGGGTATTCTTTTAGGCGATGGAGAACCCCAGGGCTCTTCCTTCCAGGGGCCTGGTTTTCCAGTTAGTATGTCATTTCCATAGATACTGGGCAGATAACTCAAAGTCCACAGTCCGCCCCAAGATGGAGTCCTGCTTTCAAGAGGGAGCCTGTTCTGTTTCCTCCTTCATATAAAACTGGAAACAACTCAAATGACCATCTACAGTAGACTGGATAAATTTTGGTATATTCAGCCAGAAGAGTGTCTACAACTATAGGCAACAACATATTATAGGTTTAATAAATACACTGATCAGTTAAAAAAAAGCAAACATAAAAAGCAATAAATAGGTACTTCTCTGACAGTCCAGTGGTTAAGAATCTGTGTTTCCAATGCAAGGGGCTTGGGTTTGATCCCTGGTTGGGGAACTAAGATTCCACATGCCATGGGGGGGCAGTCAAAGAAAAACAAGTGATAAATTCTATGTGATTCAATTTATATAAAGTTCAAAGGCAGACAAAGTTAATCTACAGTGTTAGGGGCCAGGCTTTTGAGGTGCTGAGGACATGCTCTTTCCTGATTTAGGTATGTTCATGTGATGAAAATTCACCTAGATGTACACTTCGATTTGTGCAATTTTCTCTGTGTGGTGTTTTAGTAAACACTTTACATAAAGCTTCTTGATATAATGAAAGCTTTTTTGAAAAATTCTGTTTATCTTGCCCCTCTCCCTTTTCCTTTTCCCACTGGTAACCACTAATTTGTTCTCTATTTGTTATATACACTAGTTTGTTTCCACCTGGAATGCGGGAGACCTGGGTTCCATCCCTGGGTTAGGAAGATCCCCTGGAGAAGGGAAAGGCTACCCACTCCAGTATTCTGGCCTTGAGAATTCCGTGGACTGTACCCATGGGGTTGCAAAGAGTTGGACACGATTGAGTTGTTGTAGCCACGCATTCCGGGAAACAAACTCACTCAGGACAATGCAGATAGTGGAGTGCAGTTTATTACACCGGTGGGCCAAAGGCAGAGTCTCCTCTTAGCCAAGGACCCCGACCAGCATTTGTGAGAATCTTTTATAGCCCATGTGTACGTGTCTGAACCCACCACTCCAAATTCCTTGAGACTTACATAAACCAAGGATAATACAATCCCAATAACCCCATCATTCACGTACTATGTGCTCATGTGCTCAAACAGTCAAACGATTAGCCAATAATCAATAAACCCGAGGTTACACTCCGATAGATACAGAAAAATTTATGGCCTGTCTGGAGGAAGGGGTGATTAGTGTATGTTTTCTCTTAGGCGATGAGTAACCTAGATACGATCTTCAAGGTTCCCCTGTCTGGAGGGGGTCTTATCCTTCTGTTTCCATAGGCACTAAACACAGAGTTCAGAGTCCATTGGAAAGGTGGCCGAGCATGATCAGCATGAACAGGCCTAAGATGGAGTCCAGGCCCTATGAATTCCTTCTTCAGAGTGACTTTCACTTTCACTAGTTTGTTTTATTTTTTAGATTCCATATATAAGTGACATCATACAGTATTTGTCTTTCTTTGTCTGAATTATTTCACTTTAGCTTAATACCCTCCTAGTCCATCCATTGCTGTTGCAGATCGCAGAATTTTTTCTTTTTTATGGCAGAGTAGTATTCCATTATATACATATATATATATATATATATATATATATCTCACATATTCTTTATCCGTTCATCTGTTGATGGACACTTAGGGGTAGGGGATTAAGAGGTACAACCATTATGTATAAAATAAATGAGCCAAAGAGTATACTGTAAAACACAGGGGATATAGGCAATATTCTATAATAACTATAAGCATAGTATAATCTTTAAAAATTGTGAATCACTATGTTGTACACCTCAACTTATAATATTATACATCAAATATACTGCAATAAAATTTTTAAAATAGATGCAAAAAAAGAAAAGTTAGAAACAAAGTAAAAAAAATAAGCATTTTGAACACATACAAAAAAATTCAATCTAACTCATGAAAAACGAACTTAGCATGAATAGTCTGATAAAACTCACAGAGTTTACTTGTCTTTGCACTGAGTGGTTTCAAACAAACAAACACATTTTAATAGTGAGCTTTGTCGTATCAGAGACCTTGAGTTGAACTCTGTGGTAGCACATATCTCAGCCAGGACCCCAAGAGAGAGCATGCAAAAGGCTTCACGCCCCCTCCTTCCTTCTTATGTATGAAATTAAGTAAATAGCAGCCGTTGTTGGAGGGATCTTCAGTCCTCTGAAGAGCTCTAGCCCCAGGCTTGTTTGGCGGTGGGATGGATCCCTGGCTAGAGACAGGTGGCCAACTGTTTAAGCAGTTAGGGTGTTCTGATGTCTCCTATGGGGAGAAACAGCAGGGCCCGTGTCGTGTGCAGTCACGTTTATTTGGGAGAGACATAAGTAGATAAACAGATACATTTCTTTCCAATTTATTTATGGAGGTGTATGGAAGTCAGATATTATCTTTAAGTTGTTGGTTGACCTCAGAGAGTTTTAAATTACAATTTTAAAGTGCTCCATTGAAAGAGTAACAAATAAAAGTCATTTGGTAAATCTTAAAAACAAAATAAAATAAAATAAAGTGCTCCATTGAAACTGTCCTTTGGAGAAAGGTAAGGAAGAGAAGGTTGGAGAAACTTCACCCATGGAAACTTGGTCAGTTGCGGCAAAGACCTCCTTTAAAGTTTAAGTCTGCCTGTCTGATGTGTGTTCTTGTCATTACAGCTCTTCTCTTTAATGTTTACTGAAAAGGAGCGAGAGGTTCTCTGAGATGTTTAATATTTTAACTCTAAGGATTTTCTTTACTCCACTAAGAAGGTAACCTTTACCACGAGGCTTGTGATGACTACGCAGCCTGTAACGCGTATTCACCAGAGAGACACTGTGTTGGTGTTTTTGAGTTAAAGAGGGTGGTTGTTATCAGCCTCTGGATTTGTTCCCCTAAGCTGCAAATAAACTTGCCAGACTTGTGATGCTTAAGTTACCCACCTGCAGAAATGAAAACTCCAGGCTGATGTTAATTAACCCTCCATTGTAGACTGTGAAGTTTCTTGCCCAACAGAGAGCACTAGATGGGTTCACGTCTCCTTCTGTAGAAAATTTAAGTTGCTTGAAGCACATCATGAAGTTTAGCTCTTCAGCAGGCCTAGTTATGGAAAGGGCAGACGGGGATTTCTACAGAGAAGCTGCCATCAGGGTTCACGGGGTTCTGTGTTCTCCCTTCTCAGGGCAGACATACAGCCTTATTGCTCAGGGCACAGGGGCTGTCTTTTGTAGGGATCATGGCCCTGGTTCCCTGTTTCAGGGGACTCATCCTGAGGTTCTCGCATAACATATTCTGTCTCTTTAGTGGTATCCCACACAGGTGACTTCGAGGAATTGGCATGTGGTTTTCTGTGAAGATATCTGTTTATACTGCAGGTTTAATACTCTGAGTGTCTCATTCATTCAGAGCATATTTATTAAACATCAAAGGCTGGCTTTGATATGCTCCGCCATGAGAATTAGAGGGGAATGGAGGGGGTTGCTGGAGAGGCCACAGGACTTTTTTCTGGTATATACTCTGCTCTGTGGGCACTGCGTGTGTTTACTGTACCCTTTTCCCTCCATGCAGCAAGACTGCCTAGTTTTGACAAAGTGCATAATATTTCTAAGAAGCATCATTTGACCTTTCCCCAAAGGACATGGCGGGGGCGGGGGGATGTGTAGTGGGGAGAAGGAAGGCTGACGCTAATGTGAAAATGGAAAAAGACAAGACTTGCAAAAAGAGAACTGTTGAGGGCTGTTTGACCTTCCCTTGTGGACGGTGTCCTTTGGCACCATTTCAACACTCTTTGTCTCCTCCGGCAGGAGACAGACACGTTTTCCCAGGGCAGCCACATCCTTTATCCACAGACCATCTCAGAAATGCTATCTGTACATTGCCAGCGGAGGTGGAAGCAGTTTTTGCTAAAACTGTTGACAGAGCAAAGCTGCCGCCAGATCAAAATCCAGCTACTTGGAACTCCTGGGCTGTAGTTTCTGGAGGTCAGAATCAGACAACTGTGGGCAGAGAATGAGATTTCACCGGAAGGAAGTGTCTTTGTTTTTCCTGGGCAAGATGGAGGTGAGTGTGATGTGATGGATTGCGGAGGTGTGGTGCTGTTGAGACATTCAGACAGTCCGTGGCTTATTCAGTCCAATAAATTTGCTGCCCTGCAGTGGTTATTCAAAATACAAATATGGCTATGTCACCTGCTGCTTAAGATCCTTTACGGGCTCTTTGACTTTGTCCATTGGTCTCAGGATAAAGCCTAAGCGCCTTAGTCTGGCAGAGAATGTTCTTCACTCTTTGGCTCTAGCCTCTTTCTTGCAGTCCCTCTTCCCTGCCCTTAGTGGTCCAGCAATATCAGGAATGTTAAATAACTCACCCCCACCCCCAACAGAATTAACTACTGTAGTTGCTCTCTAATACACTACATTATTGCTAAATGAACCTCCGTCCTGCAAGCTTCTTTCTTTTTGTTCATTTTTTTTTTTTAATTAAAAAGTCTTTTAAGGACTTCCATGGTGGTGCAGTGCAGAAGAATCCACCTGCCATTGCAGGGGACATGGGTTTGAACCCTGGTTTGGGATGATTCCACATGCCACTGAGAAACTAATGCCGTGTGCCATGACTTCTGAGTCCGTGCCCTAGGGCCCACAAGTTGCAACTACTGAAGCCCAAGTGTCCAGAGCCTGTGCTCTGGAATAAGAAAAGCCACCACTGTGAGAAGCCCGAGCACCACAACCAGAAAGTGGCCCCCGTTTGCCTCAACTAGAGAAAGCCTGAGCACAGCAACAAAGACCCAGCACAGCCAAAATTAAAGTCAATAAATACATAGAATTAAAGTTTTAAAATTAAAAGTAATATGCACATATGGTTTGAAAAAGACTACCAGTATATAGAGATGTGCTTATTGTGAAAAGCAAACAATCTGCTGTTCCCTAAGCCCAGAGGCATGCTATTTTCCCCGTATGGCTATTTCTTCTGTCTTCCTTCAGATCTCGAACATCTCCTGACTTGACAGACTGAGCTATTTAAGGCCCAAAGCTGATCATGTCACACACATACACACACAGGCACACCCCCCCACACACACCCATCTGAAACTGAGAGCTGCCTTTTGGAACACGGTCAACATCTTAACAGGGTGAACCGGGCCCTCCTGCTGCCCTTGTCTGCTTTTCTGGTTTCTTTTCTTTTCTTTGTCCACGTGCATTTTCAACTGTTACACCTTTTAAAAAAAACCGATTTATTTGTTTTTGGCTCTGCTGGGTCTTCGTTCCCGTGGGTGCTCTCCGGGCACGGTACTTGGGCTTCTCCCGGTGCGGGCTCCTCTGGTTGTGGAGCGTGGGCTCCCGGGTGCAGTCTCCTGGGGTGCGGTTCCTGGGCTCCAGAGCACAGGCTCAATAGTTGTGACACACAGACTTAGTTGCTCTGCCATGTATGGGATCTTACCTGACTCTATCAAACCTGTCTCCAGCATTGGCAGGCGGATCCTTTACCTCTGAGCCACCAGTTCAGTTCAGTTCAGTCACTCAGTCATGTCCGACTCTTTGCGACCCCATGAACCGCAGCACACCAGGCCTCCCTGTCCATCACCAACTCCCACAGTCCAACCAAACCCCTGTCCGTTGAGTTGGTGATGCCATCCAACCATCTTATCCTATGTTGTCCCCTTCTCCTCCTGCCCTCAATCTTTCCCAACATCAGGGTCTTTTCCGATGAGTCAGCTCATCAGGTGGCCAAAGGATTGGAGTTTCAGCTTCAACATCAGTCCCTCCAATGAGCACCCAGGACTGATCTCCTTTAGAATGGTTGGATCTCCTTACAGTCCAAGGGACTCTTAACAGTCTTCTCCAACACCACAGTTCAAAAGCAACAATTCTTCGGGGCTCAGCTTTCTTTATAGTCCAACTCTCACATCCATACATGACCACTGGAAAAACCATAGGCTTGACTAGACAGACCTTTGTTGACAAAGTAATGTCTCTGCTTTTCGATATTCTGTCTAGGTTGGTCATAACTTTCCTTCCAAGGAGCAAGTGTCGTTTAAATTCATGGCTGCAGTCACCATCTGCAGTGATTTTGGAGCCCAAAAAAATAAAGTCAGCCACTGATTCCACTGTTTCCCCATCTATTTGCCACGAAGTGATGGGACCAGATGCCATGATCTTCGTTTTCTGAATGTTGAGCTTTAAGCCAACTTTTTCACTCTCCACTTTCACTTTCATCAAGAGGCTCTTTAGTTCTCCTTCACTTTCTGCCATAAGGGTGGTGTCATCTGCATATCTAAGGTTATTGATATTTCTCCTGGCAATCTTGATTCCAGCTTGTGCTTCTTCCAGCCCAGCGTTTCTCATGATGTACTCTGCATATAAGTTAAATAAGCAGGGTGACAATATACAGCCTTGATGTACTCCTTTTCCTATTTGAAACCAGTCTGTTGTTCCATGCCCAGTTCTAACTGTTGCTTCCTGACCTGCACATAGGTTTCTCAAGAAGCAGGTCAGGTGGTCTGGTATTCCCATCTCTTTCAGAATTTTCCACAGTTTATTATGATCCATACAGTCAAAGGCTTTGGCATAGTCAATAAAGCAGAAATAGATGTTTTTCTGGAACTCTCTTGCTTTTTCCATGATCCAGCGGATGTTGGCAATTTGATCTCTGGTTCCTCTGCCTTTTCTAAAACCAGCTTGAACATCTGGAGGTTCACGGTTCATGTATTGCTGAAGCCTGGCTTGGAGGATTTTGAACATTACTTTTTTAGCATGTGAGATGAGTGCAATTGTGAAGTCGTTTGAGCATTCTTTGGCATTGCCTTTCTTTGGGATTGGAATGAAAACTGACATTTTCCAGTCCTGTGGCCACTGCCGAGTTTTCCAAATTTGCTGGCATATTGAGTGCAGCACTTTCACAGCATCATCTTTTAGGATTTGAAATAGCTCAACTGGAATTCCATCACCTCCACTAGCTTTTTTCATAGTGATGCTTCCTAAGGCCCACTTGACTTCACATTCCAGGATGTCTGGCTCTAGGTGAGTGATCACACCATCATGATTATCTGGGTTGTGAAGATCTTTTTTGTACAGTTCTTCTGTGTATTCTTGCCACCTCTTAATATCTTCTGCTTCTGTTAGGTCCCTACCATTTCTGTCCTTTATTGAGCTCATCTTTGCATAAAATGTTCCCTTGGTATCTCTAATTTTTTTGAAGAGATCTCTAGTCTTTCCCATTGTATTGTTGTTTTCCTCTATTTCTTTGCATTGATCACCGAGGAAGGCTTTCTTATCTCTCTTTGCTATTCTTTGGAACTCTGCATTCAAATGGGTATATCTTTCCTTTTCTCCTTTGCTTTTCACTTCCCTTCTTTTCACAGTTATTTGTAAGGCCTCCTCAGAAAGCCATTTTACTTGTTTGCATTTATTTTTCTTGGGGATGGTCTTGATCCCTGTCTCCTGTACAATGTCACGAACCTCCATCCATAGTTCATCAGGCACTCTATCAGATCTAGGCCCTTAAATCTATTTTTCACTTCCACTGTATAGTCAAAAGGGATTTGATTCAGGTCATACCTGAATGGTCTAGTGGTTTTCTCCACTTTCTTCAATTTCAATCTGAATTTGGCAATAAGGAGTTTTATGATCTGAGCTACAGTCACTTCCTGGTCTTGTTCTTGCTGACTGTGTAGAGCTTCTCCATCTTTGGCTGCAAAGAATATAATCAATCTGATTTCGGTGTCGACCATCTGGTGATGTCCATGTGTAGAGTCTAAGCCCCAATTTTTACATCTTTAGAGTGACACCCACACCACACCAGTATCCATGCCTTTGTGGAATCCCTTCCCCTTGACTATGGGCTGGACATCAGGGGCTTCCCTGGTGGCTCAGAGGTTAAAGCGTCTGCCTCCAATGTGGGAGACCTGGGTTTGATCCCTGGGTCGGGAAGATCCCCTGGAGAAGGAAATGGTAACCCACTCCAGTATTCTTGCCTGGAGAATCCCATGGACAGAAGCCTGGTAGGCTACAGTCCACGGGGTCGCAAAGAGTTGGACACGACTGAGCAACTTCACTTCACTTCAGGGACATCTTCTAAGGCATAGAATTTGGCAAAGTGATGGGATATTACTTTTACAATCAGGCTACCAAAAAACTCTGGCTTCTCTCTGGCTCCCCCTCATGCTTCTTCTGAGGGAAGCCAGTTGCTGTGCTGTGAATTGCCCAGTAGAGCAGCTCATGTTACAAGGAACTAAATAGTAACAGCAATAGCCTGTAGGAGTCCTGCCAACAGCCGCACATGTGAGCTTTGAAGTTGATCCTTCCCCAGTCGAGCCTTCAGATGAGCCTGCAGCCCCAGTGACGCCTTAACTGCAGTCTTGTAGGAGACTTTGAGATGACCCAGCTCATCCCAGACTCCTGACCTGCAGGAACTGTGTGATAATAAATTTCTGTTGTCCCAAGCTGCTAAATTTTGGCACAATTTGTTACACAGCCACAGGTAGTTAGCACAATCATTATGTTTGTTTTTTTCCTGTTTAGTCATAGAGCTTTTAATTTGTCCTCCCTTAACTTCCCCTTCCCATACCCCTCAACAACTATTAACAGACTAGGCATTCCTTCCAAGTGTTTTCTGTGTTCATATAATCCAATAAAAAATATTATATATGCGTGAGACTTACTGGACTTCCCAGGTAGTGCTAGTGCTAAAGAACCCACCTGCCAATGCAGGTTAGATGTAGGAGATGTGGGTTTGATCCCTGGGTCAGGGAGATCCTCTGGAGGAGGGCACAGCAACCTACCTTCTTGCCTGGAGAATCCCATGGACAGTGGAGCCTGGCGGGCTGCAGTTCATAGGGTCACACAGAGTCAGACTCGACTGAAGTGCTTAGCATGCACTCATGCATGTGAGACTTATTAGGTCATTCCATTATTTATTCTTGAACAGCATTTTCTGGCTTTCATTTCAGACACAGGCACCCAAAGTACCCCTGGCACCTGGGAATCCCGTTTGTTCCCTCCTCCCTGCCAAAAGGAAATCCTAAAGAACCTTGTAGTTTACATAAGCAGTTAGCAGCAGCTGGCAAGAGCGGCAGAGATATACATGCTTCTATTTATGTCCACAGGAATCTGGGACTTAGCTTTAGGGTCCTAAAAAACACAGACAGCCTTAAACAATAGAACATGTGCTGCTCTGAAATCACAGCCCTCAGGACAGCAAGACTGCAAAATGAAAGTGCTTTTATTTAAAACAAACATCCCAGCCTCTCTGCAGCCAAATGATTGTCGTTCTTCCAAGGGGACACTGTTCGAACAATTTCTGGAATCCTTTGCAAAGTGCTTTCCCCAGTGTGTTCCCATGAAGTGGTAAAGAACCTGCCTGCCGATGCAGGGCGTGTGAGAGATGAGGCTTCGATCCCTGGGTCAGGAAACTCTGCTGGAGGAGGGCGTGGCAACCCACTCCAGTATCCTTGCCTGAAGAGTCCCGCGGACAGGGGAGCCTGATGGGCTACAGTCCACGGGGTTGCAAAGAGTTGGACACGACTGAAGCGACTTAGCATGCATGCACCCACAAAACAACACTAGGCTTGGTCCTCCAGTCTTCATTCTTTTCCTCTCCTCCTATCCCACTCCCTAACTGGCTCACCTTTCTTGTACCCCCACAGAAATATCTCCTCCTTAGGGTTGCCCTGCCCATTCTCAGGCTAGCTCCACTGCCCCTGTGACTTGCTCCCAGAGCACTTACTTCCCCTTGGATGGCCCTTGTCATGATGGACAGAATCATTTATGTTTTAAAGATTTTTTAAAAATGTGGACGGATTTTTAAAAGTATTTTTTAAAATTTGTTACAATATTGTATCTTTGTTTATGGTTTGTTTTTTTTTTTGGCTGCAAGGCATGTGGGAGTCTCAGCTCCCCGACCAAGGACTGAACTTGCACCCCTTGCATTGGAAGGTGAAGTCTTAACCACTGGATCACCAGGAAAGTCCCTGGAATCATTTAGATCAGGGATCTAATGCCTAATGATCTGAGGTGAAACTGATGTAATAGTAACAGAAATAAGTGCAGTGCATGCCTGCTCAGTTGTATCCCACCCCATGAACTGTAGCTCACCAAGCTCCTCTGTCCATGAGATTTTCCAGGCAAGAATTCTGGAGTGGGTTGCCATTTTCTACTCCAGGGGATCTTCTCGACCCAGGGATTGAACCCGAATCTCTTGCGTCTCCTGGCAATCAAAGGCAGTTTCTTGACCACTGCCCTATCTGGGAATTCCCAATAGAAATAAAGTGCACAGTAAATGTAATGGGCTTGGCCCATCTCCCACCCTCCTACCCCCTGGTCCAGGGAAGAACTGTCTTCCACAACACCGGTCCCTGGTGCCCGAAAGGTTGGGAACCGCTGACTTAGATGTCTTTCCCACAGGTAGTCAGAGCCCCGTGGGGACAGTGATTTTATCTGTCTTTACTGCTGCAACCCCAGGGTGTGGCCCCAGCCCTCCAACACAGTAGGAACTCAATTAAAAAATTATTAAACGAGTGTAAAAGCCTGTTTGCAAAAATCACGTCCATCTGCAAAGGACCCAGGTTTGTCACCCTTCATAAGAGGAACAGCTGGCATGTATCAAGAGCTTACAGAGGGCCCAGCACAGGGCTCTCAATAAGGCATTCTTTCCTTTGATCCATAGACAATGCTGTTCCCTGGGAGCTGTCACCGCTGCTTTACAGATGAGGAAATTGAGACTCAGGGTAATGAAATCACACAGTTTGGTGGCCACACAGTTTGGAGGCTGTTTAACTCCATTGTGCCATACCATCTTTCTGTTGTTTTTGTTAAATGAAAAAGAAATATTTGGGGAATTTGAAAAATCTAGATATGTACAAAGGAAAATAACCCACTACTCTAGATTCCCATTGATCAGAATTTTAACTGATGTTAATGTCTTGGCCCGTTTTCTTCCTGCTTCCTCTCTTCTTTTTCTTTCTTCACTTCTCCTGGTTGAGAACATTCAGAAGAGTGTGCTGAAGTTCTCGGCAACCATTTCTAGAGAAAGGCAGGGTGCAGTCTTGCATCATGCAGAATGTTGGAAATATGACTTTTCTGTCCCTCGAGATGGCAGCAAGTAAGTCCAGGTGGGTAACGGAAAAGCCAGTCTTACCAGACAGTAGGGCTTCCTAGGTGGCGCTAGTGGTAAAGAACTAGCTTCCAATATAGGCAGGTGTAAGAGACACAGGTTCGATCCCTGGATTGGGAAGATCCCCTGGAGGCGGGCATGGAAAACTCACTCCAGTATTCTTGCCCGGAGAATCCCATGGACAGAGGAGCCTGGTGGGCTATAGTCCATGGGCTCACAAAGAGTCAGACACGATGGAAATGACTTAGCACGCATGCACCAGTAATCCCTGCAGATGCTCTGATCTCAAAAGAAAGGACTCCCAGGGAAGGGGTGAAACAGGAAACCCATGCTGTATTCTTACCCCAGCCACAAAGGCTGGCCTCAAGGCCAGTTCCTCCAGGGAGGACACCCAGAGCTGCCAGCCCCCTTTACAGAGCCAGCCCAGCTCCTTCCCTTTTCAGTCCTCACCTTCCTAATTGCACTAACGAAACAGACTCCCTCTCTGACCCTCTTCACTCCCCAGAAGGCAGTGTGCTGCCCCCCTGCACTTGCTACCAGCCTAGATCACAGTGTAATTTCTGGCGTGAGTCCTGTTCACACCTCTCTCCCTATCAGATTGCAAATTCCTCAAAGGCAGAGACTGTTTCTTATACATCTTTCTCTGCAGTATTTGGCATGCAGAAAAGACTCAGTAAATAAAGGCAGCCAGACGTCAGCTGCGGGAAAAGTGGGAAAAGACACTCATAATCAGGCCTGGTTCAGATTCCAGGTTTGCTACATCACAGCACATGGCAAAGGGCAGGACCTGTTTCTAGATCCTAGGGGTGAAGGAGTCTTTGGGCCTAGAAAAGAAAACAACAGTCTCAAAGGCCCTTGCTGAATCATCTAACTTCGGAGAAAACAAAACAGAACTTCAGGTCCCGCCCTGATGCTCCAGGCCGGTTGTATCTATCTGGGACTTATCACCCCCTGTCCAGAAACCCTCCACCCCCTACACCTGCCCAGAAGACTTATCACCCCCTGCCCAACTACAAATGCCACCTCAACTAAAGAATACCCAAAACATCCCGCCTGATTAACGTTTCCCTTATCGCTTCCACAAACCTCCCTATAAATACGGAGCCTCCCTAATCCCTCTTGGGGCTCAGCCTGGTCGACTGTCGCCCCTCCTTGCCTAATAAAGGTAACCTACTTCCGTTGAGGTCATCTTTCCTTTTCTGCCTCGGCCCGAACTATACCTTACAAAGGGGAAGTGATGGGACCTGGATTTTGGTTTAAACTTTGCTGTGGTCCTAAAGCAAGTTACTCAACCTCTCTGAGGCCCAGGGCCCCCAACTGTAAGAAGGGGGAGATAGCTACTTTACTGAGTACTTTAAATACAAAATAATCCAGGTAAAAACACTGGACACACAGTAGGTCCTCATAGAGATGTTTGCTCTGCCATCTAGACAAACAGCATCCCCCTTTATACATGTGGGGGTGACAGCCTGCAGGGCCCAGGTCTGACTTGGCTCAGAACAGATTCTAGAAATGGCTGCAGTAAGACCCAGCCCAGCGGCCCCCATCGGAAGAAGGCACGAACGAGAGACCTAAAGATTCATCTCTCCACACCAGCTACACAGATCCAAGGTGCCTGATTCTTTTCCTGGCAGAAAGAGTCCAGGTCTTTCTATTTAATATAAAGACTGCCCCTCCTGAGAGCTACAGCAAGGATTGAGATGGAGCTAAATGCCTCTCTGGAATGTTTTGTGATGTTTATCATTAGAAAAGTCACCCAGAGCAGGACAGAACCTTGGGAAGGCAGATGGTGAAGCAGTCCAGACTAGGTTGTAATTTGAAAGAGGGCCCACGGGAAGGAAAGAGAGGGACGGGGTGCCCTGAGTTCTGGGGAGGACGAGACGGGTTGCAAGGAGGGCTGGAATGGAAACCCTGTATCACTTCAGTAGAAACCTGGTGCTCCAGTGTTAACTGGAAAAATAGTCTCCGCCCAGTGCCTGGGGGGTTGGGGCCCATTTGGCAGGTGCCCCAGGTCTGTGAGAATGTCTTCATTAAGTCCTCCAGGTGGTTGTCCCCTTTAGCCCGTGTAGGAACACAGGGGCTCCTGGGCAGAGGGTGCTCTCCGTCCCTCACTGGATCTTCTGCAGGTCTTCGGGCCCAAAAGATTCAGGCAGCAGCTCCCGGACTGTCCTGACAACATACGTGCCGTCCAGCTTGGTCATGTAGACAGCCCAGTCGGTGCCAAACTGGAAAAGAGGCAAAGCCAGCGTGAGGGAGGCGGTGTGGCTGAGGGGTGAGGGCTGCCCTGGCGTGAATCTGGCCTGGATTGAGTGCCTCTTACTGTCTAATGTGCCTCTCTGTGCCTCAGTTTTCTCTCCTGTAAAATGGGAATGATAATAATCATACCTGTTTGATAGGGCCTGAGGGAGGAGCCAGTGAAAGATGGCATAAGCAGTTAGCACAGTGCTTGGCACATTGCTAAGGGACAGTAAATGCTCTATTCTGTGATTAGGACTCAATACTTTGGCCACCTGATATGAAGAATTGACTCATTGGAAAAGACCCTGAAGCAAAAGATGAAGTGGGTGGCAGAGGATGAAATGGCTAGATAGTATCACCGACTCAACGGACATGAGTTTGAGCAAACTCTGGGACATAGTGAAGGACAGGGAAGCCTGGTGTGCTGCAGTCATGGGGTCACGAGAAGTCTGATTCGATTTAGCAACTGAACAACAATAGGGCTTTATAAGAACAGTATCTAACCCCTGGGGCCAGATCCCCTCCTGTTGTGACAAACAACAACTCATATCTTCCTCCCTTGGGGCCTCTCGATAACTCCTGAGAACCTGGAGAGGTTGCATTCCTGCCCCGTCAGGAACATGCAGTGAACATGCAGGATCGCACCATTTGCCCTTTGAGGCAGGTGGATATTATTCCCATTTCACGGATAAGAAAACTCAGGCTTTGCAGAGTAACATAGGGCAAATGATGAAACTCTTTGAGTCTCACTGTCTTTTGATATGTGAAATGGCTTTAGAGACAAAAGACTTATCAGGCAGGAAGATAGGTGTCCTGGGTGGAGAGTTAAGTTAGCAGTGTAATGGAGAGTATCCTGGGGAGTTGGAGTCAACAGCCTGAGGCTCTGTCTGGCTAGATGCTGTGAATACTGGAGGTAATGGGTGGAAAGGGCCTGCACGAAGTGCCTGGCACATAGTAAATACCCAATGGAAGCCATTTTTACTGACAACTAGCAGTTCCTAGTGACTGCTCAGGTCTGCAGCCTGCTATTGATGCTTTGGCCTGAATCACCAAGTTATTATTGGGCACAATCCATCTTTTTAAAGCTAATGTTTTAAGGAAGTAATTTTTCTGCTAGGCGGGCTCTGCCTGAGGGTGCGGGTGAAAGTTGAGTAGAGGCGACTTAAGTGCCAGGCCTCCAGCCCCCAAGCTTCAGCTCTTATTATTTGCATTTTGGTTTCCGTTTTGCTTCTCTCTCCTTCAGCTTTTCCATTTGCCATCTCTCATTTGCCAACATCTGATCTGCGTGGAGAAAACAGCCTTGAGCGATTAGATGGAGGCAGGGCCTGGGGACTCAGGGAGCTGGCGTCCTGATGTGCTTGCTGTCTGTGGCCTGGGACACGCCGTGGTGCTGAGTGGCCATTTGCGCCCCTCTAATGGGGGGTGAATCAAGTCCCTAATGTGAATTCAGAGCCTTCCTAGTGGCACTTTTCATTTAGATTTGGGAAATGAGTCCTGCTAACTGTGCCTGATTTGCAGGCCTGATTTGCTCGCCTTTGCTGGCGAGCAGCAGGAGGATGAAGATGTCTGTTGTGTTCTAGAGATGCTAGTAACCCCTCAAGACGCAACAGCAAAACTGAAACACCCCCTGCCTCCCCCCAAATTTCAGCAGTTCCCAAAGCAGAAACCCCCGTGGAACAAGCCACTCCGATTCTGCATAGCATCAATTTATCTCCACTGTGGCCAAAAATAATTCGTCCCTTTTGTAGGACTGTAAAGGGAGGGAGGGGGCCTTTACGAGGGGAGTGTGGGCTTTGCTGTTGGCGGGAATGGCTATCGTGAGTGCCAGCTTGCCACTGACTGGCTGGCTGTGTGTCCTTCCCCAGGTCACTTGCTTCTCTGACAAATGGGGGTAACGACCCACCCTTCCCTCCAGGCGGGGCGTGGGGATTAAATGAGATGCTATATTTAGAGGGGTCAAGGATGTCTCATCAGAGCTCAAGGCCTGGGGACTCTTCAAGTTGGTGGCTTTAGCCTTCGGGGGCTCTGGTGGGCACAGGCCCCTTGAGAGTCCACCAGAGCTATTGACATCCCTCTTCCTCAAATGTATGTATACACATCAAAAACCTCACTGAGCCCAGATTCAGCAGAAAGGATTGAATTCAGCCCCTTGCTTTTTAGAATTGAAGAGACTGAAAGCTTCCAACCAAGATCTTTGTAAAAAGTACATCAGATCCTTTGAGTCTCTTCTTAAAAATAGCCACTGAATTCCCTTTATTCTTTTCTTCCCCCCGTTTGTGTTTTAATATCACAAAATATACATAAGATTTATCATTCTTGTTATGCACCGAGCCCGTATCTCCAAACCAACTGAGAGAGCGAACAAGTCCACCGTGGTAATGCAAAAGCAAGAAGGGAATTTTTTATTTCTAGCGCGCTAGGGCTCAAGCCTCAATCCGACGCAGCGGAATCAGACGAGAGCCCCGAACAAAGCAGTATGGCGGTTTATATACAGTCAGCTCTTTGTCTCAGTTACAGGGTACTTGGCGATACCTGATTGGACAGGCAGAATGAGCTCATGCAACGCCTTCCTTATGCTATTGCATATAGAAAATTTTCCTTATTTGGTTAAGGAATGTTTTTCAAGAAAACAAGAAACATGACTCAGATCCCCGGCGCTGTTATGTACCTCATTGAGCCGACCACCCTGCTTAACATTCCCCCCTGTTCTTAGATCATACAGAGGAATCCTCCTCTGGGTCCTGAGATACTGTTTGATATTGCTGCCGAAGCATGAACAGCTGTACTGTATTAGTGCGCTCTTTTACAAAGGCTACAAGTCTATTGATAATACAAGGGCTGAACGTAAGCATTATTAGAAGGATTATCAGGGGTCCTAGCAAGGTAGAGATTAAAGTAGTCAGCCAGGGGGATTGTTGAAACCAGGACTCAAACCATCCCTGTTGAGCCTCACGCTCTCGTTTACGCTGGGCTAGCCCCTCTCTCACTTTGGCCATGGATTCCCTAACTATTCCAGTATGGTCTGCATAAAAACAACGTTCTTCTCCTAGGGCGGCACAAAGTCCCCCCTGTTGCAGAAATAGCAGATCTAGCCCTCTTCTATTTTGCAAAACTACTTCAGACAGGGAAGTTAAAGATGACTCTAAATGACTAATAGACTGTTCTATACGAGTAATGTCTTCAGCTATGGCTGCTCTTAAAGAGTTAAATCCTTGACTTTGCATGGACAAAGCTGTTATTCCAGTTCCGGCCCCGCCTATTCCCAGACCGAACATAGTTGCTATGGTTATGGCAGTAATGGGCTCTCTCTTAACTTTAAAAGCTCTTTCTTGTTGATTAAGAGTCAATTTGTGGGCCCGATAATCATATACAGCTTCTTCTGGTCGATACAGTATCTTTGGTATCACAGCCACCATAACACAAAATTCTTTTTTTTAGGATCAAAAATGGAGCTATGTACACAGGGAGTCAACCCAATGTGAGAGCACACCCACCATCCTCCCATCTGTGGAACTGACCACCTGGCTACAGGCAAACTCATGAGTTCAACAGTCAGGGCACGCAATGAGGATCTGTCTGGCGGCACTTTGCCCATACATAGTCCCTTTCCCCACACGTCTCTCATTGTAAGGCCTACTTTTCGTTCTGTTTTTCCTCTTTTTCTTCAGAAGCTTTCATGACTAACACCTGTGGGTTTAGCGAGGTTGGAGTCGGGGAAGAGGGACGGGTGGGGGGGGGTTGGGTTTAGGAGGTTTAGAAGGAGGGAGAACAAAGGGTTTAAGCCATTCAGGCGGGTTTCTCACTAGATCCTGCCAGACCAGAATGTAGGGAGTCTGGTCTGGGTGCCCGGCAGGACTAGGGGTAAGCACCCTCTCTTTAACTGCCTGGATAATTTGGGGATTGAAGGTTCCCTCTTGTGGCCATCCGACGTCAAAGGTGGGCCACTCGGCGGAACAGAAAGTCACCAATTTGCTCTTCTTCACCAGTAACGAAAGATTCTGAGCTCTAGACTTAAAATCAGAAAAATGGTCAGTCATCAGAGACAGCGGAGTAGAAGCAGATTGCCCCATGGGTACAGAGAACACGGACAATGACAACAAGACTCACACAGACAGTGCTGGCACACAGAGTCACAAAAACGACACAACAAACAGATTCCAACTCTCAATATTACTTTCAGTCTCCTTGATAGCACTGGAGACCCCTTCTCTACTTGCAAGTGTCTTACCGTCAGGACGTCCTCTGTGCCAGCTGCCCTCCCGGTTCGCTACCGGGGGCCCGGCCTTACGCTGGGCTTGCCTCTTCACTTTACACCTAGATGCCTCCCCAGTACGATACTGGGCCCCGGACTTAATCTAGGCCTCTGCACTGCTAGCATCGGTGCTCAGAGCTCTCAACTCCTAATGAGATTATTCCCTTCTACCAGGAGAGTTGTCCTCCCCAGTAGGCCGAAGATCCCGGACGAGCCCCCAAATGTTATGCACCGAGCCCGTATCTCCAAACCAACCGAGAGAGCGAACAAGTCCACCGTGGTAATGCAAAGGCAAGAAGGGAATTTTTTATTTCTAGCGTGCTAGGGCTCAAGCCTCGTCCAACGCAGCGGAATCAGACGAGAGCCCTGAACAAAGCAGTGTGGCGGTTTATATACAGTCAGCTCTTTGTCTCAGTTACAGGGTACTTGGCGATACCTGATTGGACAGGCAGAATGAGCTCATGCAACACCTTCCTTATGCTATCGCATATAGAAATTTTTCCTTATTTGGTTAAGGAATGTTCTTCAAGAAAACAAGAAACATGACTCAGATCCCCGGCGCTGCTATGTACCTCATTGAGCCGACCAGCCTGCCTAACAATTCTGACCGTTTTTAAGTGTACGATTCAGTTCCCTTTATTCCTGGATGAAATATACCCACCATCCACGGACCACTGGAGCCTGCGTGATGCGGCCCTGACCGCCTCTCTGTCTTCACCCGTCACCACCCCCCAGCCTTGCCCCATGTTCCAGCCTCTTTGGCTTTCATACTGCTCATGCAACTCACCAGGCGTGTGGGCATTAAACTTGCTGCTCCCTCCACCTGCAAATCTCGAGCTCTTGGTCTGCCTCATCTTTTCTCCTTAATTATATCTCTGATCAAACGTTATCTTCAAAGAGAGGCCCTTCTCGGCCATCTAAAAGCAGGGGTTGGCAAGCTTTTTCCCATAAAGGGCCAGATAGTAAATATTTTATGCCTTTAGGTCCATGTTGTAACCCCTCTCTCTCCCGTGGTAGGACCCAAGCAGCCAGAGGGAACGTGTGAATTGGTGTGTGTGGATGCATGCCAGAAACACTATTTGCAAGCAGAAGTCTGGATTTGCCTGTGGGCTGTTGTTTGCTGACCTTTGACTCTGACCTAGAGTCAGCTCCACCTTCTGTCTCTCTCAGCTCCTTTCCTCTGCATTTTTTTCCTCTGTAGCCCTCATCACTCTCAGCAACTCTAACTGTTGATTTATTTTGTTCCTTATTCGTCTGTCTTCCACACTAGACTATAATGCCTGTGAGTGTAGGGCTTGGCCTGTCTTTTCACCGCTGTCTCGCCAGAGCAAGGTCAATGCCTAGCACAGAACAGACACTCACTCAGTAAGTATTTGCTGAATGAAAGAATAATTTCCAGTGATTCATGCAAGCTTGGGAAGGCCTTAGGAGTCAGCCAACCCAGCTAACAGGAAAGTCGCTGTGTCTCTTCTTCACTTGGCCTGGCTTGGCTCCCGGGGCCCGGAAGAACAGGGAAGAGTCTGGGAGATCCATTCCAGAAAGAAAGAGAAGTTGCTTACCTCTCTCATGACCTGTCTGCAAGCCCCGCAGGGTGAGATAAAATCATCTTGCAAGTCACTGCGGAAGCAGAGAAAGCGTGGATCAGTCTCTTTGGAAACATGAGAATGATTGCTTAAATTCAGGAGTCCTGCCTGCCTGCAGATTAAGTCAAACCCCTCCAGGCAGTTCCTGGTTCCCCGATGAGCCGTGGCCTAGAGGCTGAGAAGAAGCAGACAGAACTTTCCACACTTGCAAGAGGCAAGACCATGGGTAGGACTATTCTTTCCATTGGTGTGTTCAATGAATGTTTAGTGAACACTTACTGTCACCCACAACCCAGGGACACAAAGGTTAAAGCGAATTTGTCTCTGGCCTTCAGCCCAGTGGGTGACAAAGAAAACTAGATGAGTTATCATTTCAAACAACACGTGGTAAGAACACACAGTAAGCAGGAGATGATTCTTGACTAGGGAGGGAGAGAGTATTCCATGGAGGAGGTGACATTGACCTGGTCCTTGGAGGAAGCATAGAGTTCGTAAGTCATCATTAGTGAGCACCTGATCTGCTCCAAGCTCTGGACCAGACACTTACAGACATTATCTCATTTAATCCTCAGTATAACCTGAGCATCCAGATCACCATTTCATCATCTTAGTGAACCTGGTTCACTAAGATGAAGCAGGTTCACTAAGATGAAGCAACAGCGCTATTCGGAAGCTCTGGGTTGTCCTCTGTTGCAGACAGGATGTAGTAAAGGTCCTGAGGCATAAAAGAATAAGACACATGCGAGTCCTTGAAAGAACTGGGCAGCTTGCATCTGAGAAAGTTGGAGAAGAGAGGCTTACAGCCAAGGGGTTGTCTCTGAGAATGAAGGCACCCGCAGGCAGCCCTCCAGTTCTGAGCAGGACAAAGGATGGTGTTTAAAGAAAGAGGAAACTGTAGGAACCTCCAAGCCTGATGAAGCATCAGAGGTTAAGCCAGTGGTCACCATCACCTTTGCGCTTCTAAGGCCCACAGTTCTCTGATGTCTCTGGAAGATCGCAGGATTTAAAATCCAGTTCTTGATCAGTTCCTCCTTTTGTTAATTATGTGTGATTTTGACCAAGTCAGTTTAACCCATGCAAGGGTCATTTCTTTGCCTATAAAATGTGGGGAATGTCATCCACATTGTAGAAATGCTAGGATAAAATGAACTAAGATGTGCAAAGAACTTCCTAAACTTTAGAATGCTATACACACATTATTACTGCCTATACTAGTCTCTGGGCATTATTCCTTTAGATAGATAAGCTCTGTCATAAATTTCGTACCTTGTCATATACAGTTTTTTATACACTGTGCTTTATGTGGTATAATATTATATAATTAATTTACCTATTTTGTATTAATAATAATTATCATATTGTTTAATAGATGCCTAGAATGTGCCAGAATCCCTCCAAAGCATCTTATAGTGTTTCTCATGTTAACTGACAAACAGTTATTTACTGAGCACCTACTATACATCAGGGACTGTGCCGGGGATAGAGTGGTGAGCAAAACAGGTGAAATTCACTGCACTCAGGAGGTTTTGACTAATAGGTGAACCAGATAACCAGCAAAACCATCAGCCTATCAGCCAACCACGTACCAATTACAGCTAGAGACAGATACTGTGAATTGAATAAAGCAGCTGAGGGGAGAGAGAGTGGAGGGCTGATGCTTTATTTAACCCTCATGACAACTCCCTTTTACCTGTGGGGGTCTAGGCAAAGAAAGCGTCTGCTCATGAAAAGGTGGGTCCTCACTGAGCACACTCACACTCCTAGCTATAGAGGGATCCCTTGGGGACCTGAGAGGGTGGGGACCCCTGTCCAGGATGCACGCTGAGCCAGATGAACCCTTCTGGTTACCAAGCGGCTGATGTTGCAGCCAGAGCCTCTCGTTAGCTCTTTGGAGGCTGTGCTTGGGTTTTTTTGGCAGCATCGTACAGCATTCAGGATCTTCCCCCGACCAGGGACCGAACCCGTGCCCCCTGCATTAGAAGCACAGAACGTTGACCACTGCACTGCCAGGGAAGCCCTGGACTCTGTTACTTTGGATTTATTTATTTCTGGCCGTGCTGGGTCTTTGCTGCTGCACGGGCTCTTCTCTAGTTGTGGGGCGGGCTTCTCCCTGCGGGGCTGCTCTTGTGGAGCACAGGCTCTAGGGTGCCTGGGCTTCAGCAGGGTGCCTGGGCTTCAGCAGCTGTGGCTCCCGGGCTCCGGAACACAGGCTCAATAGTTGTGACGCGGGCTCAGTGGCTCCAGGGTGTGTGGGATCTCCTGGGATCAAACCCGTGTCTCTTGCATTGGCAAGCAGATTCTTTACCACTGAGTCACAGGGAAGTCCATCAAGTTTTTTTTTTTTTTTTAATTAATTAATTTGGCTGTGTGGGGTCTCAGCTATGGCATATGGGATCTAGCTCCCTGAATGAAAGTGAAAGTGAAGTCGCTCAGTCGTGTCTGACTCTGCGGCCCCATGGACTGGGGTCTGTAGACCGTAACCAGGCTCCTCCGTCCATGGGATTTTCCAGGCAAGAACACTGGAGTGGGTTGCCATTTCCTTCTCCAGGAGATCTTCCCGACCCAGGGATTGAACCCGGGTCTCCCGCATTGTAGGCAATGCTTTACCGTCTGAGCCACCAGGGAAGTTCCCTGACCAGGGATCAAATCCAGGCCCCCTGCATTGGGAGCACAGAGTCTTAGTTACTAGACAACCAGGGAAGTCTCTGCTTTTTATTTCATTGCACGCATGTTGGCTGAGAGCTTGCTCTATGCTAGGCAAGCCTGGGAGGGAGCAACAAAGACCCGTCAGAGAATCCCAGCCTGCAGGGACCTTGAGGTCTCAAAGGGAGATCAAATCTGTGTGTAAATGTCACAACTACAGGCAGACAGTGGTTAGGCTCAGGGGAGAGGCGGGACAAGAAGCATCCCAGAAGGTGCTGGGCACACAGGGACCTTCCTTCCTCTCATCCCCCACCCCTTTCCTCCACCCTCTGCCTCCCCTGCCTCCTGCTGGGTACTGACAGTTTCCTGCGGTTTGTGCTGACCTTGGGCACACACTGAGGCCAGCTCATCAGACCTGACGGGCTGGAAACCTATCGACTTTGATGATGACAGCGGGGACCCCAGGGGGGCAAGCTCATCACCTCGTTAGCCAAATCCCCCCTGAGCTGCATTTCACAGATCTCGAGGGGGCTCTCTGAGACGGTGCACGCCCATCAGCGCTAACAAGGGAGCTGGCACTTCCCATTCACTCTCTAAATCCACACTCTCAATTTAACAAATCGTTAGCGCAATGATGACTGCTTTCCGGCTTGGGGATGCCAGTGCAGGCTGAGCACCCAGAGAGGAGCGGTTGCGCGCTGGAAAAAATGCAGTTTTTGTGTCAACAAGGACATTTACTAATCATCACAAACAAAACCCAGTCATGTTGAAGAGCAGACAATGACCAAGAGAAAAAGTCTTTCAACTGGAACATTCTAAACAGAGCAGGGCCACCTCGCCATTCTCCTTTTGTTGACTTTGGCCTCCTTTTCCGCAGAATATCATTATTTTCTTGGATCAGTTTTGAAATTGAGTTATCCCCCCCACCTCTTTTTTTTCCCCTGAAGTGTAATTCACATCCTGATCTCTGCTCATCTGCACAGAATGTTCCCAGGGTGGCCTCATTTATTCCTCCCAAAGCCGGAGGGAAGTCAGGACAGACCTTGGTCCCAGGGAGAGCTCTCGGAAGCTGGGGCCCTCCTCCAAAAGCGCTTCCTTGGCTCCAGTTACTCAGGGGAAGAAACCTTCAATAAAGTGGATCACCTCAGGGGCCAGACCAAGCCCCACTGAGGATCTTATCAAAGAAATGGAGGCTGGTTTCTGTCATGCAGACCCCATCAGCCTTGCTCCTGGTCCTCATATTTCTGCCAGAAAAGGCCTGCATCTCCCCGACAACGAAGAGATCATTTACTCCTAGTCCATGACCCATACATCCAGATGTCTCTAAAGACCAACACCAGGTCAGCCTTGTAGTCTCTTTCTGGGTAGATTCAACATTTCCTACCTATTTTCCCTGTACCGTTATCTTGCTAAGAGAACTCTCTCTCTCACAGACAATGCAATGGTACACACAAGAACAATTTATCATTAAATCAGAAGTGTAATGGGGTCTGAATTAATAAAACAGCCCATTTATATCACTTGAATCCTGAAGCCACTGAGTCTGGGTCCATAGCCAGAACTCAAAGAATTCCCTTCGAGGGCACAAGCGGGAACTTGGATATTTCTGTTTGGGGCATGTAGAGAGAGTTGATAAGTGCTCTTGTTCAGCCAGAACTCAGGCTGGAATCTGATCAGTTTAGATCATAACCTGGGTTGTCTGGCTGTCACCCACCAGCCTGTCCTTTTATCCTGGTTCTTGCACCTAGGGGTGACTGATGCCAAGCAAAGGTGTCACCTCGCACAGTGAAGACGGGATCCCTGGATCGGCTCAAGGAGAGCAGGGAAGAGGGTTTCCTTTCCCGTCACAGCACAGCAAAGTAGAATAGCTCTGAAGTCGGCCTCTAGAGATCTATCTGTCCCAGCTTTGCCACTGATTCCTAGGAAAGCTACTCATCCTCTCTGGATCTCAGTTTCTTCAACTGTAAAATGGGTACAGTGGCCAGGAAGTCTAATCAGGTGACTTTTAGGTCCCTCTCGCTTTAGGTTTCTTAGTGGCCTTCTTATTGTGTCTTGTAGGGATGCTATTGTACTTTGCACTACTATCAGAACAAGAACACACCTCCCTTTGTCTTAGAGTCGTCCTGATTGTTTACCTGCTCTTTAGGCTTACCAAGGGCAGAGTCTGTTTCTTATTTATCTTCTACTTTTAGCCCAGCCCCTAGAGTGCCTGGCACATAGGAAGTTCGGAATAAACACCGCAGATGAATGAATGAATGAGTAACAGGTGTGTGGTGGACGCTGGCTGAAGAGATGAATGGATATTGCCACGACTGGCCTTTCTCACTCACCTGGCAATAGCAATTGCCCTGAACTCTTTGTACCCTTCCGAGATGGCCTTCTGGATGGCAGTTCGTTCAGCACAGACGCTCAGCGGGTAGCAGGCATTTTCTATGTTGCACCCTGAGAAGAGAGGAGAGCCCAGTTGTGTTACCAGCAAAACCACTTCCTGCTGCATGTGTTGAGTAAGAAGCTTGCCCCATTCCAGAGCTGGGAGGGACCCGCTACTCTGAACAAGGTAGGGGAAGGAGAGGGCAATTTGACCAGAAGCCCTGGGAGGCTTGTGACTCACTGGTGTGGTGGCTTTGCCCAAGGAATTCCCACTCTCATCACTTCCTCAGTGCTGGCATTTTGAAGAACCTGGGAGCAGGCGCAGCCTCACAGGGCTGATGAACCCACCCTCATTTTCCCAGCAGAGGTCAGGGCCAAGGGAGATGCTGAGGCTTAAGTAGGTGAGCAGAGCCCCAGCCTGGGTCTCAGAGACAGAAACCACAACGTGGGGCATGGTGGCAATGCTGATTCAAAGATCGGGCCTGGGTCAAACTTTTGATGTGGATACCAGCTGTCAAAGTTCAACCAGGGTTCTCTGTGAGTTGATTTGCAAAACAGAAGTGTCAAAAGCAACAAACTAAAAAACAAAAAGCTCCCAGGCTTTGCAAAGGGTGTCTGTGATTATACAAGCCTTAAGGCCATCGATTTCCTCCAGTGAAAGGTGGGCTGCCAAGGTGGCACAGTCCAGAGTAAGGGAGTCCTCCCTGGTGGCCCTCTGTGGAGTGTCCCTGGGGACAAATGGACAAGGGCTCTTCCCAGGAGACAAAACACTGGCATAGCCAGAGTGGCTGACCAGTAGACTCCCCCTTTGCACGCAGGTGAGGCCATGAACTGATGGCCACAGGAGCTGGACTCTCCCCGGACCATCAGGGTGATAGGCAGGATGTCACCCTTCACAGCTTGCCCTTCTCCCTGAGGCAGGATGATATTCATTGTTCCTCAGTATTCATTTTCTCCTTCTTCCTTTAAGTAATACAGGTGATTCCCATTCCAATATGGCTGACCCCCATGGCCGCTCAGAGACTACATTTCCCAGCCTCCCTTGCAGCATTTTGCCTAATAGGATGTGGCACAAAGTGAGGTGGGAAACTCCTGGATCACATCTTTTGTAAAGAGACTGCTTGCCTCGTCCTCTCTCCTCTCCTGCAGAGACTGGGGTGGGGTGGGACAGCTTTGACCATGTGCTTTATGCTCATGCTCCTGAGGATGGAATGGCAACAAAACAGAAGGACCTTGGAAACCTGGTCAACTCCTGGAGCAGGGTTGAGTTGCCTGCTTGCCCTGGTGCGTGTGTGCCCAGCTGCTTCAGTCGTGTCCGACTCTTTGCGACCCCATGGACTGTAGCCCGCCAGGCTCCTCTGTCCATGGGGATTCTCCAGGCAAGAATACTGGAGTGAGTTGCCATGCCTTCTTCCAGGGGGACTGTCCGGACCTAGGGATCGAACCCATGTCTCTTATGCCTCCTGCACTGGCCGGCAGGTTCTTTACTACTAGTGCCACCCGGGAAGCCGTAACTTGCCCTGGACCAGCTCTCATTATGGGAGAGAAAAAGAATTCGAGTCTCTGCATTTTGGGATCTTTTGGTTATAGTAACTTAACCTTTTTTCAACTAAAACAGAAATTTGCAGTAAAAATAAGATGTAGCTTTGACAAAAAGAACAAAACCAAAACTAAGTGGCCTTGGCTTAGCAGTTGGGAATGGGACTTCCCTTGTAGCTCAGTTGGTAAAGAATCTGCCTGTAATGCAGAAGGCCCGGGTTTGATCCCTGGGTTGGGAAGATCCCCTGGAGAAGGAAATGGTGACCCACTCCAGTATTCTTCTCTGGAGCCCCCCCATGGAGGAAGGAGCCTGTCAGGCTACAGTCCGTGGGGTCACGAGAGTTGGACACGACTTAGCAACTAAACCAATGTGAAGGAAAACAAACATATGGCAAGAAGGAAAGCTGATGGCCCTTGATACTCCTGGCAGATTATTTGATAAAGCCCCAACCTGTAATAAACTAGAAGGCAAACTATATTACTGACTCAGAGGATTTTTCTACCTGGCAACATGAGACAGCCCTGTGGCAAAGATCTGATTAAGGCTGTCATTTCCACCTAGCCATTGTTTCGGGTGCTTCAAGGTAGCCATCATTCAAATGAGGCAGCAGGGTAGGGCTAGGCAGGGAAACCAGTTAGTAAAACAGGGGAGTTGGCAGGCTGAAGAACTATTACACAGATTCTTTGGGTGAGACAGAATTGAATAGCCAACGAAGCCAAAGGTCTGGCCTATAAAAGCCTGCGATTGTTCAATCCTTAGAGAAATCCAGGGCCCCCCAGACCCTACCATCAGAAGTAAGCTGAGAGTGCTGTGTGCCCTCCAGGAGGGCATTCTCTTGGACACCCACTTTGGCTGTATGGCCGAGGATGATAAATGGTCAAGGAAGAAGCTCCCAGAGGGCAAAGCCAGCAGCCTCAGTGGACAAGGGAGTTATCCCCAGGACGGAAAAGGGAGGCAAGGTGTACTCCAGTACACCAGTCTTCACACTTCTTGCCCCACAGACTTGGTAACTGCATGGACTGGTGGTCCACAGGTGTTCTGTTTCCCTAATGGGAGACCGCTAGTCTTTCCTACTCCACATTGTGTGGTGCCTGAGCAGGTATGAAGTGAGGGGCAGATGACTATTTCTTAGTTTTCAGGCCCCTGGATTATCAGGGCCACATCTCAACCTGAGAAGGGGGACTGTGCACCACCAAGGGATCCTGCTGCTAGGGCTGGATGCAGCAGCTGGGTGAACTTTGGGTTGTCACCCTCAGGAAGTTGTAAGTGGGTCCAATGTGTATGAAGAAAGAAGCACACAGATACTCACAGGCCACAGGGGGTTTTATGGCAAAGACTTAATTGTTCTCAGTGTTCACACTCCCAGTAGAACCCACTGAAGTTTAGGGATTTCTCTCTGGCAGTCCTGTGGTTAAGATTCGGCACTTCCAATGCAGGGGGGATGGGTTCGACCCCTGGCTGGGAAACTAAGATCCCACAGGCCAGGAGGTGAGGCCAAAAAAAAAAAAAAATCTAATGGAGTTTAGTTGGGCACATCCCTACCTAGCTAGAAACTGCTTTTCCAGCCTCCCTGAAAGCTTCGTAGAGTCCTATAGGTTTAGCCAATGGGATGTGAGTGCAAGTGTTGGATGAAACCTGACCCGCATTGGATCAATCAGAGCAGAGCAATTGACCCACACTGGGCCAATCAGAGCTGAGCACCTGACCTACCCTGGGCCAATCAGACTATGCTTCTCTGAGGGAATTTCAGTTGTTCTCTGACATTGTGAGTTGGGCCTGGGTCCTGTTGGCGGCCTAGTTTCTGTTGTTTACAGAGGAGACCAATAGGAGGCAGTGAAATGAGAATCAACTCAGATGAGAGATGGTGGCAGAAGAGTCTGGCCTTCTGCTACCGGTTGCCCCTGAAGTACAGAAGCACTCCACCGTTTAGCTATCGGAACCAACGTACCCTCCTTCTGCCTAAAACAGTTTACATGCCTTAGTATCATTTGCAACTGCGCAGAAATCAATTAATACAGTTGGGATACAGGACAGCCAGCAGCCAGGGAGTTGTAACCCCGAAAGGAGCGGTTGATATTTATGGACTGCCTGATTTGGCAAAGCACGTGTTCATATTCACATGTGAGTTACTGCAGCCTGGAAAGCGGGCGCCTGAATGCTCAGCCGCTCTGCTAGGTCAGTGAATAAATGACTGAGTCTTTCTTGCTCCCTACCTAGTCTCTCCCCAGCCAGGTTTCTGATGCCTGCTGGAAATGACTTCCTTTAAAGATGTCCTTGCCTGCTCGCACCTGCCTGTCCCTCCCACCTTTGTGACCTGTGACCTTGTTTAAACACCAACTCACCTTAAAACACAGCCTCACTGAAATGCCACAAAGAAAAAGAACCACTCCTTGTGTCTGTCAGGCCGGGTTGAGAGTGGGCTCCCTTGTGTTTGACGTTTGCTGCTCCCAGAAGCAGAAGAATTGCTCCCCACTCCACTTCGGCCTAGCAAGCTTCCCAGCCCTTGCCTTGTCCCTGACTGAGGAACACTCTTCCCATTAGACATGATTCACATACATCTTGGGTTTTGCTGAGGTGCTCTTAAAGCAAACTGTCAGACTGCTGGAGGTCCAGACTCTGAAGACAATTGCCTGCGTCTGCTTTTGAAGTTCAGAATGACCTCTTATAGAGAACCCTTCCTTCGCTGTGTGTGAAAATGTCAACAATCCAGTTAAGGAGATGGAGAGAGTGTTTTAGAAGGGAGCGTGCTCACATACCCTACTGTTCAAATAGGATTTTGTAGAAAGAGTCAGTGGGTTCTGTTCCGCCTTGGGACCCTCTGCCCTCTGGCTCTGAGAATTTGGGAAAGGGACTGAACCTTCTTCAATGTCTCATTTTCAGTTTGTAAAACGAAAATGACAGCACCATCCTCTCAGGCCTCTAGTGGGAATGAGTTGAGTTCACGCAAGTAAAGCAATGAGCACAAGCTTTGGCACAGAGTAAATGTCCAGCAGCTGGAGCTGCTATTCCTAATCGCATGAACGTCAAGGCTCTGGTGGTGGTGGGACTGAGTTTCTGCTGCTTCTTCTCAAGGTGTGACAGTTACCCTGTCTCTGCCCTTCAGGCCACTTTAAAATCCTTTCCATGATTACAAAAGTCCCTCGTCATCTGGTGCCAACCTGCCTAACCTCTTGGACTTCATCTCCTTTTGCTTGCCAGCTGTTTCCCATGTATACACCTGCTACAGGGCCTTTGCACTGGCTGTTCCAACTGCCTGGGACTCTCTTCCCCGCTCTAAGCACATGGCTCACTCTACCTAGATCTCTGCTTAAGTGTCACCTCCTCAGAGAAGCCTTCCCTGATTACTCTATCTAAAATTGCTTCCTCCCTCTACCACCTCCAGCTCTCTCAACCCATTTCTCCTGCTTTAACACTTAACACTTCCTGGAGTGTCTCTGCTGTCTAATTTCCCCATTACTCCCCAAGTGTAAATTCTCGAGGGCAGGGACTTGGTCTGTATAGTGCATTACAGTACGATCAGGGCCTGGAACAGTCACTGGGCCCAGAGCCTAAAACAGGGATGCTCAGTTACTTACGATCAAAGGACTGGATTTTTGCACTTTGATGCTAAGTCTCTGAGGTCCAAAGGAATAAGTGTATTTGAGGCCTCTAGCAAGTTCAAGTGTAATTTCCCAGTCTTGCTTTAAAAAACAAAAAGAGGAAGAAGGGAGGAAGAAAATCCTTGGCTGGGAACTGTAATCCTGAAAGGCCAGACAATTTTGTTTTGCTTCCCTGAGCCCAAAGAACAAAAACGTCATCTATCCAGGCAAACCAACTCCATTCCTGGTGTTCGCCTCACTGACTCAAACATACAGGAGAGACGGCCTGGGATGGTACCAAGTTAGGGATCCATACTTAGAAAAGATTATTCCAAAAATAATACAATGAAGATAGCGCTATTACTACTAATTGCTTTCTTTTCATCTTTTCTTTTATTGCTTTCCTTTGGGCTTCCCCGGTGGCTCAGCTGGTGAAGAATCCGCCTGCAATGAGGGTAGACCTGGGTTCGATCCCTGGGTTGGGAAGATCCCCTGGAGAAGGGACAGGCTACCCACTCCAGTATTCTGGCCTGGAGAATTCCATCGACTGTGTAGTCCATGGGGTCGCAAAGAGTCGGACACAACTGAGCGACTTTCACTTTCACTTTATCTGCGAGGCACTCCGCGGAATTTTTAACAGTTCTGTAGCGCAAATGCTATTACAACCCCATTTTACAGAAGGTAAAAGCTGAGACTAGGGGCAGGAAGCCAACTCATGTCCTGGCCTGACAGACACAGAGAGTGTTCTTTTTCCTTGTGGTATTTCAGTGAGGCTGTGTTCCGAGGTGTTTTGGTACTTAAGGTACTTTGGTACTTAAGGTAGAGCTGGGGTTGGATATCATCCAGACAACAGCAGGGAAAAGAATTCACAAGGAGGTGACTGGGACCAGTCCCCAGAGAAGCGAGCACTGTCCCCACTCTCTGCATCCGCTCTGCCTTCTGAGGGATCTTCAGATTAGAGCAGGGCTTCCCACATTCAAGCAAGTGGGAATCTCCTGGAGGGCTTCCTAAAAGATTTCTGAGGGACTTCCCTGGCGGTCTGGTGGCTAAGACTCTGTGCTCCTGGTGCAGGGACCTGGGTTCAATCCCTGGTCAGGGAACTAGATCCCACATGTCGGGAGGAAGAGCAAAGATTCCACGAGCTGCAGCTAAGACCCTGCACAGCCAAACAAATAAACATTTTTTTAAATTAAAAAAACAACAAGATTTCTGAGCCCCACCCCTTGAATTTCTGCTTTAGCATTCTTGATCAGAGCCCATGAACTGAAACTTCTAACAAAGTCCCAGGAGGTGTCAGAGGCCGTGGGTCTGGGCCACGCGTGAGAACCGCTGCACTCGGCAAGTGTCACGGCCACATGTTTGCGCACTCCTCTCTCTCTGTGTTCCCGCCTCCCTGCCCACTGCAAATGCAACGCTGCGGTTTCACTAATGAATTCTATCCTAACTCAACCAGAGAGCTGAGGGGTGTTAGCCAAGCCTGTCTTTGTGATAAGCTGCTTTTGAGTGACAGTGGAAAGGACCAGTGGATGAGGCTGGGATGGGAACGGGTGGGCAGGGCTATACGGAGAGAAAGCTGGTTAGGGAACCCGGAGGCCTGCGGAGCAGGGCTGTATAAAGCATAAAGAGTGGTCCTGAGGGAGAAAGGGAGCCCCGGGAGGGAATCCGGAGGGCAGGGACAGGATGGGGGAAGACAGATGAAGGATCAGGTTTAAAGGTTAAGTCAAGACAAGCTGCATTCAGCAGTTAACCAGAATGTCCTTAAGTTTTTTTTTAAACATGGTTTGTCCCTCCCAAATTAATTACAGCTGATCCAGTAAAGTGACTCCATGACCTCCCCGCCTCCATCCACAGCAACGACACATATAGAGTGCTACAGTCGCTCTAAGAGAGGAGGAAAGGCAGGGGCAGACCGTCATTCCAAGAGCTTGAGCTGAAGAAGAGGAAGTCCCCCATCCGTCGGGTGGTGCCCGCAGGGTGGTCCTCCATGAGTCTCCCCCAGCCCCTCCCGCCTGGCCAGCCACAAATGCTGGCTGAGCACTTAACTCCAGGGCAGCCCTGGCTGGCCCCACCCCCGCCCCCTTGTGTTCCATCCTAGCTCTTCTCCGGGTCCTCACTGCCCCAGTCCCCCAGCAGCTCTCTCTCCCCCACGAGCACCTCCTCCTCTCCTCTCCCCATGGCAACGACAGAAGGTAATTGTTGGAGTTATTAATTACCATCCTGGTGGCCCAGCTGCAAGGGGCACAAGGCCCTGGCCGGGGTCAGGGGTAACAGAGGAAATAAAGCCATAATGACGAGATCGTGATGGCAAGGCTATCAGACTTGCTTTTGAGTTGGCCAAGACACCGGCTGCCCCTGAGGGTGGTAACTCCACGGAGGGCTAGTCTTTGGTGAGGCTGGAGAAAGTCACAGAACTGGGCCGACCCATCCCGCTCTGAGCTATAAACTCACAGCGTCTGAGTTCAGCTGTGCCCTGTCTTCTCAGTTCAGTCGCTCAGTCCTGTCTGACTCTCCGTGACCCCACGGACGGCAGCACACCAGGCTTCCCTGTCCACCACCAACTCCCAGAGCTTGCTCAAACCCATGTCCAGTGAGTCGGTGATGCCATCCAACCATCTCATCCTCTGTCATCCCCTTCTCCTCCTGCCTTCAGTCTTTCCCAGCATCAGGGTCTTTTCCAAAGAGTGGGCTCTTCGCATTAGGTGGCCAAAGTATTGGAGCTTCAGCGTCTGTGTCCCAATCATCTCTGATTCACCCCCTGATGCCCTACCAAGTTTCCTCTGGTTGTTCAAGGTCCCCTCCTCTCCAAGCCTGGCCTTCCTGCCATCTGCTCTCCCTTTCCTTCTAAGTAAGGAGACCCAGGGGTTCTGGTGAATCCCCTCCATCGGTCCCCTCTCCTCAGCACAATTCTCTCTGCCCCCTTCTGCACATCCATGCTGCAGTGAGGGGCAGCAGAAGGAGCAAGGAATTTGGAAACAGATGAAACTGATCCTCCGTTATCCCATTTGTAAATGTGCATTTGGCTCTTGGTTAGGTCTGCTTGTTACCTCCACACTCCTTCTTGTAGTAACAGATCACCCCCTCTGCATTGAGGAGGAACATGTGTATGAATCAGCTGGCCCCATCATACTATCCCACTGTGACAACAGTGATTGGCCCAGGGATGTGCATGTGACTGGAGAGGGACCAATCAGAGCCCTTCCCTGGAATTTTTCCATCTTGAGCTAGTGGGAAAGAATTCTTCCCTCTCTGCTTTTAAGACTGGAAGAATGTAAACTAGGGATGCCTGAGCTCATGTTCCCTGATGCCTGGAGAAAGCCTACCTTTAGATGAGAGAAAGGAACCAGCATCCAGGATAAAGAAGGGCATGGTGGCGTTTGAGTTCCTGGATCCAGCTGTCCCTGAGGCAGGATCTACTTGTGCCCATTATGGTTCTGGTTGGTTTCTGGCATTTGCAACTCGAAGTGCTCTAATGCATGCAACACTCATTGTCTCCTCTCGTGTGGTGGCTATGAAACTGCAAAAGATCTTTCATAGAAGTGTTTGTGTGTGAGTGTGTGTGTGTGCTCAGTCACTCAGTTGGGTCTGACTCTGTGTGACCCCATGGACTGTAGCCCACCAGGCTCCTCTGTCCATGGGATTTTCCAGGCAAGAGTACTGGAGTGGGCTGCCACTTCCTCCTCTAGGGATCTTCCTGACGCAGGGATAGAACCCACCTCTCCTGCATCTCTTGCACTGGCAGGCAGACTCTTTACCCCTAAGCCACCTGGGAAGCCCCATAGAAGTACTTAGAGAAGGCTTAATCCACTGTAGTTATTAATATGACGGTTGGTTCCTGCCCACGATGTCCCGAGCACCACTGAACTCTGTCTCATCCTTCCCCTGGTCTCCCTGGCTGGAAACCCTAGAATGCTATTTTTTCCTTTTATTCTCATATGGCCCACCCTAGGTCCAGTCCATGTGCCCCGTACAACCCTCCCAGATAATTCCTTCCTCTTCACCCCACTTGCCAGTGACCTAGGCCAAACCACTCTCTCATACATTCAACGAACCTGAACCACAGGCCAGGCAACATGCAGTCAGCAAGCAAGACCTACATCACCCCCTTGACGCTCTTTCCTCTGCCCCCGTCCTCCTTGAGTACCTGTCAGATGCACTGTCCTCAAACCCCACTTTCATGTTACTTTTCTTGGCTCCCTACTTTCTACCTCATCAAATCTCAGTGTCTCCACTTGGCCTTCCAAAGCCCTCCACAATCTGCCTCTAAACCATCACCATCATGCCATTAATGGTAGTAGTAGTAGAAGCAGTCACCAGTGGTGACAGTCCTATCGTGGGCCAGAAACTGTGTGCTAAGCACTTTCACCCCCCTTAAAGGCATTAGCTCATGGAAAGCTTCACACCCAGGGGTGAAATCCGACATCCTTCGTGACTGAGGCGGCAGGGGCGCCACCCATCAGGGAGGACCGCTGGGCCAGGAACACCAGCTCTGCTCACAGCCATCCTGAAAGGCAGGCCCTGTGATCCTCCATTTACAGATGTGTAAGCTGAGACTCAGGAGGGTTAGCCCAGGGTCACACATAGCCAAGAAACAGCAGTGCCAGGATGTAAACTCAGGAGTCTCTAACTCCTCTAGGGCCTGTACCCCATCCCATGATGCCTCCACGAATGCCCACCGCACCACCCTTTTCCTGGTGACATCAGCTCCTTCCCTGCCATTTAAACAGGTCACACCTCTGCTCACTTCATCTGTTCTCTCCTACAGTCATTGGCTGAGGCTCCTGCTTGGAGCCATGGCCTGTACAAGAGGAGGGGAGACCTTTGTGGGGGCAGGGACCGTCATTTCTGCTCCCAGGGGCATCTCTAGCACCTGATACATTACCTAGCACATAATTGGTGCTTGGCAAACATGTGTTGAATGAATAGATCAATGCAAGGATGGGGAGGGCCCCTCTCTGTACACCATCCAGAGGGGATATGGAGGTGCTGGGGGAATCAATAGTGGATTGCATGTTCAAGGCCTTGAGCCTGTGGGTTGCAGTGTTGTTTGAGGCAGCGGTTAATGTTTAATGCTCATCTGAGCCACTGGGCCAGGCCTGAATTTCCACATGATATTCAGAGATTTTTGTATCCCCCACAGGAAAGCAAACTTGGGAGTCAGGGAAACTCTAAGTTCCAATCTCAAAAGGGAAGGGATGAGATGAACTTCAAGGACAGCCCAGAAGGGCCACCATAGAGGGGGAGGTGTGGGTCTCCAGCCAGGCTCCCAGCTGAACAGCGGTGGGGGCAAGGGGCTCACATTTGACCCGGGGGGGGGGGGCTTGGGGTGGGTGTGGGCTACCAATGAGATTACACATGTGAGCCTCTGGTCCTTCAAATGGCTGCTGCCAGGTGGAAGGGGGAGTCTGGGCGGCAGGACTGGGGATTCGCATCTATTGTCTGGACCAGTCCTCATCTGTGTGGGGCAGCGGTGGGAAAGTGGGGGGAGGGGCAACTGGTGTTTCCGGTTACCTGCCACCTCCACACCCCGTTCCCCACTGTCATTAAAGGGGATGTCCCTAAGCTTAGCAAAAACAAGTCTGAATTATTGTTCAAGTTAGTTTTTCTATGAAGCCAGCAAACCAAAGAAAAGTCGCTTAGGAACAGATTAGTGCCGGCTCAGATTCCTGTCTCTCTCTCCCCAGGCAGGCATTCAATACTGGCCACCCGAACCCCACCTGGCTCCTTTTCTGCAAGGCCCACGCTCGACTAAGGAGTCAGCCCTGGATTCCTCGATCTCACGCCCAGCCAGCCCCCTGGGTGGTGGGTGACAGGAAAAAAGCAGGGTTTGGGGCGCCCTTAGCCCTGGTCACCGAAACCCGTGAGACCTCGAGCACCGTGTCACCTCTCTGGACCTCAGTTTCTTCGCTACAAAAAATAGGCATAACTCCTAGGTTGATGAGTGGGGCGTGGGGTGGGGAGGACTTGCCGATGTAGCCTTGAAGTCTTTGCAGGGTGCCAGACACAGAGGAGGGGCTCAGGAAGTGTTAACCCTCTCCCTCCCGGCTCCAGCGGGAGCTGCCCGAGGCTCTGCATGTGTGGCCTCCCCTTCCCCGCTTCCTTCCCCGTCTTGCCTCCGCTTCCCAGGCCCCCAAGGAATGGAAAGCCATGGGGCTTGAGCAGTGTATTCATCCCGGCCGTCTGGAACAGCAGGCAGGGCCGGGGGGTGTGGCGGCCTTGCCCCGCGGAGCGGGGAGACGGAGCACCCCTGTCGCCCGTCCGCGTCCTCCTCTGACCTCCAGCCCAGGCTGCCGCGAAGGGGACCCCCAGGCGCCGCCCTTACCGGAGAAGATCCTGCCGTCCCCGGTGAGGAGAGCAGCTCCCACGGGGAAGCGGCTGTAGGGGCAGTAGGCGGACTTCTTGGCCTCTTGGCAGGACAGCAGCAACCGCTGGACGTGCTGGGGCTCCAGGGCGAGGCTGGGACGCTCCTGGGCCATGTCGATCCCCCGGGGCCGGCGGAGAAGCGGAAAGCGAGCTCGCAGCCGGCGTGGGCTGGGCCCCACCGCGACGGCAGCTCCTCCCCGCGGGGTGTGTCCTTGCCTGGAGGCGGCCAGGTGCGCGCCCCTGGGGGTGCTGGGCGGGGCGGGTGAGGGAGAGGGCTGGGGACAGGGTGTGTGTGTGTGTGTGTTCGTCCTAGCGTGGATGCCCAGGGTCCACGGCTGCTTTATACGCTCCCTTGGGGACCACTCCCACTGCTGGCACGCACTGATGAGTCAGAGGGTCAGGGGACGGGTGCCACTGTGTAGGACGTGACTGTGGGCATTCTGGCTTCAGGGAAGAGGCCCTGGCGTGGTCAGTCTGTGGTCTGGGAAATCCAAGCTGCAAGTGTTGACCACCCTGTTTGTTGAAGAACTCCCTCAATGAGGGGTGTGGTGAGACTAAAAGGGCAGGGCTGGGGTAGCCCCACTGGCTTCCTGAGTCAGGGAGTGTGAGGCGCAGCCATAAGGCCAAGTTGCTCCTTTATTTACACTCATCCTCCTTCCAATCCCTCTGTGTCTCAACCCAGAATGAAAAAAGATCTCAGCTGGAGAGAACCTCTGAGCTCATCTACCTAGGATGCCTCACTTTTTGGTGGTTGTTGTTGGCAAAATAGACATCGGGCTGCTGGTAAAAGAAGTGAGTTTGCATCCTGGCTCCACCACTTCCCATTTGTACAACCACTGGCAGTGACTTGACCTCTCCGAATCAGTTTCCTCATCTGTACGGTGAGGATAGTGATCGTCTCTTTCCTCCATTCTGGGGTTATAGCAGAGCTCACATTCTGGAGCTGAGTTGAATTCCAGCTCTGCCATTAATCAGCTGTATGACCTTGAGAAGTTAACCCCATCTAAGTCTCAGTTTTCTCCTCTGTAAACTGGGTGCACTAACAGAATCTTGTAGAGTTGTAATGAGGATTGAATGAGATATAATGTGTTACGGTGAGCATGGCTGGAGGACCCCATGAGGTCATGATGTGAACACCCATGCAAACTGGGTTTCTATCCTTAAGTGATTTGATCAGGATGACACAGGAGGGGCAGAATGCAGCTGGGGCATTCAGAGGCATTCACGTGTCCCCAGACCCCCAGCAAACAGGAGTGAATCTGCGTCTTCTCTCAGCTTAGATGGGTGGTGTGGGGAAAAGGAAAAGGAAAGGGGAGGGGAGGGGGGAAATGAGGCAGCATCTTCACGCTCCGCCTGCTGACATATCTGGTTCTGTGGCCCAGCATCTCTGTGTCCTAGGTCTGGGGCGCTCAGCCTCATGAAAGCACAGGACCCCCAGGACCCCCAGCCACAGGGACTCCTCTTCCCCTCCCCCTCCCCTTCTTCTTCTTTTGACTGTGCCACGGAGGTTGCAGGATCTTTGCTCCTCAACCAGAGATTGAACCCAGGGCCCTGGCAGTGAAAATGCTGAGTCCTAACCACTGTGCTTGGAAGAAAAGCTATGAACAACCTAGACAGCATATTAAAAAGTAAAGATATTTCTTTATCCATCTAGTTAAAGCTATGGTTTTTCCAGTAGTCATGTATGGATGTGAGAGCTGGCCATAAAGAAAGCAGAGCACCAAAGAATTGATACTTTTGAACTGTGATGTTGGAGAAGACTCTTGAGAGTCCCTTGGACTGCAAGGAGATCCAACCAGTCCATCCTAAAAGAAATCTGTCCTGAATATTCATTGGAAGGACTGATGCTGAAGCTGAAACTCCGATACTTTGGCCACCTGATGTGAAGAGCCAACTCATTTGAAAAGACCCTGATGCTGGGAAAGATTGAGGGCAGAAGGAGAGGGGGATGACAGACGATGAGATGGTTGGATGACATCACGACTCAGTGGACATGAGTTTGGGTAAACTCTGGGAGTTGGAGATGGACAGGGAGGCCTGGTGTGTTGCAGTCCATGGGGTCGCAAAGAGTCAGACACGACTGAGTGCCTAAACAACAAGGCCGTACCAGAGTAGGGTAGACTCCTAATCCAAAATGACTGGCATTCTTTTTTTCAAATTGTGTTTATTTATTTATTTTTGGCTGCGCTAGGTCTTTGTTGCTGCGAGCGAGCTCTCTCTGGTTGTGGACAGCGGGCTGCTCCTCCAGTTGCGGTGTGAGAGTGTCTCCCTGTGGCAGCTCCTCTTGTTCCAGATCACAGGCTCTAGAGCGCAGGCGCAGTCATTGCGATGCAGGGGCTTAGTTGCTCTGCGGCAGGTGGAGTCTTCCTGAGCCAGGAATCGAACCTGTGTCCCCTGCTTTGACATAGGTGTATTCTTAAATCACTGGACCATTTTAGGGAAGTTCTAAAATGACTGGTCTTCTTATAAGAAGCTGATCATGTGAAGATACAGAGACACATGGAGAATACCACGTATAGATGGAGACAGAGATTGGAGTAAGGCTCCTACAAACCAGGGATTGCTGGGCATCACCAGAAGGTGGGAGAGAGGCATGGAACAGATTCTTCATCCTAGCCCTCAAAGGAACCAACACTGCTGACACCTTGAGTTTGGACTTCTAGCCTCCAGAAGTGTGAAGGGTTGCATTTCCTTTGTTTTAAGCCGCCCAGTTTCTGGTACTTTGTCATGGTGGCCCTAGGAAACTAATAAGAGGGTATAGCAAATGCTGCCAGTGCTTCCCCCTGCTTAGCCACCCCGAAGGTCACCTCCAGCTTTAGTGGAGAGGTCCTGGCTGCCAAGCTTAAGCATACCCTGGGCCCAGCCTATACTCAACACCTTAAGAAATGTTAGGGAATTAGCACCCTTAGAGGGATTAGGATCCATAATTTATCAAGGATCCCTAAAATCAGTAAGAAAAAGATGAATGTTTCAAGATAGTAAGATAGTATGCAGAAGACTTGAACAATTTTACAGAAGAAATGGGGGTGAAAAGTCTATAAGTTTCTAAGATTTCTGTTCAGTTCGGTTCAGTCGCTCAGTCGTGTCCGACTCTTTGCGACCCCATGGACTGCAGCACAGCAGGCTTCCCTGTCTATCACCAACTCCTGGAGCTTGCTCAAACTCATGTCCATCGAGTCGGTGATGCCACCCAACCATCTCATCCTCTGTCCTCCCCTTCTCCTCCTGCCTTCAATCTTTCCCAGCATCAGGGTCTTTTCTAATGAGTCGGCTCTTCTCATCAGGTGGCCAAAACATTGACGCTTCAGTTTCATCATTGTACAAATTAACTGGGGGCTTCCCTGGTGGTCCAGAGGTTAAGGATCTGCCTGCCAGCGCAGGAGGTGCAGGTCGATCCCTGGTCCGGGAAGATTCCACATGCGGCAGGGCAATGAAGCCAGCACACCATAGCTACTGTGCCTGCATGCCTAGAGCCTGTGCTCCACAGCAAGAGAAGCCGCTGCAATGGGAAGCCCCTGCTCACCGCGATTAGAGAAGGCCTGTGAGCAACAGCAAAGACCCAGCTCTTCCATCCGTGGAATTTTCCAGGCAAGAATACTGAAGTGGGTTGCCATTTCCTTCTCCAGGGGATCTTCCTGATGCAGGGATCGAGCCGGGGTCTCCCGCATTGTGGGCAGACACTGTACCATCTGAGCCACAAGGGAAGCCCGGTACAGCCAAAAGCCTTCTGACAGTCTTGTCTATGAAGTTAATTTAACAAAACTCCTTATTTTTTAAAAAAGATTTATTTATTTAACTTTTTTTTAAGCGCAGCCAAAAATAATTAAGCAAATCTTTTTTAAGAAATTGAAGAGTTTTTTTCAATTAATTTCATAGACAAGTCTATCAGAAGATAAAAAACTGGGAAAGAAAAAAAAGAAAAAAGGTGGGAAAGAACTATCTTTTCCATGGCTGCTACTAAGTTGCTAAGTTGCTTCAGTTGTGTCAGACTCTGTGCAACCCCATAGACTGCAGCCCACCAAGCTCCCCTGTCCCTGGGATTCTCCAGGCAAGAACACTGGAGTGTGTTGCCAGTTCCTTCTCCAATGCATGAAAGTGAAAAGTCAAAGTGAAGTCACTCAGTCGTGTCCGACTCGTAGCAACCCCATGGATTGCAGCCCACCAGGCTCCTCCGCCCATGGGATTTTCCAGGCAAGAGTACTGGAGTGGGGTGCCGTTGCCTTCCCATGGCTAGATGGTAACAAATGAGTAACACAGTGACTGTGTGACAAAATCATGGCAAATTAACAAGAAAAAGACGGGAAATTCTGTGGAAAGATGGACAAAAATTATGACTAGGCAGTTTACAGAAGGGAACAGCACATGGCCAGGAAGTGTTTGCTCAACCTTCTTAGAGTCACAAAAATGAAATTGACATAACGAGATGTTACTTTACATCCATCAAAATGGCAAAAAGGAAAAATAAAGTAGTCAAGGAGAAGTATTGGTAAAGATAAGGTGAGACGGGGCCTCTCCGGTGTTGCTGCTGGAATTTCAAACTACTGATACTTCTGGAGAGCAATCTAGCAGGACTTAACGAAATTATGTGTGAGTTCAACCTTGAGATTCGTTGATCTCACCCCTAGGTGAACTGAGACACTCTCACATGTACCCGTAAAGGGATATGTATTAGGATATTTTCTGAAAAATCATAAAGTGTTACTTTTCACTTTCGAGTCTTTTATTCATCAGGAATTAAAATTGTTATTAGTTCTGTTGTGAGGTAGAGGTTCAATCTAACTTTTTGCCATATGGATGCCCTGTGATGCCAGTACTGCTGAAGAATCTAAGCTACTCCATTTTGTAAGGTTCTGGGGAAAAGAGCCTTTGGAAATCCCCTGACCTCACCCCACCACCTGCGAACCAATCAGAACCCTTGGCCAGCCCGGGAAATTCGAGTGAAGCCCGGGAAAGGAGAACCAATCAGAACTCAACACCTAACCCTTCACCAGAAGGTGACCAGTCAGACCCGGAGACTCTCGTTTTTTGGATTTTTCCTGTGATAATACCCTATATAAGCAATGTAACCCAGAGCTCAGGGCTCCTCCCTATAGCTGCTGCGTCGGTATCGGTGGGAGCCCCAGCTCAAGCTTGGTAATAAAAGCTCTCTTGCTTTTGCATCGGATATCGGCTCCCTGGTGGTCATTGGGAGATTTCGCGACTTGGGCATAACACTGCTAATTGAATACTCCAGGTTCGATTCCTGGGTCAGGAAGATCCCCTGCAGAAGGGATGGGCTACCCACTCCGGTACTTGGGCTTCCCTGGTGGCTCAGATAGTAAAGAATTCGCTTGCAGTGTGGGAGACCTGGATTTGATCCCTGGGTTGGGCAGATCCCCTGGAGGAGGGCACGGCAGCCCACCCCAGATTCTTGCCTGGAGAATCCCCATGGACAGAGGAGCCTGGAAGGCTACAGTCCACGGGGTGACAAAGAGTCAGACATGACTGAGCGACTAAGCACTTCCTTTCCCCAAAGAGCCACAATCAACTCTATATGTGAGTAGGAAAGGTTTTGGACTCTCTATTATGTTCCACTGGTGAATTTCCCACTCCGACTCCCATACCATACCTGTCTTTGTGTGTATTTGTGTGTCTGCATTGGGTCTTAGTTGCAGGATCTTCCATCTCCATTGCGGCATACAGGATTGTTTAGCTGAGGCAGTCGAGCTCTTAATTGTAGCATATGGGATCTAGTTCCTCAATCAGGGATCGAACCCAGGCCCCCTGCATTGGGAGTGTGGAGTCTTATCCACTGGACCACCAGGCAAGTTCCATCATACCTGTCTTTACTGTATAATTTTATAATAAATGTTGATTTCTGGAGAAGGAAATGGCAACCCACTCCAGTATTCTTGCCTAGAGAATCCCAAGGACAGAGGAGCCTGGTGGGCTGCCATCTATGGGGTTGCGCAGAGTTGGACACGACTGAAGTGACTTAGCAGCAGCAGCAGCTGCAGATTTCTGGAGTCCAAATACCCTCACCTTCCTCCACATCCCCGCCATTTGGGCCTTTGCTCTTCTCTATACATTTTATAATTAATTTTTCATTATCTGCTAAAAACTCTAGCCTCTGAAGGAATTTCTAAAAAGTTGGAGTAATGTATTCTTTGACTTTGGGGAAGAATTTTCCTGTAAAACCATACTGAGCCTCATGTTTTCTTTTAAGAAAAAAAATTAAACCATCAACTTAATATCTTTAAATATATAGAGCTATCTGGGTTTTCTATTGCTTCTTGAGTCAGTTTTAGTAAACTGTGTGTTTTTTTTTTTAAAGCTTTTGTCAATTTCATCTAAATTTTCAAAAGTGTCAGCATAAAGTTACACATGGTATTCTCTTATTATTGTTGAAATTTTTGATATTTTCAGTCTTTGTCTGTGATTTAGCACATAGTTGATTTTTGTGAATGTCCCATAGGTACAGGAAAGTTTCTGTATTTTAGGTTTTGTTGGACACAAAGTTCTATATGATGTTTGGGACTTATTAATCATGCTTTTAAAAAAATTATACCTTTCTTATTAGTGTCTAATTGGTTTATCAATTTGGGGGAGAGGCCTAACTACAATTATTCATTATATATGTGTTTACTGTATATACTTTTCATATATGCCTATCAGTTTTTGCTTTATTTTTGAAGCATCTTATATCATCTTTTGGTGATATATATTTGTGATCATTATATCTTTTTGATTTATTGCATATTTATGTGTAATGTCCATTTTGGTTTCTCATAATTAAAAAAAAACACCGTATATCCTTTGTCCTGATATTAATGTTACTGTTCTAGAGATCCTCCTTATTTTTGGTGTTTGCTGTGCCGTAGATGCCGTTGGCAGCCTGGTGAGTCTGTAAACCTCTTTTCCCCTTCTTTGGTCACGTTTCACAGCTTACGGGACCTCAGCTCCCTGACCGGAGACTGGACCGGGGCCATGGCAGTGATGGCAATGAAAGCCTGGTATTCTAACCACTAGTCATCCAGGGAATTTCCCTACAAACTGTGGTGGCCATCCAAACCCAAGCTGGCAAAGAATTTCCTGACACAGAGTGTTTCAGAAGGGAGCCAGCTTATTAAGAGCAAGGAGCAAAGACAATGAAGGCGCTGCAAATGCAATAGCCCAACCTCCTGATGGACCAGGGAGAGTCGACACTTTTCATGGATTGGTAGCCAATGTTTATAGCCTCAAAACCAAGGAAATTCTCGCAGGAAGGCTGGCATTAGGTGATTGGTTAGGGAGCTATAGGGTGAGTACTGGGGTGGGTATTTTTGCCTAGTATGAGGTCAGGAGAGACAAGAAAGCCTTCCTCAGTGATCAGTGCAAATAAATAGAGGAAAACAATAGAATGAGAAAGACTAGAGAGCTCTTCAAGAAAAGTAGAGATACCAAGGAAACATTTCATGCAAAGATGGGCTCAATAAAGGACAGAAATGGTAGGGACCTAACAGAAGCAGAAGATATTATGAAGAGGTGGCAAGAATACACAGAAAACTGTACAAAAAAGATCTTCACAACCCAGATAATCATGATGGTGTGATCACTCACACTCACCTAGAGCCAGACATCCTGGAATGTGAAGTCAAGTGTGCCTTAGGAAGCATCACTATGAAAAAAGCTAGTGGAGGTGATGGAATTCCAGTTGAGCTCTTTCAAATCCTAAAAGATGATGCTGTGAAAATGCTGCACTCAATATGTCAGCAAATTTGGAAAACTCAGCAGTGGCCACAGGACTGGAAAAGGTCCGTTTTCATTCCAATCCCAAAGAAAGGCAATGCCAAAGAATGCTCAAACTACCGCACAACTGCACTCATCTCACATGCTAGCAAAGTAATGTTCAAGTTCTGAAAGAGATGGGAACACCAGACCACCTGATCGCCCTCTTGAGAAATCTGTATGTAGGTCAGGAAGCAACAGTTAGAACTGGACATGGGATAACAGACTGGTTCCAAATTGAAAAAAGAGTATGTCAAGGCTGTATATTGTCACCCTGCTTATTTATCTTATACACAGAGTGCATCATGAGAAATGCTGGGCTAGATGACGCACAAGCTGGAATCAAGATTGCCAGGAGAAATATCAATAACCTCAGATATGCAGATGATGCCACACTTATGGCAGAAAGCAAAGAAGAACTAGAGCCTCTTGATGAAAGTGAAAGAGGAAAGTGAAAAAAATTGGCTTAAAGCTCAACATTCAGAAAACTAAGATCATGGCATCTGGTCCCATTACTTCATGGCAAATAGATGGGGAAACAGTGGAAACAGTGACAGACTTAATTTTTTTGGGCTCCAAAATCACTGCAGATGGTGATTGCAGCCATTAAATTAAAAGATGTTTACTCCTTGGAAGGCAAGTTATGACCAACCTAGATAGCATATTAAAAAGCAGAGACATTACTTTGCCAACAAAGGTCCATGTAGTCAAGGCTATGGTTTTTCCAGTAGTCACGTATTGATATGAGAGTTGGACTATAAAGAAGGCTGAGCGCCAAAGAATTGATGCTTTTGAACTGTGATGTTGGAGAAGACTCTTGAGAGTCCCTTGGACTGCAAGGAGATCCAACCAGTCCATGCTGAAGGAGATCAGTCCTGGGTGTTCATTGGAAGGACTGATGCTGAAGCTGAAACTACAATCCTTTGGCCACCTGATTCGAAGAGCTGACTCACTGGAAAAGACCCTGATGCTGGGAAAGATTGAGGGCAGGAGGAGAAGGGGACAACAGAGGATGAGATGGCTGGATGGCATCACTGACTCAATGGACATGAGTTTGAGCAAATTTCAGGAACGCTGCAGTCCAGGGGGTCACAAACAGTCGGGCACGACTGAGCGACCGAACTGAACTGAGCTGATGAGGTCAGGAAGCCTGTGGGTGATGATCAGGGGGCTTTTGGCAGCGGGGACACAGGAGCTGAGTCAGCCTCAGAGGCGACCTTGTTTCTGCTCTTTGTGTCCATGGCTTTGGCGCAAGGCCTTGCAGGATTTGCAGGGCAGGACTCCACATAAATCTCTTTTCAAATTTTTTAAAAAAATATTTTTATTTGTTTATTTATTTGGCTGCCCAGGATCTTTAGTTTCAGCATGTGAGATCCTTTTAGTTGTTGTGTGTGGGATCTAGTTCCCTGACCAGGGCTAGAACCTAGGCCCCCTGCATTGGGAGCATGGAGTCTTAGCCACTGGACCACCAGGAAAGTTCCTCAAAATGTTTTAAATGTTTAGAATTATAAGCAAGCTGAAAAGTGAACGGGTTAGTTGCTCAGCCATGTCTGACTCTTTGCGACCCCATGAACCATCACCTACCAGGCTCCTCTGTCCATGCAATTTCCCAGGCGAGAATACTGGAGTGGGTTGCCATTTCCTTCTCCATGGGATCTTCCTGACCCAGGGATCGAACTCAGGTCTCCTGTGTTGCAGGCAGATTCTTTACCATCTGAGCCAGCAGGGAAGCCACAAAGCAAGCTAGTTGTAAAATACAGGTAGCAGAAATACAGTTACCAGAATAGTGAAAATATTTGTTTGCTTTTAAGTTAATATATTAAATAGCAAGTTCTAACAGTAAACGTAATAGCTATTGTCATTTTTGAAGTCATGATAGGAATAAAATGTATTTGGGAACATTGTAATAAAATGATGTGAAAACATATATGGTTTATATTGGTGACAAAGTCACAGGAACTGTAACGCTTCCGTGATTTGTTGTCTGCCTTTATAAATGATGAGAGTGCTAAATTTTATTAATAGTTAGAAGTGAGTGAAAATAAGGGCGTAATTTTTCCTTCCTAGTTTATGGACTCCCTGCATTCTATCCAGTGACTCAGTAGACGGGCGGGGTGGGGTCTATGTGTCTCACAATAAGAACCCTTGCCTTGCCTTTTAATATTTTGGTCCTTTGTTGTGTGTCTGTTATCAATATCTCTCCTATAAGTCTCTGTCTCTTGATCAGATACTTCAATCCATTTATACTGACTGTAATTATTGCTATATTTTTTTATTTTTCCCGCCATCTTATTTACTATAAATATCAATTAAAATGAAGTTTAACATACTATAGAAAACTCCAAATGATAATGGTTTAATTAAGACATAATTTTATCTCTCTTTTAGTCTAGGACTCCACAGTCATCAGGAACTCAGTTTCCACCTTCTTAGTTGTAACTTCCATCTTCAAGTTTATCTTGTGACTCAAGATTGCCGCTGGAGCTTTAGCCTTCCCAAACTCATTCCAAGCAGCAAGAAAGAAGGATGGTGGAAGATTTAAAAGAGGCGCACCTCTACTTTATACTTCATTAGCCAGAACCTAGTTATTTCGTCTCACCTAGTAGCAAAGGAGGAGCCTGCAGTCCATGGGGTCACGAAGAGCTGGACACGACTGAGCGATTTCACTTTCACTTTTCACTTTCATGCATTGGAGAAGGAACTGGCAACCCACTCCAGTGTTCTTGCCTGGAGAATTCCAGGGACGGGGGAGCCTGGTGGGCTGCCATCTATGGAGTCACACAGAGTCGGACACGACTGAAGCGTCTTAGTAGCAGCAGCAGCAGCAGAGGAAACTATGAAGTGCCTCCATTTGGCTGGGCACAGTGATGACCCGAATGGTATTAGGATTATTTCATTAATACTAAGGAAGAAGAGGATGGGGGCCATTGAGCAACTATTAGCAGTCTCTACTTTAGTCTCCCAGCCACAGGTGAGTCCAGCTGTCAAGAGCAGTGGCGCTGAACCTTCAAACATGGTACTTGACCCATAGACGCCCGGCCTGCCATCTGGTGGCAGGTTGGTTACACTGGATTCCTTTCATCACACAAGCAGCATAGACTTGCCCCAGTACAACAGACATTTATTCCAGCTAAGGTTTTACATTCTCTGCTGGCCATGCTTCTGCTAGCAACTTCATTAGTAGATTTACTGAATGTCTTATTAATAACCACGGTACTATTATACAGAGTGAAGTAAGTCAGAAAGAAAAACACCAGTACAGTACATTAATGCATATATATGGAATTTAGAAAGATGGTAATGATGACCCTGTATGTGAGACAGCAAAAGAGACACAGATGTAAAGAACAGACTTTTGGACTCTGTGGGAGAAGGCGAGGATGGGATGATTTGGGAGAATAGCACTGAAACGTGTATAATATCATATGTCAAATAGATCACCAGTCCAGGTTTGATGCATGAGACAGGGCGCTCAGGGCCGGTGCACTGGGACGACCCTGAGGGATGGGATGGGGAGGGAGGGGGGAGGGAGGTTCTGGATGGGGGATACACGTACACCAATGGCTGATTCATGTCAGTGTATGGCAAAAACCACCACAATATTGTAAAGTAACTAGCCTCCAATTAAAATAAATAATATAAAAAAAATAACCACAGTAGTCCAGAGAGCATTGCTTTTGACCAGAGACCTCATTTTTCAGCAAGAGAAATAAAGAAATTGGCAAATGAATATGAGATTCACTGGTGTTACCACACACTCTTATCATCAGAATCATCCAGCTTTATGAGTGGGTGACATGGCCTCCTGGGACTTGGTTAGCACTGACCAGAAGGCAACCTTGTGTGAATCTGAAGTGCTGGCCCAAGTTGGCATATGCCCTGATTCAGCAACTAATGCAAGCTGATGTTTCTTTCTTTCCCAGAATCCATGGGTCAGGGAATCTTGGGCTGGATGACAAAAAATTTTCGCTCCACTTTCCCAAGAGTATGGACTCTGCTAGTTTAGAGGTCTTGGTATGCAAAGGAAGAGTGTTTCTGTCAGGATATCACAGAAGTCCCATTGATTTGGAAATTGAGACTGTGAGTGCCAAGTCACTTCAGCTGTGTCCGACTCTTTGTGACCCCATAGACTGCAGGCCACCAGGCTCCTCTGTCCATGGGATTCTCCAGACAAGAATAGTGGAGTGGGTTGCCATCTCCCCCTCCAGGGGATGTTTCTGACCCAGGGATTGAACCAGCGTCTGCATTGGCAGGGAGGTTCTTTACTACTAGCAACACCTGGGAAGCCCAGAAATTGAGACTGACATCTGGCAGTTTCAGATTCCTCATGCCCTGGATGAGCAGAGAGGAAAAGGTGGGTGGGTGAGGATTTGTGTTGACTGGAGTGATTGATTCCAGTTATCAAGGGGAAATACACTTGCTGCTGCACAGGGGGGACAGGGAGAAGTGTGTCCCTGGGTCCCGTGAAACCCTCTGGGGCTGCCTTCTAATTCCGTGGTCAGTGGTCAAAAGTAACGGGAGATGCCAGCAGCTCAGGATGAGTAGGACAACGTGGGCTCAGTTTCCTCCTGAATGAAGCTCAAGTGATCCCACCAGGGAAAAACTTTTGACCACATGAGCTGTTTGCTGAAGGCAAAGGAAAAATGGAATGGATAGCAGAGGAAGGATGTAATAAATGCCTCATGACCCAAAGCAGAGATGAGAAGGATATCGCTTATCTATATATTCTTCCTTCCTTGCTGTGTCATGCATATAGTTCGTGGTGGTGGCAATTGTCTTTCTTCTTCTACCATTTACTTTGGTTATTTTTGGTGTGCTGAGTCTTTGTTGCTGTGCACAGGCTTTCTCCAGCTGTGGTGAGTGGGGTCTACTCTCCGCTGAGGTGTGCAGACTTCTCGCTGACATGGCTTCTCTTGTTGTGGAGCACAGGCTCTAGGCATGCGGGCTTCAGTAGCTGGGGTGCACAGGCTTAGTTGCACCGAGGCATGTGGGATCTTCCTGGACCAGGGACTGAACCTGTGTCCCCTGACTGGCAGGTGGACTCTTATCCACTGTACCGTCAGGGAAGTACACTTGGGCCATTTTGTAAGGTGTGGTTGTTGGTGGTGAAGCTTACAGTTCAGTGCCTCTCTCGTTGCAGAGCCAGGCCCTAGAGCTCATGCTCACTAGTTGCCACATGTGGGCTCGGCGCGTGGGCTCTTCCTGGATCAGCAGTCGAACTTGTGTCTCCTGCATTGGCAGGTGGATTCTTTACCACTGAGCCACCAGGGAAGCCCCCATCTGATCCTTCCTTGAGTCCCTATCCTTCCTAACCTGGGGCCCAGGGACAACAGACCCAAAGCTCCAAGCATCCCAGGGGAGCTCCCAGGCCAGTCTTTCCCTGCTGGGAGCCCAGGGACAGGGGGGTTGAGGTCAGCGCTGGTGCAGGAGGGACAACTCCTTCTGGAACGCTCTGCACAGTGGCCTGCTCCGGGTAGCACCAGGCACTTGCAGATTAATTTTTAACGTGGCCCAGGGGAGTCCAAAGGGCTGAGTTCCCGCCCCTGAGATCATGAGATCCCATTCCCTTCAGGGGTCTCTGGGAGGGGCCGAGGCTGGCCTGTGGGGGAGGCGGCAGGAGCGCAGGACCCCCGGGTGCACCCTCTGTGGTGCCCCTCCGTGCCCCTCTGACCAAGATGTGCCAGATTGCGTCTGCGGTGTCTGCCTGCCCTCACCGGTCACAGCTGCGAGGCCAAGGGGAGGAGGAGTCTGTCTGCCCCTGGAGGGGCACTGGGTAAAGCCCCAGAGAGGACCCAACACCGCAGCCGGATCTTGTAGGAGGCTGACACCGTGCAGGGCTCTGAGCTCAAGGCTGCTGAGCCCCCATTTCTTTAATTATAGAAAACAGCCTTCATTCAGCCTCCGTGAACTTCCCTGAGTTCCGATGGGCAGATGCAAGCAGCTGTTAATGAGGGAAGGAAGGGGATGCGAGACCAGGGAGAAAGAGTCAAGAGCAGCCTTGGGGCAAGGTCCTGTTTCCCCACCAATGGATACACACAACAGCATCTTTGAGCTGCTTTTCAGATACTGAAAGCCCATCCACGTGGCAGAAGCTGTGGTCTGCTGCTCACAAGCACGTAGACCTCAGACCAGTTAAACCTGAGGTTGACTGCTACAAACCTCACTGCAACCCCATTAGAAGACTGTCCACGAGCTGATCACACCCTCCTTTATAATAAGACTTGTCACTGTCTTCCCCAAGTTGGGCCATGGTTTTGAGGGTTTTAGCCTGCTGGGTCTCCCTTTGCTCGGCAAAGCAATAAAACTATCTTTTTCTACTTCACCAAAACTCCATCTCTGAGAAGAGGGAACAGCTTGAGCAGCGGCTCAAAGATGCCATCCACTTCTGTTTCCCTACAGCGATTAATGGTAAAATCTTTTGTTTCTGGCAATGCTGCTGAGCATGTGGGATCTTAGTTCCTTGACCAGGGATGGAAACCATGTCTCCTGCAGTGGAAGCTTGGAGCCCTAGCCACTGGACTGCTAGGGAAGTCCTTAATGGTAAACTCTTTAAAGTGCCATGTGTGTGGGTTTGCTCTGGGGACTGCAGAAGAGGAGGCTGGGGAGGGTATTCTAAGCCCTGGCCAGCTGAAGGTCAAACACACCCCAAATGATTGATTGAAACAGGCAACTGTGAAAGGGGGGCCTCCCAGTTTGATGAGTGCCCGTCAAGTGTGAGGTCCTGCTCTGCCTGCTGTGACAATCTACCATCTTCACAGTCACCTTGCAAGGAAAGAGGGCTGCCCATTGTACAGATGAGGACAGAGAGGCTCTGAGAGGTGAAATCAGTGGTGCGGGGCCCTTCAATGAGCAGCACAATGGCAGAACCAAGATTTGACCCACCATTGTTATGACTCTAAATGCCATCCAGGGAGAGGAGAACAGGAGAGGAAAACAAAACATTTGGCAAAAATGCAGCTGCATTTTTCTCCTGCTCCTGGGCAGCTCGGTGGAGCTTGGGCTGTTTCTATATCAGGGTTGATTCTTCAAAGGGAGGGGCTTCCTGCTCTCCCTGGGGTGGGCTCTGGGGTGCAGAGGGTCCTTGTGCTACACCAGCTAGGGGGCCCAGGATGCAAACTGCCTGCAGCCTCCACGCTCAGGGAGACCACATTCTCCTGATTTCCCCCCACTTTGCTGTCCCCATTCTTGGCTTCTTTCCTGCTCATCTAACAAGAACAGTGGTCTCTGCCTGTCTACACTGATTCCTCTCCTCTCCCAGGTCATGCACCCAGGATTATGGCTTGAAATTCCCATGAGAGTCATGACTTCCAAACTTACCTGCCTTGTTCTTGGAAACAGTCTTGTGCATCCAGCTGCCCACTTAGCCTCTCCACTTGGATGTTTATTAGCCTCGTGATTTGAGGAGATCTGAAATAAAACCTCTATCCTCAACTGACCCCCAACCTGTCCCTGCCTTGGCCCTGGTCTGTGCCTCAGTTAAAAGTCTGATCAGTGACTCAGATCACAAACCTAGAGGCGACCCTCGAAGCCTCACTTTCCTTCATCCCCCATTCACTCACCAGGCTCTGGCTCTATCTTCAAAATCTGTTTTGAATCCAGCCATGCCTCCCATCTTCACCACTGCAGCCCTGGTCTAAGGCACCACTGGTTCACAGCTAGACTGCTGATCAGTTCTTCTCCTTCCTCTCTGACTCTGTCTCCCAATTCCATCCTTTAAATAGTGGTCCGAGTGAGCTTTTGAAAACACAAACCACCCACGAGTTTCCGCTGCTTGGAATGGAACCCAAAGCCTTCCCCACGACTTAGGCAGTCCGCTCTCTGGCCTCCTGCCCAGTGAATCTCTATCACAGGCTTGTCGCATCCAACACAAGAGCCATGCTCTCATCGTAAGACCTTTGCCCAGGTTGTTCTCTCTTCTCAGTGTCTCTTCCTGGGGGTCTTCAAGCAGCATCTGCTTTGAGAGCTTGTCCTGACTGCATCTCCCCTTCACTCTCTTGTTACCCTTCTTCCCTTCAGAGGGTCTATCGCTATCTGATAGTATCAGTTCTGAGTTGATTGTCCGTCTGTCTAGTATGACAGATGAATGTCTATCTTGCCTCCTGGGCACCCAGTGCCTGGTACACAGCAGAGGTTTTGAAAACATACATGTGAAAGGAAGGAGGAAGCCCCCAAAGCAGCTGCACCTGTGCTCAATCACTCATTTACGTCCAACTCTTTGCAGCCCCATGGACTGTAGCCTGCCAGGCTCCTCTATCCGTGGGATTATCCCAGTAAGGATACTCAAGTGGATTGCCTTTTCCTCCTCCAGGGGATCTTCTGGACCCAGGGGTCGAACCCACACCTCCTGTGGCTTCTGCATCGGCTGGTGGATTCTCTACCACTGAGCCACCTGGGCATCACCACCCCCTCCCGCCCAAAGTACAGGTCAGAGAAAACTCTGGAGCTCCAGAAAGGACCCCAGAGTCCATAATAGATTTGTCAGTCTTGGTTACTTAACCTTAAATAACTGCTGGTTGGGGCCACCCAACCGAAATCCCTTTTTCTTCCCATTCAAGAGTGGTCAGGCTGAAGTCCACCCAAGGCAGCCCTTAACCTCGCCATCTGCCACCACCACAGGCAGGTTTAAGGTGACCTCACAGAATTGTCCAGTGTCAGCACACTCTACGCTTAGGTAACTAGAAAGGCCAACAGAGAGGGTTCCACGAACCAAGAAACGTGGCTCCGTCATTTGATAATAACAAGGACTATATTTGACTGAGCTATCATTTCATGCCAAACACACTTTCACATGCTCCCCAGACATTTCCTCACTCAATCCTCAGAGACACAGTTTGAGGCTGTTGCATCAGTAGTTACCTATTGCCGTGTAACAATCCACCTTAGCACGGAGTGGCTTAAGGGAACAACCATTTTATTTGCTCACAATTCTGCAGGCCAGCAATTTGGACTGGACTCGGCTGGGCTGTTCATTTGCTGGTCTTGCCTGGGGTCACTCATGTGCAATCATCCAAGGGAACAAATGGGTTCAAGAGGATTACAGTGGCCTCGCTCACATGTCTAACGGCTGAACGGTCGACCGGGCCACGTGTCTCCAGCAGCCCAGCTTGGGCTTCTTTCAGGGGCTGGCAGAGTTCCAGGACACCAAGCCCCAAAGTGCAGCATTTTTCGAGCCTTTGCTTGAGCCACGTTTGCCATTGCCAGAGGAAGTCACACAGCCAAGCCCAGAGTCAAGGTGAGAGGGGACTTACGCAAGGAGAGAGGATTCATCAGAGGCCATTGCTGAACCATCCATCAGAGAGGTTAGCATGTTCTTATCCATGGTTTTCAGGTGAGGAGACCGAGGTTCAGAAAAGGTAAGAAACACGCTCCAGATCACACAGCTACAAAGAGGCAGAGTGGAACATATACCTCTGGCTCACAGCCCTCATTTTTTTTTTTTTCTTTTTGCTAAAGCCAGTTAAGTCCCCACCGTGAGGAACCAAGTTCCCACCAAGGAAAACGATGTTAAGTTCATCTTCACCAGCCTCCCAGATATACTCCTTTTATTATCGTCAGTCAGAATCAAACCAGCTTAAGTTATTTAACCTCTGCTTCTCAGGCTGCTCAGCTGTAAAATGGGTCTAGTAACAGAACTCCCTTTTCTTACTGTTTTGTTTATTTTCTGTTCTTGCCTTGCTAGAATGTAAGCCCCTTGAGGGGTGGGGTTCTGTTGTTGTTGTTTGATAGGTAAGAAGCAGATGTATTTAGAAAGAAACACACTTCTCAGATAGAGTTTGGCCATCTCAGAAAGCGAGAGAGGCCGGGGGGCGGGGATCTTTGTCTGTGCTCTTCACTGTTCTAGCCCCAGCGCCTAGAACAGTGCTTGGAATATTCAGTTCAGTTCAGTCACTCAGTCATGTCTGACTCTTTGTGGCGGCCATGGACTACAGCATACCAGGCCTCCCTGTCCATCACCAACTCCTGGAGTTTACCCAGGCTCACGTCCATTGAGTCAGTGATGCCATCCAACCATCTTATCTTCTGTTGTCCCCTTCTCTTCCTGCCTTCAATCCCTCCCAGCATCAGGGTCTTTTCCAATGAGTCAGCTCTTCGAATCAGGTGGCCAAAGGATTGGAGTTTCAGCTTCAACATCAGTCCTTCCAGTGAACACCCAGGACTGATCTCCTTTAGAATGGACTTGTTGGATCTCCTCGCAGTCCAAGGGACTCTCAAGAGTCTTCTCCAACACCACAGTTCAAAAGCATCAATTCTTTGGCTTTCTTTATAGGTCAACTCTCACATCCATACATGACTACTGGAAAAACCATAGCCTTGACTAGATGGACCTTTGTTGGCAAAGTAATGTCTCTGCTTTTTAATATGCTGTCTAGGTTGATCATAACTTTTCCAAGGAGCAACCGTCTTTTAATTTTATGACCACAGTTTCCATCTGCAGTGATTTTGGAGCTCAAGAAAATAAAGTCTGTCATTATTTCCACTGTTTCCCCATCTATTTGCCATGAAGTGATGGGACCAGATGCCATGATCTTCGTTTTCTGAATGTTGAGCTTTAAGCCAACTTTTTCACTCTCCACTTTCACTTTCATCAAGAAGCTCTTTAATTCTTCTTTGCTTTCTGCCATAGAGGTAGTGTCATCTGCATATCTGAGGTTGTTATTTCTCCCAGCAATCTTGATTCCAGCTTGTGCTTCTTCCAGCCCGGCATTTCTCATGATGTACTCTGCATACAAGTTAAATAAGCAGGGTGACAATAGACAGCCTTGACATACTCCTTTTCCTATTTGGAACCAGTCTGTTGTTCCATGTCCAGTTCTAACAGTTGTTTCCTTACCTGCATACAGATTTCTCAAGAGGCAGGTCAAGTGGTCTGGTATTCCCATCTCTTTCAGAATTTTCCACAGTTTGTGGTGATCCACACAGTCGAAGGCTTTGGCATAGTCAATAAAGCAGAAATAGATGTTTTTCTGGAAAACTCTTGCTTTTTTGATAATCCAATGGATGTTGGCAATTGATCTCTGGTTCCTCTGTCTTTTCTAAAACCAGGTTTAACATCTGGAAGCTCGTGGTTCATGTATTGTTGAAGCCTGGCTTAAAGAATTTTGAGTATTACTTTGCTAGTGTGTGAGATGAGTGCAGTTGCGTGATAGTCTGAGCATTCTTTGGCACTGCCTTTCTTTGGGATTGGAATGAAAAACTGACCTGTTACAGTCCTGTGGCCACTGCTGAGTTTTCCAAATTTGCTGGCAATACCTTAGGAAGCATCACTACAAACAAAGCTAGTGGAGGTGATAGAATTTCAGTTGAGCTATTTCAAATCCTAAAAGATGATGCTGTGAAAGTGCTGCAGTCAATATTCCTGGAATATAGTGCATGCTAAGTTGCTTCAGTCATGTCTGACTCTTTGTGACCCCATGCACTGTAGCCCACAAGGCTCTTCTATCCATGGGGATTCTCTAAGCAAGAATACTGGAGTGAGTTGCCATGGCCTCTTCCAGGGGATCTTCCTGGCCTGGGGATCGAACTGGCATCTCATATGTTTCCTACATTGGCAGGTGGGTTCTTTACCACTGGTGCCACCCAGGAAGCCCTGGAATATAGTAGCTTCCCAATAAATCTTTGTTGAGCAAATAAGTGGATGGATGGATGAATGGGGAATTCAAAGAAGGATAGGTAGGAGAATATGAGGAAAGAATAGAGCCACGGCTTTAAGAAAGCTTAAAAAAATAAGACCGAAAAGCCACTGTACTCGCTTCTCTGCCTGGAAGCTTTTGCAAACCGCCTCCTTGGTCTTTAAGCCCTGTGGAGAAGCCCCTGATGGAAAGGCTAAGCAGGTGAGGCAGGAGCTTGCCTCTCTTCCGGGATGCCCAGGTTTGTGGCTCTGCCCTCCTCGGTGCTCAGTGGCCTCTGTGTTCAGCTGGCAGATGGGGAAGCAGAAACAGGGCTTGCTCAGGGCAGGAATGGTAAAGAGGCTCTCACACCACTGGCTAGAACATAGTCACATGGCTGCGCCCAGCAGCAAGGGGAGCTGGGAAAGGTGTAGCCCCTTCCCTGCAGGGAGAGGTGACGGCTTTGGGGAGCATCTTGCCAGTCTGCCAGGACCATTTCCAGCCCAGAGAGTTTATAACCTTGGCATTTTCCATTTCACGGCACCCACTTTGCTTATACCACTCTGCTTTTATTTTTGTCCATACAAATGCCTCCTTCTAACAGAGGTTTATTCATTCCCGATGTGTCTTATTTCTTGCTGGCCTTTCCTCACTGGCACAGAGCTTTGGTGTTCTGTTCACCACTGTCTCCTCAGGATCCTGGACAGGGCCTGGCCTGCAGAAGGCACTTGACATTTATCAGAAGAACATGGAATGGTATGGGTCCTTGGCTTGCAGCCTGATGGTGAGAGCACGGTCAGCCCTAGACCGACGGTCAGTTTCTCCTCTGCCTACTGGGAAGCCTGTGCTGGGGGTGGGGAATGGCCAGGCCTGGCTGGGAAAGGGTGCTGTGCGTGAACTTTGCCAGGGTCACAGCAGGTGACCTGTGCAGGCCAGCAGCCCTGTTCCCCGACACGGTCCACGCCCAGGATGCCCGACCTCTGAGTCCGTTCAGGCCAAGAGGCTGACTCCTTTGAAGAAGAGGCCGTGGCTGCTGAGTCACTTGTCATGCAGTCCTCATGCACAGGGCGGTCTGTATCAGTCGGTTTCCCCAGCCAGAACCTGATTTTTAGAAAATCAGTTTTCCCTATTTATTTATCTTTGGCTCCCTGGGTCTTGATTGCCGCACGGGCTTTTCTCTGGTCGCTGTGAGTGGATTTGCTCTTGAGTTGCCATGCATGGGCTTCTCATTGTGGGGGATGCTCTTGCTGTGGAGTACAGGCTCCAGGCATGCGGGCTCAGGGCTTAGCTGAGATCCCCCTCGGCACGTGGGATCTTCCCAGACCAAGGATTGGACCCCTGTCTCCTGTATTTGGCAGGTGGCTTCTTTACCACTGAGCCACCAGGGAAGGTTTGATTTTTTCTTAATTAAAAAAATGTATTTTACTTTAAATTCTGAATTTCTTTGACTGTGCTGCATGGCTTGTGGGATGTTAGGTCCCAGACCAGGGATTGAGCCTGTGAAATTGCGGTGTCTTCACCATTGGACAGCCAGGGAATTCGCTAGAGCCTGATTTTTAAAAATGTAAACCACAAAAGGGAGCCCGGTTCTTCTTCTCTAGTTATGAGGGACAAACATGTCCCTCTGGTGGTAACTTCAGAGCGCCTGGGCGATAGAGATGTCCAGCTTTGGGAGCCTTCCTGCGTCTCATTTTTGAGAGGAGGACACAAGGTTGCCCAGTGTTCCGGGGACTGAGGCTCCCAGAGGCCAAGGTGTCCGGGTCCCCCTTCTGACCTCCTACCTTCCCTGGGCACAACACCAGGAATGCCCACGAGCAGGAGAATGGGAAGCCGGGGCACAAAGAGACAAGAAGAGGTGGCTTGGGGAGAGGCCACTCTGAGCTCCAGCTGGAAGCATGCGGTGGGTCAGCGACCAAAGCAGAGAGGAGGGTAGAGGAAGCAGAGAGGGGCTCTGGTCCTGGCTTTGGAGGTGGAGAAGTCATCCAGATCTGTCACCTTTTAATCCTTGCAGGATTGAAGAGAGGCAACGCCAAAGAAGGCTCAAACTACCGCACAGTTGCACTCACCTCACATGCTAGTAAATAATGCTCAAAATTCTCCAAGCCAGGCTTCAGCAATACGTGAACCATGAACTTCCAGATGTTCAAGCTGGTTTTAGAAAAGGCAAAGGAACCAGATATCAAATTGCCAACATCCACTGGGTCATCGAAAAAGCAAGAGAGTTGCAGAAAAACATCTATTTCTGCTTTATTGACTATGCCAAAGCCTTTGACTGTGTGGATCATCACAAACTGTGGAAAATTCTAAAAGAGATGGGAATACCAGACCACTTGACCTTCCTCTTGGGAAATTTGTATGGAGGTCAGGAAACAACTGTTAGAACTGGACATGGAACAACAGACTGGTTCCAAATACGAAAAGGAGTATGTCAAGGCTGTCTATTGTCACCCTGCTTATTTAACTTATATGCAGAGTACATCATGAGAAATGCTGGGCTGGAAGAAGCACAAACTAGAATCAAGATTGCTGGGAAAAATATCAATAACCTCAGATATGCAGATGACACTACCTTTATGGCAGAAAGCAAAGAAGAACTAAAGAGCTTCTTGATGAAAGTGAAAGAGGAGAGTGAAAAAGTTGGCTTAAAGCTCAACATTCAGAAAACTAAGATCATGGCATCTGGTCCCATCACTTCCTGGCAAGTAGTTGGGGAAACAGTGGAAACAGTGACAGGCTTTATTTTGGGGGCTCCAGAATCACTGCAGATGGTGACTGCAGCCATGAGGTTGAAAGACACTTCCTCCTTGGAAGGACCTCCTTGGTCCTCCTAGGACCAACCTAGACAGCATATTAAAAAGCAGAGATGTTACTTTGCCAACGAAAGTCCATCTATGGTTTTTCCAGTAGTCATGTATGGATGTGAGAGTTGGACTGTAAAGAAAGATGAGCGTTGAAGAATTGATGCTTTTGAACTGTGATGTTGGAGAAGACTCTTGAGAGTCCCTTGGACTGCAAGGAGATCCAACCAGTCCATTCTAAAGGAGATCAGTCTTTGGGGTTCATTGGAAGGACTGATGTTGAAGCTGAAACTCCAATCCTTCGGCCACCTGATTCGAAGAGTTGACTCATTGGAAAAGACCCTGATGCTGGAAGGGATTGAAGGCGGGAGAAGGGGACGATAGAGGATGAAGTGGTTGGATGGCATCACCGACTCAATGGAGATAAGTTTGAGCAAGCTCCAGGAGTTGGTGATGGACTGGGAGGCCTGAAGTGCTACAGTCCATGGGGTCGCAAAGAGCTTGAAACGACTGAGGGACTGAACTGAACTGAACTGAATCCTTGTAGGATCCCTGTGCCCTTCCTCACAGAAGCTGGCAGCCAGCACTTGCTCCAGAAGCCAAGGCCAGTAGCCTCTGCAGCCCCGATGTAGCCCAGACACCTCTGGGTACAGTGGGAGCATCCCTGGACAAGCAGCCAGGAGACTTGGGCTCTGTCAATTCAAATCGTTACTATCACCAGTCACGTGCCAGGCATTGTCCTCTGCAGGCAAGTTCTCTGCCTCATGGGGCTTCTCTTCTAATATGAGACTGTTAATGAGCAGACAAATACTCACACGCCCGAGGTCTTTACAGATGATGACAGCAAGCAGGATAATGGGATACACGATGGCTGAACAGCTTGGTTAGTTGTGGGGAGGGTGGAAACAAGGAGGGCCTCTCTGAAGAGGGGACGGTGGAGCTGAGATCTGTGTGTGAGAAGGCAGCAGTCAAGCAAAAATCTGAGGGAAATGTGGTCCCTCCCTGGGCAGTGGCAAGTGCAAAGGCCCTGAGGCAGAAATGAGCTTGTGTTTGGGCAAATTTGCCTGGAGAGAAGGGCAAGAGGCAGAGGATAAAAAGAGGCCCTGTCACTTTGTCATTATCTCTAAGGGATTTGAGTACGTCTTATCTCCTTATTCAACCCCTAAATTTTAGGCATCTGTAACTTTGTGGTTCCGTGGTAAAGAATCCGCCTGCCAATTCAGGAGATGCGAGTTTGATCCCTGGGATGGGAAGATCCCCTGGAGAAGGAAATGGAACCCACTTCAGTATTCTTGCCTGGGAAATCCCATGGAGAGATGGCCTGGTGGGCTACAGTTCATGGGGGTCACAAAGAGTAGGACACAACTTAGAGCGTCCACCAACAAGCTAAAACAAACCTTTCTGGGCCCTATTTCAAATTTTTATTTTAATGGCTTTTGTACAGAAGTCAGGATACTATTAGTCTGGGAGTCAGAAGACCTAAATTGTGGCCTCAGATTTTTCAGTAGTGAGCGGTGTGACTTTGGACAAATCCCCTTTCTCATCTTTAAACCAGGAGATTGGACCACAAGCTCTAAAGGCCTTTCTGGCTGAGAGAGCCCAGCTCCGGGAATTCATGTTAACTCTTCTTGATCCTGTTTTCAGCCCACGTATGGATCTTCTCAGCACACATCTGCTCCTTCATCCAGGATCTGCACACAGCAGACATATATTAGATGTTTCTGAAAACAGGAGACAACTTGCACAGACGTTAGCAGGGGGGTGCTCAGATACATCGTGCAGCTTTTAAAAGACGAATGAGTTAAGCCCGCCACTGAGCTGGAGGGAGGCGCGTGATGTAAGTGATAAAGCTAGCTGCAGGACGTGTTAGAGAAAGACTCTGTTTTTGTGAAAACCAAACAACAAAGATCTCTGTATGTACATATGTGGGTTTGTTTGTGCTCACAAGTCAGGAGAGAGGTGGGAGAGAATAAGCTGAAGTCTGTAACATCAGTTATCTAGTGTGTGTGTGTGTGTGCGTGCGCACACGCGCATGTGTGTGCACATTTTCCTTAAAGACTGCAGCACACCTCTCAGGACCCCGCCCACCATCTGAGCCTGTATATCACTGAGATTCTGGCAGAGGGGTGCTGTGATGTCAATCTCTGAGCTTATGTCCTTTGGAGACTGAGGCAGGTAGGGAGGGACAGGCCTGGGCAGTATCCACTTGGACCTTGGAATGTCCCTCTCCTCTCCTGGCATCTGGGCCTCTATTTCAAAGGCTGCTGATCACTCATAATCTGAAGCTGGTTTTGGTGCCCGGAGATGCGCGGGAGCTGCCCAGGGCCTATGGGATCTGAGACCACAGGTGTGATAACGCCACGAGAATCGGATGCCTCCAGCCCGCTCTTTCCTGCTCCTTCCTGCCCCTGCTTTAGGGCTTCAGAGGCAGCTTGGGCTGTAAGGGTCTTCTGGGGCCTCCCCGGCCACCCCTCTGGTTGCAGACTGATTGAAACCAGCCTTCCCTCAAGGCTGCCCTGTGGGGAGGTGTGTGTGTAGCCTATTGTCTGGGCTCCAGAAGCCACTTCCGTGTCATGTCGCTCTCTCCTTCAGGGAACCCCTGCAGATGTCTACTTTAAATCTCCTTGGCTGCGATCTGTGTCCACCTCCTTGGCTGTGGCCTTCTCTCCCCACATAGGAGCCCTTCAGCTTGGATGTTGCGGAGTGGCCTCCCTCCAACTTGCTCGTCCTGGCGTCAGGAAGGAAGCACCCTGCCGCTTGCGGGGCACTTGACGCTTTTCAAAGCCCTCTCGTGACGCATCCCACTCGAACAGCCCCTTGCAATAGTCCTCTGCAGCAGGATCGGCTGGGAGTGTTGCCTCTGTGTTACACAGAAAATGGGGGTGCAGAGCAGTTAAGTGACTTGTCTGTGTCCCACAATGAGTAATAGGCGTTTCCAGGCCTTTGACTGCAAAGATCAACCTGTTGAGACCTTGCGCTATTGGTAGAGATGCCCCCTCCCCGGAGGTCCAGTGGTTAAGGCTCCAAGCTTTCACTGCAGGGAATGCAGGTTTGATCCCTCATAGGGCAACTAAGATCTCACAATCTCACAAACCGCACAGTGTGGCCAAAAAAATAGGAAAGGAACCTCTACCATGGAAGGTCCCCTGGGAGACTGGCTTAATCAGCCACACTTACATCTGATGAGCCGACTCCCCAGTCTCAAGAGAGCGGTCCAGGGTTTATTCGAGATCTGGGGTGACCGTGCTGGGCTGGAGCGATCAGCCTCGAGCTCTAGCGTCTGAATGAAGGCCGAGACTAGAGAGGCTGAGTGCAGCGGCACGTGGGGTCAGGGGCAGACGCGTGCTGCTTGGCGGCGTGGAGGGGCAGGCGCGGCGAGCAGGGAAGGAGGCTGCTCCGGGGAGAGGGGCCTGGGAAGGTGCCCGCAGGGCAGTCCGGGTGGACGACCCAGCGACCTGAGAGGGAAAGAGCCAGGAACGTTTGGATCCAGTGAGCCGGCTGGATGTCGCGCAATCGGGCATCACGACAGACCCTGCAGCTCTTCCACAGTCCCCCGTTTCCAGAGCTGCTGACCTGATGAGAACAGGGAACAGCTGTCAGGGCCAGAGCCATCTTAGATGCAACAGGCGAAGGCCCAGCTCCCGCTGGCTTAGGCAAAAAGTAGACCTCATTGGCTCCAGGCTCGTTGGGAAAGACCCTGATGCTGGGGAAGACTGAAGGCTAACGGAGACGTGGGCGACAGAGGGATGAGGTGGCTTGATAGCATCACTGACTCAATGGACGTGAATCTGAGCACACTCCCGGAGACAGTGAAAGACAGGGGAACCGGGAGTGCTGTAGTCCACGGGGTCGCAAAGACTCGGACATGACTTGGTGACTGAATAACATCGACAACAATTGGCTCAAGGCACTGAAACTCCAGAGGCAGACCTGGGCAGGCCTGGTGAGATCCAGGGCCTCAAACAAATGCCATGGGGCTTGTGGCCCACTCTGCTTTTCCCTGCTGGCCTCTCCGCCTCTCTCTCTCTCCTCATGGTGGCAAGATAGCTGCCAGCACCACCAGACATTTCTCCCTACCTCTCAGCAACTCCAGCAGAAAGTAAGCGTTTCTCTTCCCACGAGTTTCCAACGGAAGTCCCAGGATGAAGTTCTAGCGGCTCTGACCAAGTCTTATGCTCTTCCCAGAACCGATCTCTGGGGCTAAGGATATGGGACATTCTGATGGGTCAGGCCTGGATCACACGCCCTTCTCTGGAGCCCATATGTGTGAAGTCAAACTCCACCTGAATCCCAGGGACCAAAAGCAGAGAATGATGGTTTTACCAGGAGCATCACGGGAATGGGTCTCAAGAGTGAGTTAGTCCAGGTAAGCCACGTGCTGCAATAAACACCCCAACATGTCAGCAGCTAACACAATACAATTTCATTTCTTGCTCCCATTGGTGTCAGGGCTGGGGCTCTACTTTTTATGCTCATCCAGGGATCCAGGCTGGTGGAGGCTCTGTCATTTTCAACACTTAGTTTCCAAGGACAGCCTGGGTTGATGATATCCAATAGGTTGGCGGGAGAATAAAGCAAAGGTTACATTTTGTTTGATCCAGGCCCCGGGAGAGGCGTTCATCTATTGTACTGGCCACAGCTTAGTCACATTACCTGGCATGTCTCAGTGCCAGGGAGAAAGGGGAGGCAGTCTGTACCTTAAAAGAGGGGTGAGTGAATCCTGGGCAGGCGAAAACAAGACCCACCTGTGCTTTCTAGCTCAGTCCAAGTCCTTCAGCCTTTGTCCCCGGCATGAAGCCGGACCGGCCCGATCTTCCCAGCTGAGGTCTCCTTTGTGATGGCTGGATCCACCTGCCCCCTTCATCCCTCGCATACCCAACCTCCTTTGCGCTCTTAAATTGAGTGGTGAGGAGGCTTTTTTATTCCGGATCAGCTGCCAAGCCCATAGATTCTCTGCGGACAGGCAGGCAGTAGAACAAAGGGACAGAGAGAACGGTTTTGATTCAGAGACTCCTCAGATCCATGTGTCAACCCCTCAATCCTTGTTAGCTACCCGAAATAGCAACCCACTCCAGTACTCTTGCCTGGAAAATCCCATGGACAGAGGAGCCTGGTAGGCTGCAGACCACGGGGTCGCAGAGAGTCGGACACGACTTCACTTTCACTTTCACTGGTCCCTAAGCCAGCAGCACCTTCCTCTGCTCCATGCCTGCAGGTGTCCTAAGTCACTTCAGTCGTGTCGGACTCTTTGTGACCCCATGGACTGTAGAGCCTGCCAGGCTCCTCTGTCCATGGGATTCTGCAGACAAGAATACTGGAGTGGGTTGCTGTGCCTTCCTCCAGGGGATCTTTCTGACCCAGGGCTCGAATCTGTGTCTCTTATGCCTCCTGCATTGGTAGGTGGGCTCTTTACCACTAGCTGCCACCTGTGAAGCCCTCCTCTGCCCCACAGCCCATAGCTAAGGGCAGATAGGAGCTGGAGGGAAGTTGACCCATCACCACAAAGGACTGGCATCCCAGCTTTCTGAAGAGCTTAACTGGGAAGGCTATGTGCCAACACCGCTGTTGGCCGCAGCTAATCATTCATTCATTCATTCTTTGACCTCTGACGTGCTCTCTGTGCGCCTGGCGTTGGGCCGGGTGCTCAGGCGAGAAGGAGATGCAGAAGCATAAGATATCAGACCTAATCCAGTGTTAAGGCAGTCACGCTCATGCGGCTGAACAACTGGAGATGGAAACTAAGACAGGCTGAAGCTGGATCTTCTGCCTTGATATAGAAATGATGCCACCCCAGGGCACGAACAAGCGGCACATTCAGGGCTTCAGGGACCTGATCTCCTCATCCCAGGGCTGTCAGTAAGGAGAGCGCCGGGTAAAAATGACAATAGTCAGCACAAGAGCGGCAGTTACAACCTATTGTGTGCATTGGGCTCTGTGCTAAATTATTCAAATGTGCAAAGCTTTCATTCTCCCAACAACTGTCTAAAATCTAGAGCTCACCCACCCCTGTTTTTACAGATGGAAAATCAAGGCGCCGAAAGCTTTCAGAAACCTGCTCCAAGTTATAAAGCCATCATCAAGTGGCAGCTCTGGGACTGGCAGTCGGGTCCATCCTGTGCCCAAGCCCGGTCTGACCGCCTGTGTTAAATCAGAGACGGCATCTGTCTGGATCATCTTCCGGCTGCCCAGACTGCAAACCCGGAGGGTGGCTGGTGTCTGCCAGGAGCTGCTCTGTATTGTGAGTGGCAGCCCTCTGCCGGGGCTGGACTAGATCCGAGAGCGAGAAGGCCCCAACCTGGGGCTTTGGAGCTCACAGCGGACCCCAGGGACAGGGGCTGCAGTCTCTTCCACGGGCCTCATCTCTTGGGCCACGGTTTTCCTCCCCAAGAATAGCCATCCCTCTGAGCAGGGCATCTGAGGATAGCTCCCCTTCAGCCTCCCCAGGCAGAAGCCTGGCAGAAGGAGCGCTCCTCCACCCACTCGGTCTTCGATCCCGTGATGGCTCTTCCATCTGGCTCATTCATTCTCGCATTCATTCAACAAGTTAATATTGAGCCTCACTCTCTGCTCTGCGGTGGTCAAGGTACTGAAGGTGGTACAAGGTTCAGTTCAGTCGCTCAGTCGTGTCCGACTCTTTGTGACCCCATGGACTGTAGCACGGCAGGCCTCCCTGTCCATCACCAACCCCCGGAGCTTACCCAAACTCATGTCCATTGAGTCGGTGATGCCATCTCATCCTCTGTTGTCCCCTTCTCCTCCTGCCTTCAATCTTTCCCAGCATCAGGGTCTTTTCCAATGAGTCAGCTCTTCGAATCAGGTGGCCAAAGGATTGGAGTTTCAGCTTCAGCATCAGTCCTTTCAATGAACATCCAGGACTGATCTCCTTCAGAATGGACTGGTTGGATCTCCTTGCAGTCCAAGGGACTCTCAAGAGTCTTCTCCAATACCACAGTTCTAAAGCATCAATTCTTCAGCACTCAACTTTCTTTACAGTCCAACTCTCACATCCATACATGACCACTGGAAAAACCATAGCCTTGACCAGATGGACCTATGTTTGCAAAGCAATGTCTCTGCTTTTCAATATGCTGTCTGGGTTGGTCATAACTTTCCTGCCAAGGAGTACTGAAGGGGCGGGGAAAAGAATACGAATCGAGGAAGCAGTATGAGAGGTGAGATGCTTCCGTACAAACAGGAATCCGAGGCGTCATCTGATGAGGGCTACGAGCGCAGCGCAGGCCCCGTTCTGTGTGGCCGAGAGGAGAGGTGGCCGTGGCTCTGGCAGGAGTGGAGCAGGGGTGTGCATTAGGGAAAGTTCCGAGGAGGTGGGATTGAGCCTGTGAGAGGGTAGGGCTGAACACGTGCAGGCAAAGGAAAGGACATTCGAAGTGGTGAGGATGGCAGGGCCCGGGCCTCGACGTGGGGGCACACGGTGAGGTCTGGGGACCTGGGAGCACGTCTGTGTAAGAAGGGGAGGAGCAGGAGTCAGGACGGCATGGGTGGCTGGAGCTGTGAGCTGTGGCCCAGTCACGCCAGTCATGGCCCAGCCCCTCCCGAGTGGGGTCAGGAGAGCAGGAGGTAAGGCCCCAGAGGTCCTGGGAAGAGGCTGGGCCCGGTGGGACATGCTGCCTGAGTTGTCCCTGACTGCGTGTTGTTTCTGGAAAGCCCTCTATTGCCACGTTCACATCCCAGCATTGCTTCTCAGGCCCAGGGGGTTAGGACTCCATGGTTCCAATGCAGCAGACACAGGTTCCATCCCTGGTTGAGGAACTAAGATCCCGCATGCTGCACGGTATGGCCAACCTCCACCCCCTCCCCCCAAAAAAGACCTCAGAAGAGAAAAATCTGTAGGGTTCCATGAACTTGGGCAAACTCTGGGAGATGGCGAGAGACAGGGAAGCCTGATGTGCTACAGTCCACGGGGCAGCAAAGAGTTGGACATGATGTGGCGACATAGGCTCTCATTATTCAACTGGAACCCCATAAACCCCAAAGGGAAAACAGAGAAGACGTTCCAGTTACAGCAGGTTGGGGTGCCTCCCCATTCCATCTCCCCATCACTCCCCACAGCAGCTCCTGGGGCACATCTGGGAAACCCAGAACTCAGAGAACACTCCCATTTTTATTTTACAGGTGGGGAAAAGGATGCCGGAAACGAGACACGGGGGCGCTGGATGGCTTGCTCAATGGTTCAGGGATCTTCTTGAGCTTGCATCTAAGCCCACGGGATAAAGGCAAAGTCAGTGCAGAGAAGGAGGGCGTGTTTCCTAGGCTGGATCTCCCTCCCTTGGGAGCAATAGGGCCTGGGGCCTGGGGGGCTAAAGCTGCCCCCAACACCCCCTCTGTGGCCTGGTGGCCGCTGGCACTGTACTGGCCAGCTTGTGGCTTATCTCATCCTCGACTGGGAGAGGGAAGGTGGGCCAGAGCCTTCCTCCATCATACACGCTGGGAGTGGAGGTGTGGGAGTTCCCTAGTGGCCTAGTGGTCAGGATTCCGTGCTTTCACTGCCTTGGCCTGGGTTCAATCCCTGGTTGTGGGGAGCTGAGAGGTCACAAGCCATGCAGTGTGGCAAAGAGAAAGAGAGAAATAAAAACAACTTATAATCACCATTGCCAGGGGTGAGTGGAGTAGGGGTCGGGACGGGACTGAAAATCCTAACCTAAACAGAAGAATCCTATGGGTGAAATAGGAAAAGATCCTAATGCTGGGAAAGATTAAGGGCAGGAGAAGGGGCGACAGGGAATGAGATGGTTGGATGGCATCACCCACTCAACAGACACAAGGTGGAGCAGACTCCGGGAGACGGTGAAGGACAGGGAGGCCTGGTGTGCCAGGGGGCCTCGGGGTGTTAGAGACCCGGACATGACTTAGCGACTGAACAGCAGGAAACGGGTAAAATGGTGCTTCTTCACATGGGCATTGTCTTATTTGCCAAAGCTTTTCTACAGACGTGATTCTGTTTCATTCTTACAATCAGACTGTGAAGTAGGAATCAGCCCCCTCCCACTTTACCATCAATAAAGGCGGGGCCCAGAGAGGCTGAATGAGTTACCCAGCATCACACAGCTGGAAGGAGGCAGAGACAGTCCTTTCAGTCTGGTCCTGTAACTCCAGATCTAGAGAACAGAGCGTGAACGAGGGAAGGAGGGCAGTCGTGTGTGTGTGTGTGTGTGTGTGTGTGTGTGTGTGTCTATTGGGAGGCTGCCAGAGACAAAAGGAGGAGCAGAGGCTAAGGTTGGGAGTCTGCTTGTGAATTATTACATTGCAACTGTTCCTTTAATTATGTGCATCTCACTTGAGAATGTATGAGCCACGGGGGAGGGACTCAGGGACCGCTAGGACCTAGCTCAGTGTCTGTCCCAAGGCAGGCGTTCAGTAAATTTCTGCTGCACACATCTGATTAAAGAGTGTGTGCTTGTGACCTTGTTTCTGGGTGAGAGTGCCTCCAACACCAGAGGCTGCCTTGCAGCCCCTCCTCCACTCCCCTGTCTTTCCTTTTTCCCCTTATGGGGAGAAACCCCAGCAAATCCTCGGCTGTGGATAAGAGGGAAGCAATGAACACATAGTGAGTGGCAGCGGGCCCCTATCTCTCCCCAAACGTGTTATGAAGTCAAGCCCAGCTTGCCCCTTCAAAGTCCCTTGACCCTGCCTGCATCCCGCCAGGCTGAAGTGACAGGGGTGCCCTCTGTTCCAGCAGCAGCAGGACACAGAACTGTCCTGATGGTGGGTGACTGCAGAGGCCGCTTGTCTCGGCTCTGGACAACCCTGGGATCAGTGCCCAGCTCAGCACAGAAATAAAGAAGATATCCAAGCTCAGGACTCAGGCTGTCCTAAAGGTCTGGCTAGACCTCTCCAGCTCCTCTGAAAGCAAACTGAATTGCTCACCCCTCTCTTTTACATCCCCAAGGAGACCCAGAAAATACCATTTGCCTAGACACACACCCACACGAATCTTCTCAAAGGTACACGGCTCATGAGAAGGCCCTGGCCCCCTGCCCCGTCCCTGCCCAAATGCTCCAGACACTTGCGTTTGGTGCCCAGGCAGACAGACATTCCGGGAGGCCGAGACAGACAGCTGATACCCCTCCCAGGCTTAGCCCATGTGATTTGCAGGCAAGGCACCTGCTACTGTCTCCTCTCCTGACATCCAGGGAACAGCGTCCTGGCAGCAACTCCCTCGTCCCCCTCACCCCAAGAGTTGGCCCCAGCTGCTACAGGGAACACTTCCCGGGACCTCTCCTGCCCTTCAAGAGCCTGACGATCATCTTTTCACCGTCCGCAGGCCTGGCATCAAGCACAACACAAGAGTGGTGACAGGCTGAAAAAGCAGGAATGGTTTATTTACAGTGATCATTTGGTGACACATAGATCTTTGGGCTTTTAGTGACCTTGTTAAAAGAAGTGTGGGCAGGGGCCCGCTCCCCTGGTGGGGTCACCACACTCTCTGGCCTCATCTTCCTGTGAGAACCCGGGTGCTGTCAGGACCCTCCGGCTCTGACAAGCCTTGGCTTGGGGACATCTCTCCCCTGTCCATTTGCTGGGTGGTCAGTGCCTCAAACACCTGCCAGAAGCGCTCTTACCTCCGTTGGAGGCCACGTCTTGGTCCTAGCTGTGGGGCACCAAGCAGGGACTCACATTTGTATGCAGAAAGACAGAGTGGGTGAGGAGTCCTGCGGGTGCCAGGACACAGGCTTGGGCAGCGGCCTTGCGCAGAGAGCTGTTCCCTGGGCCGGCTGTTGTTGGGGGTGGTAGGAACATCCCTGTTTTCTCCACAGGCAGAGCAGCGAAGTCCCAGAAGTCCTCCAAGGGGTGGAGAGGCCAGGTGTAGAGGCTGGGCACTCTTCCTTATGTGGATTGGCAGTAGACTCAGATGCCACTTGGGGCCTGGCCTCAGCTCTCCGGGGCCACTATTCTTCCCGCTGTAAGAATGCCTGCCCAGGGCTGGTCTCCCCAGGAAGGCTAGCCTGGCTACAGGCAGACCCACTGTCTCCCCCAGGGGCCAAGATCCAAGGCCACCCTCCTGGTTTTCTGGAAGAGTCTCTTCCCCAAGCCCCCTTCTCTAGAGAGGATGTTTGGGGAGGGAGGGCGTGGCCTATGGGCAAAGCAACTTGGTGTTAAGCATCAGGGGCAATTCCACAGTGGAGGGCACCGACAGGCTCCGGGGGGTGGGGGTCGAACACGGAATACTGCTGCTCCCCCAGCTCGCCGCCTCGCATCCTCAAGGGCATGTCAGGCGTCACCCTGAGCCAGGATGAGGCGCGGGGCGGACAGCCACAGAGACCACGAGGGAGGCAAGGGCAGGGTGAGGGGACCACGGGGGAGCCCTAGCGGGCAGGGCCGAGGCCGGAGGCTCTACGTCAGGCCGGCCGGGTCTGGGGCCTAGGCCTGTCCATTCCCCCCGCGCCCCCGCCTCGGCTCTCAGCGCGCCTGGCCCGCTCGCTCCCGGGGGCCGGCCTTCCAGCGGCGGGGCTGCGAGGGCGGCGGAGGCGCCGGGGCGGCCCGCAGGCTGCACGTCCTCAGCTCGCGGGCCAGGCTGAGCACCTCCGGCCGCTCGCGCGGCCCCGCGTCCTCGTCCTGGTCCTCGTCCTCCTCCTGGATGCTGCTGAGGCGCGGCGCCCCGCGGCCGCGCTCGGCGGCAGGGGGCGGCCGGTAGGCGCACTTGGCGTTGAGGAGCCGGCGCAGCGGGGCGCGGGGCAGCGAGGCGGCGGGGGCGCCCCCTGCGCGGAGATGCTGCTGGCGCACGTGGCGCGCGTCGCTCTGGCGCTGCAGGCGCTTGAAGTCGCTGAAGGCCGCCAGCGCGGTCTGGCGGAGCAGGCGGGCCAGGGCGCGCGCCTTGTGCGCCCGCGCCAGCAGCACGGCGTGGCAGCGCAGCACCACGGCCTTGTGGCGCGCCTGGTGGCGGTAGACCCAGGCGAAGACGCGCGGGTGGCGCGCGTCCGCCGCGCAGTAGGTGATGCGCGGCAGCAGGTAGGCGTGCGCCGGCCGGCGGCCCCCGGGGCCCCCTGAGCTGCTGCGCTCGCACGGCTGCATGCGGAGGCCGTGCGGCCCCAGCGTCAGCTTCATCTTGGTGCCCCCGCCCGGCCCGCAGCGCGCCCAGATCTTGCCCACGGCGTCGTCGGTGCAGCCGTCGCCCTTGGCGTGCAGGGTGACGGCGTTGCCCAGGTACCACACGGTGTAGGTCGGGTCCTCTTTGTTGAGCTCCACTTTCTGGCGGCGGCTGCGGAACACGCGGCCCAGGCGCTCCAGCGGCCAGTCGGGCAGCAGGTCCGGGCAGGAGCGCAGGAAGCTGGAGAGCAGCGACGTGTAGGCGAGCCCCGGGCTCAGGCTCTTGGCCTTGCGCTTGGCGTCGTCCTCCACCAGCACGAATTTGTTACGCCTCCAGGGCAGCATCGCGGCGGCGGCGGCGGCGGCCCGCGGGGCTAGGGGCGCCGGGAGCTCGCGGGCGGCCGGCCCAGCGGCCGGGGGAGGGGAGCGCGCCCAGAAGCCCGCGGCCCAGGGCGTTCGAGAAGCTGGGCGGCGCCGGGGACAATCGGTGCCGGCAGATCCCCAGTGCCAGGCAGGGCTAGCTGGCTTCGCAGATGCCCGGTGCCCAGCCGGGCTGGCAGCCGAGATGCCCGGGCGACGGCCCCGAGCCTCCGGGAACAGATTCCCCCGGGAGTCGCTCCAGCCGTCCGGGAAGCCAGGAGGAGCAGGGGCTGGGCGGGGTGGAGACTCGCCCCCTCCAGATCCGAATAGGGGGGCACCCCGCGGTCCCTGCCGCCCAAACTGCCGGAGCCGGGGCTGGAGGCTGGCTGCTCGGAGGGGTAGACCGAGAGCCGCGACTGCGGTGGGGACTCCTCCAGGCGTCGCGGCTCCACCTCCCCCGGCTGCCTACATCACCGGGCGGGACCGCTAGCTCTCTCGTCCCCTCCTCTGTCTCCTCCCCCCGCGCCGGCTAGCGGGGCTCTTCGCCCGAGACCCAGCACAGGCGCGGTGGATCGGGTTTAATCATTATTGTCGGAGATCAAGGAGCAGGAAGCTCTTGAAATCGACCCAAGGGCTTTGCCAGTGCAAGTTTCTCAGGCCGCCCTGGTGGTCTCTCAGCCCCTCTGCGAGGGTTCGATACCTCTCTCCGCTTTCTTGGATGCCCCCTGCCCCTCAGCTCCTGCCTCCCCGCATCTCTGAGCGCGAGTTCGGGTGGGTTCCTCCCGAGGCCGGTCTGGCTCCCTTCGCCTCCTATCTGCAGAGCAGAAAGCCAGCCGAGGTGGCCGAGCAGTGCAGTGGAAAAGTACTGTCTCTCGGTGAAGCTTTCTCTCCCGGGTTCCTCCAAGGTCGTGGGCCAGCCCGGCGCGCCGGAGCTGGGAGACCAGTCCCCCCGCTGCAGCGGCTGGTAGTGGCCCTCGCCTGGACTAAGGCCGGAGGGTACGCTCTGCGGGTAGGGAACCTTCCAGAGCCGGCCGGGGTCTGTGGGGGAATTCCAGATTAAAAGCTCCTTTCGCCAAAGGGCAGCCTCTGGACCCTCCCAGGATTAAACAGATTACACTGCGGTTTGTGACACCTCTCCTGCTCCCCACCACCTGGGCGGGGCGGCGGCGGGGGGGGGGCGCTGCATTCATGACCTCTTTATCTTAGGATAGCCTAGCCTCAGCTAAGCGGTTTGCCCAAGGTCACAGGGCTGATAGGAGGTGGAACTAGAGTTCCACTCAGGCTTGAGTGACCCATGTGGGGGCCCTCACTCTTCTGTGAGTTCATCATATACTGGGTATGGATGGGGGATGTTCTATTCTGCCCTGAGACCCTCCAGTGGGGGCTCTTACTAAGGAGGGGGTTCTCCTGCACTGGGAAAGAGGCAGTGGTCCCTGGGCGTGGGGCCACATCTCCCCTCTTCCAGGATTTGTTAAACCACAACAAATTCCCTAGAACCCCAGGACTGCTCCGATGGGGGTCCAGGAGTCTCCCACAGAGCCCACCCCCAAGCCCTTTCTGTGGTTTTTAGAACAGGTCATTTGGGGAATCTTCCAGGCCAGGAATGAGCCCAGAGCTTTGGGCTAGGCCCGGTCACACCAGGTGACCTCCCAGAGTGGGGACATTGGGAAGATGATATGTCCCACAGCCTGGCAACATACATCCGGGGCCAGCCGGCTGGGCTCAGCATCCATGGGGGGAATACAAGCGTACCCGCCACCCCTGACACAAGACTGGTTCACCAAATGCTCCTCACATACAGGATGTGCAAATAAAGAACAGGAAATTACTTGGAATTGCAGTATCTTAGCTTTGGAGGGGGCCTCAGAGATGGGCTGGTCTCCTGCAGCCTCGTTTTATTTTCAACTTGGAAATGTCTTTATTCTTTGTTGCTCATTATAAAAGTAGTATGTGCTTGTGGTTAAAAAAAAATCACTGAAGAAGGACATGGGAGCCTCCTACTGTCCTTTCTTCGTGAGAGAACAGGCTCTGGGAGACAGGAGGAGCCACCCCGTGAACCTCGCTGCCTCTGGGGTCCTCTTCCCCACGAGCATCATGAGGCAGGTGGGAGCAGCTGGCAGCAAAGTCTCCACTTGTGCGGGGAGGCTGGTGACTCCACAGGCTTTGGGGAAGGCAGAGCCTCCTGGGGTGGCTGGAGTTCCCCTGTCGTGACACGGGAAGCCCAGTTCAGTTTAGGTCTCTGCTAACCAACCATTGCTTTAACGTCGAGTGTGTCCCAAGCATGGCCTGCCTCTGATCCAGTAGCTGAGTGTCCTGCCTCCCAGAGAAGGGATGGGGCTCTGCGGGCGGAAGTGTGCTGCGCTTGGGAGCTGAGTGTAGACGCCCTCACCGGGTCCTGTCCCTTCTCGTTGCTTCTGGAACAGCCTCATGTGGGGCGCGGGGAGGGGTGGGGGGGAGTCACCCGGGCTGGTGTGAGATCACAGAGGCAGTGCTCTGTTTCTGTGCTAAGTCCTCGGGCCACAAAGCAGCATTTGACATCGCTTAGCCACTTTGTTACCTTGGGGACAACTCACCCTGGCCTCCATGGCTGGGATTCCTTCCTCCCACAGCCTCCTTGGGACCTCTCCTCCCTTCAGAGGCCTTCTTACACCCTTGAGCTTGGTGTCCGCCCCTCCTCCCTCCTTCAGCTCTTCCGCCTCTAAACTTGTTCCTTGGAAGGGTGCAGTTGCCCAAGAACTCCCACCGTTCTTTGTATTCAGAAGGCTGGAGAGGCCAGCCTGGTCCCATTCATCTAGGCAGAGTTCAAGGCTGTCTCTCCCCTTAAGTCTTCCTTCCCTTCTCTCCTGTCCCTGGCTGTTGTTCTTTAGTCACTAAGTTGTGTCTGACTCTTTGCCACCCCATGGACTGCAGCATGTCAGGCTTCCCTGTCCTTCCCCATCTCTCGGGAGTTTGTTCCAACTCATGTCCATTGAGTCAGTGATGCCATCAGCCATCTCATCCTCTGCCGTCCCCTTCTTATCCTGCCCTCAGTCTTTCTCAGCATCAGAGTCTTTTCCAGTGAGTCGACTTTTCGCATCAGGTGCCCAAAGTGTTGGAGCTTCAGCTTCAGCATCAGTCCTTCCAGTGAATATTCTGGGCTGATTCAGCAGACAAAATCCTGCTTGAGACTTGAACCCACCTGGCTGGGACTCGAACCCAGCCAAAAGCCACAGTACCTGGTTTCAGGTCTTAATGAAGCTCAGGTTCTTGATATCTCATCACAGAAAGCATTCAGTGAGAGACAAAGTGATAGGTAAGATGTGGATTTATTCAGATTCAGAGAGAAGTACACTCCACAGACAGAGTGTGGTTAGTTTTTATCAGTTCAGTTCAGTCGCTCAGTTGTGTCCGACTCTTTGCAACCCCATGGACTGCAGCATGCCAGGCTTCCCTGTCCATCACCAACTCCCGGAGCTTACTCAAACTCAAGTCCATAGAGTTGGTGATGCCATCTAACCATCTCATCCTCCGTTGTCCCCTTCTCCTTCTGCCTTCAATCATTCCCAGCATCAGAGTCTTTTTGAATGAGTCAGTTCTTTGCATCAGGTGGCCAAAGTATTGGAGTTTCAGCTTCAACATCAGTCCTTCCAATGAATATTCAGGACTGATTGCCTTTAAGATGGACTGGTTGGATCTCCTTGCAGTCCAAGGGACTCTCAAGAATCTTCTCCAACATCACATTTTTTTTTTTTTTAATAAGCTGGGTAATTTCATATGCAAGTGAGTGGGAGGATTATTCCAACTATTCTGGGGAAGGGGTGGAGATTTCCAGGATTTGGGCCACCACCCACTCCTTGGTCTTTTGACAGTGCCTTGGAACTGGCACCTCTGGGTGTGTCATTCCACTTGCTGACTGAGGATCAAGGTCTAGTCTTATCTGCCATCTTGGTCCCATTTGATCCTAATCAGTTTATGTTGTGTCCTTGGGCTTTGTCATTCTTCCAAAAGTTGTGCCCTGCCCCTTTCCCTCCTGTTACACTTCCAGTGGTGCTTTTGAACTGTGTTGTTGGAGAAGACTCTTGACAGTCCCTTCGACTGCAAGGAGATCCAGCTAGTCCATCCTAAAGAAGACCAGTCCTGAGTGCTCATTGAAAGGACTGATGTTGAAGCTGAAACTCCAATACTTTGGCCACCTGATGCAAAGAACTGACTCATCTGAAAAGACCCTGATGCTGGGAAAGATTGAGGGCAGGAGGAGAAGGGGGCAAGAGAGGATGAGATAGTTGGATGGCATCACTGACTCAATGGACATGAGTTTGAGTGAGCTCCAGGAGCTGGTGATGGACAGGGAGGACTGGTGTGCTGTGGTCCATGGGGTTGCAAAGAGTTGGACATGACTGAGCGACTGAACTGAACTGAACACCTCCAGTGAATATTCAGGGTTGATTTCCTTTAGGATTGACTGATTTGATCTCCTTGTTGTCCAAGGGACTCTCAAGAGTCTTCTCCAACAGCACAGTTTAAAAGCATCAGTTCTTTGTTGCTCAGCCTTCTTTATCTGCATAACAATAATCTCAGATATGCAGATGATACCAGCCAAATGGCAGAAAGCAAAAAGGAACTAAAGAGGCTCTTAATGAAGGTGAAAGAGGAGAGTGAAAACCTGCCTTAGAACTCAACATTCAAAAAACTAAGATAATCGAACCTGGTCCCATCACTTCATGGCAAATAGATAGGGAAACAATGGAAACAGTGACAGGCTTTATTTTCTTGGGCTCCAAAATTGTTGCAGACAGTGACTGCAGCCATGAAATTAAAAGACACTTGCCCCTTGGAACAAAAGCTATGACAAACCTAGATAGCATATTCAAAAGAAGAGATATTACTTTGCCAACAAAGATCCATGTAGTCAAAGCTATGGTTTTTCCAGTAGTCATGCATGGATGTGAGAGTTGGACCATAAAGAAGGCTGAGTGCCGAAGAATTGATGCTTTTGAACTGTGGTGCAGGAGAAGGCTCTTACGAGTCCCTTGGACTCCAAAGAGATCAAACCAGTCAATCCTAAAGGAAATCAATCCTGAGTATTCATTGGAAGGCCTGGTGCTGAAGCTGAAGCTTCAGTACTTTGGCCACCTGATGCGAAGAGCTGACTCATTGGAAAAGACCCTGATGCTGGGAAAGATTGAGGGCAGGAGAACAGGATGACAGAGGATGAGATCGTTGGATGGCATCACTGATTCAATGGACATGAGTGGAAGCCTGATGTGCTGCAGTCCATGGGTTGCAAAATGTTGGACATGACTGAGGGACTGAAGAACAACAGCCTTCTTTATGGTCCAACTCTCACATCCATAGATGACTACTGGAAAAACCATAGCTTCGATTTATGGATCTTTGTCATCAAAGTGATGTCTCTGCTTTTTAATATGTTGTCTAGGTTTGTCATAGCTTTTCTTCCAAGGAGCAAGCATCTTTTAATTTTGTGGCTGCAGTCACAGTCCAAAGTGATTTTGGAGCCCAAGAAAATAAAGCCTGTCACTGTTTCCGTTATTTTCCCATCTATTTGCTTTGAAGTGATGTGACTGACCAGATGCCATAATCTTAGTTTTTTGAATGTTGAGTTTTAATCCAATTTTTATTACTTTCCTCTTTCACCTTCCTCAAGAGGCTCTTTAGTTCCTCTTTGCTTTGTGCCATTAGGGTGGTGTCATCTGCATATCTGAGGTCGTTGATATTTCTGCCCGCAATCTTGATTCCAGCTTGTGCTACACATCCAACCCAGCACTTCTCATGATGTACTCTGCATCGAAGTTAAGTAGGCAGCGTGACAATATAGAGCCTTGACGTACTCCTTTCCCAATTTGGAACCAGTCTGTTGTTCTTGGCTGGTTCTAACTGCTGCTTCTTGTCCTGCATACAGGTTTCAAAGCAGTATCATCACTGCTTCATAGACTTGCGTGTAGTTGGAATTTTTTTTTCTTTTTTCAGTTTAATTTTTTGTACTTAATAGAGCATAATTTTATTTTCTAAGCAATAAAAAAGTAATGTGTGCTTTTTTGTAAATGGATTTACAGATGACAGTGATAATCTAAGTGTTTATAGGAAAAGTAACTGTTTTTACAGCCGTCTGCTGCTTGAGCATCTAAGCTTTTTACAAAGCAATCTCTACCTCCAATTTCTTTCTATAATTGATTTATTTTGGGCTGTGCTAGGTGTTCACTGCTGCAGGGATTTTTGTCTAGTGTGGCCAGTGGGGGCTCCTCTCTAGTTCCTTGCATGGGCTGCTCGTAGTGGTGGCTTCTCTAGGCGCCCACCCTCAGTCGTGGCCACTCCAGGGCTCCAGAGCACAGACTCAGGTGTTGCGGTCCACGGGCGTGGCTGCTCCGCCGCCTGTGGGATCTTTCCAAACCAGAAGAACCATTCTGTGTCTGGTGGATTCTTTATCCCTGAGCTACCAGGGAAACCCATCTATCATATTTACACTTGTATTAGTTGAAGAAGTCAGGTAACTGACTTATTGTAGGCGTATAATTAAAAAATCAGTTGCTTGCCCCATCCTTTCCCCAATCTCAGGTCTCACTTCCAAAGACAGCCCCTCTTTTACACATTTCAGATGGCACTTCTGCCACATGCCTTCTTATTTTTAAATAACGCACCTAATCCAGACTTTCCACTTTTTGAAACTGCGTCTGTTGCCTCCCTTCTATGGAAGATGAAGACATAATTCCCTTCATCCATCTCATCGCACACATCATTTTCCCTCCTTGCCTCTCAGTTTAGTTATAGCATTGCATTGCTGTTGCTTCAGTGTTTAAATATAATATTAATAACTATGGAACTATTGTTCATAGCTGAGCCTTGAAGTATGTTATGATTTCATTTTTTCCTTATTGGACAACATTTTTGCTTTTCTGGAGATATTTAATCACCTCATTAAAAACAAACAAACAGGGACTTCCCTGGTGGCTCAGTGGCCAAGACTGCAAGCTCCCCATGTAGGGGGCCCAGGTTCCATCCCTGGCCGAGGAATTAGATCCCACATGCTGCAATAAACAGTTTGCATGCTCCAACTAAAGACCCAGCATGCCACAGTGAAGAATGAATTTTGCTTCCCGCCAGCCAGAATTTATTTCCTTGTTTTTGGCAGAACATGTATTCCAATAGCTTTGACTGATAGTTTTGCTAGGCTAGAAATAAATTGCCCCCACAATTTTGGGGAGATGATCTATTGTTGCTATTGAAGTCAGCTGACGCTCTGACATCTGATCCTGTGTGTGTATGTGTGACTTGATTTTTCTCTCTGGACTTTCTTAGGATCTCTCAGAGCTCTAAAGTTTCAAATGTGCGTTTATCATGGGCACTGGGTGAACCTGTCAATGTGGAAATCAATCTCTTAATCTAAGAATCAGTTTGGGGGACATTTCTGTGTGCTAATTTCCTCCATTCCATTTCTGGTTTTTTTTTTTTTTTCTGTTTTGGTTGGATGTTGGACCCCTTGGATTGATCCTCTATTTTTTCAAAATATTCTTTCCAATTTTCCATTTTGAAAAACATCCTGTTATCTGGGACATTACCTCAACTTTATTTTCCCAATTTTGTAGTTGGATTTTTATGTTTCTTCTCATAATTTTTCATTTTAAGAGCAAATTCTTATTCTTTTTTTTAAATAACAGCCTACTCTTATTCATGGATGTAATATTATCTCCTGTGTCTCTCAAAACATGAATTATAATTGCTTTAAAATTTTTAATTGTGATAAAAGACATGTAAGGTAACATTTACCATCGTAACCATTCTTCAGTGTGCAGTTCAGGATTGTCAAGTATATCCACATTGTCATGCAGTTGATCTTCAGAACTTTTTCATCTTGCAAAATCAAAACTCTATACTCCATTTCTTCCCCAATCCCCCCATCCTCAGCCCCTGGCAAGCATCATTTAACCCTCTGTCTCTATGAATCTGACTGCTCTAGATACCTCATATAGGTGGAATCATAGAGCATCTGTCTTTTTGTGAGTGGTTTATTTCAGTTAGCATAATGTCCTAATGCTCATCCATGATGTAGCATGTGTCAGTAATTACATCCTTTTTAAGGCTGAACAGTGTCCATTGTACACATATGTTTTGTGTATCCGTTCATCCACTGATGGAGACTTGGGTTGCTTCCACCTTTTGGCTAGTGTGACTAATGTTGCCATGAACATGGGTGTATAGATATCTCTTAGAGATCATGCTTTCAATTCTTTGGGATGTATAATGGGATGTGAAATTGCTGGATCATATGATAATTCTATCTTTAATATTCTGAAGAATTACTATACTGTTTTCCATAATGGCTGTGCCAATTTACGTTGCACAAGGGCTCTAATTTCCCATATCCTAACCAACAGTTGTTATTTTCATCCTTCCTCTCTCAACTCACTCTTTCTTTCTCTTGTTTGGTAGGAGCCACCCTGATGGATAGGAGGTGGTATCTCATTGTGGTTTTGATTTGCATTTCCCTAATTAGTGATGTTGAGCATTTTTTCATGTACTCATTAGCTATTTGTATATTTGCTTTAGAGAGATGGCTATTCAAATCTTTTGCCTGTTTAAAAATTGGATTATTCTTTTGTTATTGTTGTTGAATCATAGGAGTTCTTTATAGATTTTGGGTATTAACCCCCTAGAGTTTATAGTTTTGGGTCTTGTTTTTAAGTCTTCGATCCGTTTTTGTGTTAGTTTTGGTATATGGTATAAGGTAAGGATCCAACATCATTCTTTTACATGTTGATATGTAGTTTTCCCAATGCCATTTGTTGAAAAGACTGTCCTTTTCCCATTGACTGGCTTTGGCACCCTTATTGAAATCATTTGGTCATGTGTGCAAGCATTTATTTCCCTCTCTATTCTATTCTTGGTCTCTATGTCTGTCTTTATGCCTGTACCGTATTGCTTGGGTTACTCTAGCTTTGTAACAAGCTTTGAAATAAGGAAGTACGAGACCTCCAACTTTGCTCTTTTTCAGGGTCCCTTGAGATTCCATGTGAATTTTAGAATGGATTTTCCTTTTTCTGGAAAAAAAATGCCGTTGAGATTCTGATAGGGTTTGCATTAAATCTATAAATTGCTTTGAGTAGCATTGGCATCTTAACTTCCAATCCATGAACACAGGTGTCTTCACTGCTGTGTATTTGTGTTGTCTTTATTTTTTTTCCAAAAATATTTTGTAGTTTTCACTTCCTTGGTGAAGTTTATTCCTAAGTAGTTTATTCTTTTTGATGCTATTGTACATGAAATTTTTTTATTAATGTTCTTTCTAGAAATTGTTCTTGGCTAGGAATGTAACAGATTTTTGTATGTTGATTTTATACCTGATTATTTTGCTGAATTTGTTTATCCTAAGGTTTTTTTGTGAAATCTTTGGAGTTTTCTAATCATAGTTGTTTCTAACAGGTTTTTTTTTTTTTTTCAGTTTCATGCACTGCTCTGCTGCTCGAGTTCTTTCTCCCTGTTTTGTTTTGCTTTTTAATTGAAAGATATACAACTCTGTCATGCTTCTAGCTTTCCTCTAATGTCTGACAATCACTGTCATCTAGTCCTGTCTGAGAGGCTCAAACACTGGTTGAAGCGCTGTGTACGGGAGATGGAAGGTGATGAACAGAGCTTGTCACGTGTGGGCCTCCTTATCTGAAGACGTGCTCAGCCAGGTTTACAAAGAAACCCTGACAAAAGACTCGTTGAGCAGACTTGACTCAGGCTCCTCTGAATCCTTTTCTCAACTAGACCCCATCCTTGTCCCATCCTGCATCACCCAATTTTAGGAAGAATCTTGTTAAGTCAGTGTAGACAGAATCCCATACCCTGGATATCTGATCACCCTTGATGCTATCTGGTCAAATTCCTCACCCTCCCGTCGTCCCCCTGCTGACCACTGACCACTCATGGCAGACTCGAAGGTCTGCCTTCTTGGTTTAGTCAGAATTCCCTCTTAGCTCTGATTTTTCCTCTTAGTAATTTGCCTTTCACCTGTACTACAACTCTCACCCCAGCCGGCCCTGAAATGCCCCTTTGTTCATGTTGTATTTAGAATCGATGCCAGTTGTATCCTGAGGTTTCTCTATTGCAATCATTCCTGAATAAAATCTCCTTTTTTTTTTTTGCCACTTTTCTTCGCCTCCCCCTCACCCCCTAAAATCTGTTTTGACCACTTTAACCACCATCCAGCTCTGTTAAAAAAAATTTTTTTTCTGTTTGTGGTTTCAGCGGGTCTTTGTTGCTGCACAAGGACTTTCTCTGGTTGCAGTGAACAGGGTTCACTCCTCGTTGGGGTCCTCCGGCTTCTTTTGTCCTGGAGCATGGGCTCTAGGTGCCCCGGCTTCAGTAGCTGCAGTGCGCAGGCTCCGTAGCTGTGGCTTAGCGCAGGGTCTCAGTATTAGTACCACGTGGACCTAGTTGTTCCGCAGCACATGGAGTCTTCCCAGACCAAGGACCAAACCCGTGTCTCCTGGATTGGCAGGCGGACTCCTGTGCACTGTACCCCCAGGTTAGTCCCTCATTTCCTTTTTTAACAACCCTCCAGTGCTGAGGTCTGTAGGTCCCTTCTTTGGGGCTGGCCGGGGTCCCCAGGGATAGCTCCAGGTGCCTCCTGCCCGTGGGGGCGGGGGTGTATAAACCCGGCTGCTAGGATTCTGGGGGCAGAGTGGAGATGGGGCCTCCTGGGGGTCTCACTGGTCAGTAGGTGGGCTGGCTGTTCGGGATACAGCCTCCACACCCTTTGTCACTCCTGGAGTCCTCAGTCCAGAGGCATCTGGGGTAGGTCTCCCCAGAGAGGAGAGCTCGGGTCTTCTGACGCAGGGGGTGAGGTGGGAATCTCCATGCTGCCACGGAGAGGGGAGAATACCTAGGGCTCTCACTGCAGGCTCTCACCGATCCTCAGTTTTCACACCCGATCTGCTGTCACTAGAGATGTCTGGGGTGTGGGGTGCCTGGGTTTCTGGGGCTCCTTAGCAGGGCACGACTTGACTCTTTCTGGGTTTCCATTATTTCTGCTCCACTGCGCTCGCTCCCCCTTGTCCACATTCCTTCCACCCTCAAACATGTCCTCAACACCCTCAGCGGCCGTCATCGCCCCCTTCCTTTTCCGTGCAAGTTTACGCCACTTCCGTTCCCTTATTGTCGTTTAGGCAGGCTTGGGGAAGGAACGGGGACTTTATCTTGGTTCTCCACGTCCTCCGTGCTCCTCTGATGGTCCATCATGGCGCTCAAGATACCTAAATGCATGTCAATCGATTAATGCACATTTATTTATGTATCCGCTCAGTAGGACACGGTCGTGCCAGATGAAGAAGTTGGACTAATTCCTTCCGGGTTGGACATCCCCTCATCAAAGGAGTCATTTTATTGGGTGGGTGCTTCCCAGGTGGCTCAGTGGTAAAGAAGCTGCCTGCTGGTACAGGAGACACAGGAGATGTAGGTTCCATGTCTGGGTTGGAAAGATCCCCCGGAAGAGGAAATGCACCCCACTCCAATGTTCTTGCCTGGAGAATCCCATGGACAGAGGATCCTTGTGGGCTACAGTCCATAGGATTGCAAAGAGTCAGACACAACTGATCTACTGATTACACATGCGTGAGTTCAAAACCGGACACCGTGGGGGCACCTGGAGACAGGTAGTGATGTGTAAGACATTCCTGGTGGAGCTAGCCTCTCAGGTGGTCCCAGTGAACCCCATTTCCTGGTAGTCATGCCTGTGTGTGGCCCCCTCCACCCTGAATCAGGCCGACCTGAGTAATGGAGACGTTTTCTGGCTATTACACCGGCTGATTTCCGGGGCTCGAACACGAAGGTTAGGGTGGCTTCTGCCTTGTTCTCTCCTGGATCACTCTTGCTGGCTGGAGCCAGCTGCCATGTCATGAGGACACAGGACACATGAGATCTTGGCGAGGAGCTAAGGCCTTCCACCAGGTCACCATCCAGGTGAGGGCGCCGCTGTGGAAACGGCCCCTCCTTGCCAGCCAGGCTTTCGGCTGGTTGTCGCCCCAGCTGACATCTGCCTCGTGAGAGACCCTGAACCAGCATTGTGCTGCCAAGCAGCCGCTCCCCAATTCCTGACTCACAAAAACTGTGAGATAATGAAGTTATTTTTGTTTCAAGCCACTACGCTATGGATTTTTGTTTTAAAATGTTTATTGGAGTGCAGTTGCTTTACAGCGTTGCGTTAGTTTCTGCTGTATGCAAAGTGAAACAGCTGTATACGTGTATCCTGTCTTTTTTGGATTTCTTTCCCAGTTAGATCACCACAGACCATGGAGTTGAGTTCCTGTGTTACACAGCAGGTTCTCATTGAAAGGAAGTGAAGTGAGAGTCGCTCAGTCGTGTCCCATTCTTTGAGACCCCATGGACTGTAGCGTGCCAGGCTCTTCTGTCCATGGGATTCTCCAGGCCAGAATACTGGAGTGGGTAGCCTTTCCCTTCTCCAGGGGATCTTCCCGACCCAGGGATCGATCCCAGATCTCCCGCATTGCAGGCAGATTTTTTACCAGCTGAGCCACCAGGGACGCTGAGGTTCTCATTAGTTGCCCGTTTTATACACGGCAGTGTGTGTCAGGCCCAACCTTCTAATGCACCCCACCACCCCCTTCCCCCCTTGGTGTCCATGTGTTTGCTTTCTGCACCTGTGTCTCCATTTCTGCTTTGCAAATATGTAGTTTTACCAAACGGGACTGAATATAATCCCCGGCCTGCCACATGGGCTCCAAGGCTCGGGTTGCACCCCCTTTTCCTCCTGCCCAGCTTCCCTACAAGATGCCGTCTGCCCCCATCTCTGGGCCTCAACCATGCTGTACCCAGTGCCTCTAACCTCTAAGCGCTGTCTTGCCCCCCAGGTCTTTTCCACACGCTGTTCCCATTCTTTCTCATCTCTTCTTGCAGCCTGCCCATCTTTCAAGCTGTCTTAGAAGTCACTTCTCTTAGGAAAATAGTTCCCTGAATGAACTGTCCGGACTTCCTTGGTTGTATCTCTCGAAACATGTATCAGACCAGTCATTCTTTCATTATTTGTGTAATCATTTATTTAATTCCTGCCCTCCTCTACTCCTAAGGCTCCCAAGGCTTTGGGAACTCCTGGGACAGGGAATACACCTGTTTATTATTATTATTAAAAATATTTACTTATTTATGTGTCGGGTCTTAGTCACGGCACGCAGGAGCGTTAGTTGCGGTATGTGGACTCTTAGCTGTGGCATGGGGGATCTAGTTTCCCGAGCAGGGACTCTAACCTGGGCCCTCTGCATTGGGAGTGTGGAGCCTTAGCTGCTGGACCACCAGCGAAGTCCTCTACATGTGTCTTTTGCACTCCTAACTCCACACGGCCCTGATTGGCATCTGAAACAGCAGGAACTCAAAAGATGGTTGCTGAATAGCTGAGTGAGATGTGTTCCCGTTATTTGACTCAGCTTTCATTCTCTCCAGTCTGAAAAAAACAACTTAGAGCCAACCCTTAATTGATGGCAGGTCAGTACATGATTCTTAAAGGATAGCACGTACACTTTTATTTATTTATTTTTAAAGTCTTACTTCCGTCAGTGACTCATTTTGTGACCTTGGACTGCTCGCCTTTCCTCCCTGAAAAAGGTAGATGGCATTTGGTACAATGCTTCTCTGGAAGGCTGGGGAACTGTTTCATTTAGAGAGAGGTTGGCAAGGTTTTTCAGTGCTCTTAAAGTACAATTTTCTCTGTATCCAGGTGGTTGTAAATGATTATATAAGTGATGAATAGAGATGAACTATGCTTTACTGTGTGAATGTATTTCAGTTATAAGGGGGTGTATGTTTGTGTGTGTGTGTGTGTGTGTGTGCATACCTTTTGGTGCTAAATCGGTAAACACTGGTGTGTGCATATTGGGCTTCCCTGGTGGCTCAGATGGTAAAGAATCTGCCTGCAATGCGGGAGACCTGTGTTCCATCACTGGGTTGGGAAAATTCCCTGGAAGAAGAGAAAGGCTACCCACTCCAGTGTTCTGGCCTGGAGAATTCCATGGACGGAGAAGCCTGGCAGGCTACAGTCCATGGGGTCGCAAAGCGTCAGACACGACTGAGCGACTTTCACTTTCATTTCTTTTTAAAGAATAGTTTGCTCTAGAATGCCCATGAACATCCAGAAGTCTGCTGCAGACTTGTTTGAAGCTGTAACTGTTTGACTTTTCTTGGAGCTGTTTTCATTTCTAATTTATTCAGCTCTATTCATTTCTAATAATAACAAACCAATATTTACTTAAGTGGTCAGAATTATGCAAAACGTTTTCCTTTATCAGAGCCAACCCTCATGATTACTTTTGTGAGATAGGAACTACTTGCAAATTATTTATAATTTCTGTTTTACAGATGAGGGAGCAGAGACTCAGAGAGGTGAAACAACTTCCCTAAGGCCGCACAGCTAGTAACCGACAGATCAGTAACTGAAGTCTGTGTGGCGTGTACTTAACCTTTGGAAAAATTGTGCATGCGCCTTTGTGACTAAGAAATAAAGAAAAAGAGGAATGTGACCAAAATTACTATTCATTCTGAAGGATTTTCAGCAGAAAGGCGCCTTCAGAATAGCATTAGTCTACAATCAGATGTCTCAGAACTGAGTGGTATGAATACAGGAGGGCAGCATAGGTGATGGATAAAAATATTACCTTCAGTGCACCTGTATTTGTGGATAAGCTGGTGCATCCTTCAAATTACAGTCCAGTGCAAAGAAAAGTCATGTTTGTAAAACAGAGCTGCCTAAACCAAGGCTGGTATTGGGATACAGCTTGATCTCAGGAATGCAGGCAAGAGGAGACCCCTACACACCCCCCAGGCCCTGAGCCAGAGCAGGTGGGAGCAAAGACGGGGTCAGAGGAGGGAATGTCAAGGTTGGCTCCATCTTGTGCTGACACTAACCTCTGTGAATCTCTCTGTCTTGGCCTCCCTCATCTAGCCGCATATAGTAACTCTTTTGTAATTAAAAAAATTTTAATTGAAGTATCATTGATTTACAATGTTGTATTAGTTTCTAGTGTGCAGCAAAGTGATTCAGCTATATGTATATTTATAAGTATATAAATAACATATATTTCTTTTTCATATTCTTTTCCATTATAGGTTATTACAAGATACAGAATATGGTTTCCTGTGCTATATTGCAGGTCCTTGTTTATCTATTTTATATCTTCATTCTCTCAATCAGCCGTTCAACAAACGATTTCTGACCGCTTGATATGTAGGGACACGGTATGGAGGAGAATAAGGAGTATAGGCATCCCCTACTCTGGAGCTTACATCTTGCTGGGGAGAGGGCTGTATGTCACAGGATATGAGCTAAACGAACAGATGTCCTTGTTGCTCCCAAGTCAAAACTGTCTTTTCCTTCCTAAAATCTCCTAGGCCACTAGACCATACTACCCAATGCTTCTCTTTGCTCTAATCATCTACCAGCCCCAAGGGCCATCTCTCTTGAGGTCTGAGCTCCTGTGTTCTCTGCTCAGCCACTGCTGCTTAATTCCCTGCCACTTCAACATCCATGAAGTGGTCCTCTGACATTCCTGCCTCCCCGTCCCTCCCCTGAGGATCCTGTCTTCCACCCATCTCAGCACTCATCCTCACTGTCATACCCTTGACCTTGCCATTGTCAAAACCTGAAACCCCTACATAATGTCAGTGTTTCAGTTTATTAATTTTTACTGGAGTGCAATTGCTTTAAAGTTGTGTTAGCTTCTGCTGTACAATGGCGTGAGTCAGCTACGTGCACACATATATCCCCTCCCTTGTGGACTCCCTGCCCGCCCACTGCACCCGCCTGGGCCATCACGGAGCACTGAGCTGAGCTCTCCGTGCCGTACCGCCGGTTCCCACTAGGGATCTGTGTTACACATGGGGGTGTATTTATGTCAGCCCTAGTCCCCACACTCACCCCGCCCTCCCCTACCCCACTCTGTCCACCCAGTCATTCTCTAGGTCTGCACCTCTCTTCCTGCCTCGCGGTTAGGGTCAGCTTGTGTCACTTTTCGAGCTTCTACATTTTTCTAGGTCCTACGTTATCTGGGGTTCATACATAGACGAGCCCTACATAATGTCAATTTAAAGCATCAAGTGGGATGAACTCCCCAGGTCAGTAGGTGCCCAATATGCTACTGGAGATCAGTGGAGAAATAACTCCAGAAAGAATGAAGGAATGGAGCCAAAGCAAAAACAATACCCAGTTGTGGATAGGACTGGTGATGGAAGCAGGGTTCATGCTGTAAAGAGCAATATTGCATAGGAACCTGGAATGTTCGGTCCATGAATCAGGGCAAATTGGAAGTGGTCAAACAGGAGATGGCAAGAGTGAATGTCGACATTCTAGGAATCAGTGAAGTAAAATGGACTGGAATGGGTGAATTTAACTCAGATGACCATTATATCTACTACTGCGGGCAGGAATCCCTCAGAAGAAATGGAGTAGCCATCATAGTTAGCAAAAGAGTCCGAAATGCAGTACTTGGATGCAATCTCAAAAGTGACAGAATGATCTCTGTTCGTTTCCAAGGCAAAGCATTCAGTATCACAGTAATCCAAGTCTACGCCCCAACCAGTAACACTGAAGAAGCCAAAGTTGAACGGTTCTATGAAGACCTACAAGACTTTTTAGAACTAACAAACACCCAAAAAAGATGTCCTTTTCATTATAGGGGACTGGAATGCAAAAAACACCTGGAAGTAAGAAACACCTGGAGTAATAGGCAAATTTGGCCTTGGAGTACAGAATGAAGCAGGGCAAAGGCTAATAGAGTTTTGCCAAGAGAACACACTGGTCATAGCAAACACCCTCTTCCAGCAACACAAGAGAAGACCACACAAGATAACCTCTGATAACCTCTCCATTCCATGAGCCATTTCATGAGCCATCTCATGCTCAACTGTTTAGCAACCTTAATTCTGTCTGCAACCTTATTGTAATTCCTTTTTGCTGCCTAGTCTAATATATTCAGAGATTCCAAGGGTGAGGATGTGGACGTCTTTCAGGGGACCATTATTCTGCCTCCCACAAGCCCCTCAAATGCCTTTCCCATCCCCTGGGTTATTATTTCTAACCTGAGCAAAATCCCAAATCTCATTCCGTCCACCTGTCTGCTTACTCCCTGTCTGCACCCGTGCAGTGCAGCTTGGTTGGAGAAAGACAGAAACCACAGCTCACTCCACATTCATGACCACTGGCCTTTTTTACGCAATTACTTTTTGGCTGCCCCAGGTCTTCACTGCTTTTCTCTAGATGCAGCGAGTGAGGGCTGCTCCTCATTTCGGGGCCAGATTTCTCACGGCGGTGGCTTCTCTTGTTGCAGAGCGTGGGCTCCAGAGCACGGGCTCAGTAGCTGTGGTTTATGGGCTTAGTTGCCCCCAGTTACGTAGAAGCTTCCCGGACCAGGAGTTGAACGCTTGTCCCCTGCATTGGCAGGTAAATGCTTAACCACTGGGCTACCAGGGAAGTCCGCTATGACCACAGCCTTGAGTAAGCCCTTAGGCCTGCCAGGCAGTTCTGCTACATTCCCCTAGGGCATTCACTCTCTCCCTCTCCTGTTTGATGAGCTCATATCTCCTCCTCACTCTTCACATCCCCACACTTCCTTCCTTGTCCTTACTCTCTGCTGAGGCTCTTGTTTCCTAGTTCCCCGAGAAAACTGGGGCAATGAGAAGCGGACAGACTCAGCCGCACGTCCACCCGCCCACTGGCATCTGCGCTCGTCTCCACCCTCCCTCTCAGCTGCTATGGACCAACTGCCCAAAGCCAGTCCCCCACTGGCACCTGGAGCCTCTCCCTGTTTGTGCGCTTGGGGCCGTCACCCCAAGGGAGCCCCCCACTTCATCCTGTGCTATCATTACCCACCCCCTCTGCCATTTGGATCATTTTCCCATCAGCATACCAGCGTGCTATCATTTCTCCCATCACACAAAACCAAGCCGAAGTAAAACCCTCTCTGGATTTGACATCATCTCTGCAGCCGATCCCTATTTCTTTGCTTCTTTTTTGTACAGAAAAACGAGAAAAAGAGCTCTCTGCTTCCTAGGTCCAGTTTCTTCCCTGTTACTTTCTTGGACCTGCTCACATCCGGCTTTGGCTGCCGCCGTGCTTCTCAAGGTCACCAACAACTGCCAAGCTGCCCTCTCTAGCGGTGGAGTCTTAGTGTGGACCTTGCTGGGCTCCCGGCAGCATCTGATACGGCTCACCTCTTCCTCCTGAATGCTCTGCCTTTACGTCCTCGCTTGCTGTCCTCTCTCAATGGCCACTCATCTCAGCCCCCTCTGCTGAGATCTCCCTATGTCCTGGACCTTGAGATGTGGAAGTGCCCCACGCTCCCTTGGTGACCGCATCCAGGCCCTTAGCTTGAAATACCATTTTATAAGCTGTGTCTGTGCTTAGTCACCCAGTCGTGTCCGACTCTCCGAGACTCCGTGGGCTGTAGCCCATTAGGCTCCTCTGTCGCCGGGGAGAGGCTTCTCTGTCCATGGAGACAATACTGGAGTGGGTTGCCATGCTCCCCCTCCAGGGGATCTTCCCAACCCAGGAATCGAACCGGGGTCTCCTGCTTTGCAACTGGATTCTTTACCAACTGGGTTATCAGGGAAGTCCCTCTTTATTAACTAACCACCTCCAGATTCTAAGGGCTTCCTGATAGCTCAGTTGGTAAAGAATCCCCCTGCAATGCAGAAGACCCTGGTTTGATTCCTGGGTCGGGAAGGTCTTCTGGTGAATGGATAGGCTACCCACTCCAGTATTCTGGCCTGGAGAATTCCATGGACTGTATATAGTCCATGGGGTAGCAAAGAGTCGGACACAACTGAGTGACTTTCAATTCACTTCCAAATTCTATCTGTAGCCTGGACCATTCCTGAGTCTGTTCTCTTTCCTAACCTCCATTCTTGGATGTCAAATAAACTTCTCAAAATTCAAGTGACTAAAAACGGGGATGGCCATGCCAGCCTCTCAGTTAGTTACTCAGGCCAAGAATTTTAGCATCAATCTCGACTCCTCTCTTTCCCTTACACCCTTCACCAGTCTGAACTGTTCATGTCAGCTCCTCTGCAGGTGTATCCAGGATCTGACCCTTCCTGTCACCTCCACTTCTCCCATCCTGGTCCACCCACTTTCTTTTTCCTTTTTTTAAGTGTGTCTGACTCTTTGCAACCCCATGGACTGCAGCATGCCAGGCTTCTCTGTCCATCACCAACTTTTGGAGCTTGCTCAAACTCATGTTCATTGAGTTGGTGATGCCATCCAACCATCTCATCCACTGTCCTCCCCTTCTCCTCTTGCCTTCAATCTTTCCCAGCATCAAGATCTTTTCAAATGAGTCAGCTCTTCACATCAGGTGGCCGAAGTATTGGAGTTTCAGCTTCAACATCAGTTCTTCCAATGAATATTCAGGACTGATTTCCTTTAGGATGGACTGGTTGGATCTTCTTGCAGTCCAAGGGACTCTCAAGAGTCTTCTCCAACATCACAGTTCAAAAGCATCAATTCTTTGGTGCCCAGCCTTCTTTATGGTCCAACTCTCACATCCATACATGACTACTGGAAAAACCATAGCTTTGACTAGATGGACCTTTGTGGGCAAAATAATGTCTCTGCTTTTTAATATGCTGTTTAGGTTGGTCATAACTTTTCCAAGGAGCAACCGTCTTTTAATTTCATGGCTACAGCCACCATCTGCAGTGATTTTGGAGCCCCCCAAAATAAAGTCTGTCACTGTTTCCACTGTTTCCCCATCTATTTCCCATGAAGTGATGGGGCCGGATGCCATGATCTTAGTTTTCTGAATGTTGAGTTCTAAGCCAACTTTTTTCACTCTCCTCTTTCAGTTTCATCAAAAGGCTCTTATTTCTTCTTCGCCTTCTGCGATAAGGGCGGTGTCATCTGCATGTCTGAGGTTATTGATATTTCTCCTGGCAATCCTGATACAGTCCATGGGGTGGCAAAAGAGTTGGACCCAACTTAGCGCCTAAACAACAACAAAGTCCTTAACTTGATCACATCTGCAAAATCCCTTTTGCCACATAAGGTGATGTATTCAGAAATTCACAGGGATTAGGATGTGAACAACTTTGGAGGGCAGTAGTATTAGTCCCCTCACCTAGCCCACCTTCTAATAAACCACATATTATTAATACTTGATCAGCTGTCTCCTTGAGGATCTGGACTCCTTGCGAAGGATTTCTGCCCGTATCCTCAGTGCCTAGGGCTATTCATGGCTAACAGTGGACGCACAATAAATATTTTCTTGAATGAACATCTGTTGTTTTGGCTGTGACTGTGTTTGCCTGTACTTGAGATATATGCCACCAGCAACAGAGACTCTGTTTGAAATCACCTGCCCCCAATGTGCCAGGCAGTGTCAGCAGTGGTTGGGCTGGCTTTGGGGAGTGTGTTGTGCAGCTCCCCAATCCAGGCAGCCTCATGGGAGCTTCATTTCCCTTCCATCAGCCCCTCCCCCCCCTTTTTTTTAACCCCAGGCTGCTTCAGTGCACTTTAATTTAATTCTTTGATATTTATCAGAGTCCCCGAGCTGGGAGACTTGGTTCCGCCCCGCCACTCCAGGAGATGTCTAGAAAGAGCCTCGTCTCTCTTAGATTTGAGCCAGAGATGCATCTTCAGTCTCACAAATGGTATTTTGTTACCATGGCAACCGAACTTCTAAAAAAACGGATGTCAAGTAACATGCGGATCCCAGTGCTCATGGCAACCGCCATTCTGCATATTTTGGGGAGAAATTGTGTCCCGCCTTCTTCCTGCCTGTGAGTTGAGGAGGGGGAAGGTGAGCTTAGCAGCGCCAGGTTTCCTTCCAGAACTGATGGATCTGGGCAATAGCAGGGCCAGAGGCCGGACCCCGCACCCCACCCAGGGTGACAGCATCTCCTGCAAGGTCACAGAACCAATGCGTCTCCCTACCCCCTCTGCTTGAAAGGAGGTCTGTCTTCCGCTCCTTCGGCCTCTGATGCTCAAGCCTCTGGAGCAACGCTCGGCTTCTACCAGGTGTGGTGCACACACCCCTGCGGGCTGGGTGTAGGGGTCACTCTGCACCTGTTCTCGCCTTTACTGGCTCTTGGAGTCACTCACGTGACCCCTCAGGAAATGTTCACTAAGAGCCCACCATGTGCCAGGTCCCGGGCTGTGGCATCGGCGGCGACTAGGACGTAATTCAGGCTGCGAGCCTCTTTCTCCAGCCCGGAACCTTTCAGGGGAGATAAGTAAACACCCAAATTACTCTGTGACTTGGGAGAGGCGAGCACGAGGCACCAGCAGGCAGGGAGTGATTAGCTCTGGCACAGATGTCGGTGGGGGTGGAAATCAAAGAACCCAGCCTCGTTTTAAGTTCTTTTACAGAAAAGATTGGCCACAGTATGCACACTCGAGGAAGATTTAAGAAAAGGTCTCTGACAAGTTTCTCAAAGACCTTTTGGACTAGGTGCTCCATTTTCTTAACCAAAGATGCACACTTCCCCTGTTACGATGTTGCTGAAATCAGGATGTGTTTTTATCGTCAACCATATATTCAGTGAAATGTCTATTTCCCTTTGTTGTTTATTCACTAAGTCCTGTCTGACGCTTTTGTGACCCTATGGACTGTAGCCAGCCAGGCTCCTCTGTCTATGAGATTCTCCAAGCAAGAATACTGCAGTGGGTTGCCATTTCCTTCTCCAGGGGATCTTCCTGGCCCAGGGATCGAACTGGATTCTCTTGTATTGGCAGGCGGGTTCTTTACTGCTGAGCCACCAGGGAAACCCTTTCTCTCCCTACTTTCAATTAAATGGATGGTGTGTCTTAGAATCAAGGAAACATGAGATTTCTCTTTTTTTCCCTGTCAATATTCATTAGTAGCTGAGCCTGAGACCTGAGAGAATCTTGTTGGCTTGGACTCCTGCTCATATTTCCTCCCTGAAGAAGTGCAGGCTTTCTCATTAGAGACACCCCGGTTCGATTCCTGCATCGGGAAGATCCCCTGGAGAATGGATAGGCTACCCATTCCAGTATTCTTGGGCTTCCCTGGTGACTCAGACAGTAAAGAATCCACCTGCAATGCGGGAGACCTGAGTTCGATCCCTGGGTTGGGAAGCTCCCCTGGAGGAGGGCATGACAACCCACTCCAGTATTCTTGCCTGGAGAATCCCCATGGACAGAGGAGCCTGGCGGGCTACAGTCCATGGGGTCACAAAGAGTCGGACACGACTGAGAGACTAAGCACAGCACAGCACATGGCTCCAGACAGAAGGACTTTGAGGGGCTTCTCTGAACTGGGCAGTTAAGTTAAAGAGGGTGGGTTCTGGAGTGGCATTGTCTGGGTTCAATCCACATCCAGGCTCCATCACTTTCTAGCTGCGTGGCCCCCTCACAGCCTCAGCATCCTCATCAGCATGGTTGTACTACTACATACTGTCAAGGCTGGTGATGTTTCAGTGTATCCATTCTGAACAAACCAAAGTCTGTCCGCTAAATACAACAAAACAGAAAGGTGAGTTTACTGCGATGCTTTCAGCCTGTGGACTGGAAACTCAAAGCTGTGAAAGCAATGAGTTCCAACTGCTCACAGACCAAGGGATTGCTGGGTGGGAAATGCTGAAGATACTTGGCTTTTCTCAGCTGACGGGTTGCCTTAGTGGTCTTTCCCTGCCTTCTCTCCCTCAGATTTGAGCCAGAGATTTATCTGCAGTCCTTTCTAGCACATAGGTGTGTTGTTTCTCTTCCAGCCTTGTTTCTCTTCCAGCCTCGACAGCTGACAGTCACATTGTTTGGTGACTTTTCAGCAGTTTCTCTTACTCTGACATGCCTCTGCTCAAAAGCGCCTTGCTGCTTACAGAAGAGAGTTCAAACTCCACAGTTGCTGGCACCTAAGGCTTTGGACACAGCTTTACTGAAATAATGAAAGGACCTCCATGATCTGGCTCTAATGTATCTTTTCAGCCTTTGTTGCCACTACCTCTTCCTGATCAGGGGTGGTATCTACCTTTCTGTAACTCAGTTGGTGCAATTTTTAGAAACCTCAGGTTATCAAGCTGTGTTGTTTAAAAATAATTGTTTCTGTAGAAAAATAACAAAGACTAGAGTGTCTCAGATTTAAAATACCAAGAGTTGTCTTTGTCTGCCCATCAGACCCTCCTCTCTTCTGGTCCCAGCCTTCAGCCTCTAGACCACAGGGGTGAGCACATGTCCCAGATCAGGCAATTATATTAGCCTTGGCCGCAGTGATTGGTCCAGACACAGACATGTGACCCAGGATAGCCAAAGGGAAGTCTTCCCTGAGATTTTTTTTTTCCCCTTCATGGTCCCCCTCTTTGCCTCATCTGTCCCAGTTTTCCTTGCAAAATGAAGACCTTAGTCTAATGCTGCTTGCAACTGTGATCTAACTGAAAGGAGAAAGACTAATGGTGGTGAGAGACTGAAGTGAAAAGGCAGAGAAAAGCAGAACAAAGAGGGGAGAGAGGAAGGGGAGAAAAAGAGAGAATTAGCAAATACTGGCGCGTTTGAGCCCTGGATCCATGTGTCCTAGAGACCAGCTTCACCATGTGGTTCTTCTGCTTAGAATATTCATCTATAATTTTCTATTTTGGCTTAAGCTAGTTTGAATTGGGTCTGACTAGGACTGCAGCCAGGCAGGCTTGCTTGTATGCTCCTGAGAATGAGCACCCTTGAATTTGTACCCTAGACTCCTCCCGGGTGTGCCTTAGTCTTTAGCCTGAGTTAAGCTTCAATGACTTGTGACTGAATGAATTATTGGCTAATAAAAACTCTGCTTATATTTTGTCATTGCAAGCTAGAAACATATCATTTGATTAACTTAGCCAAATACATTTAAATACTAGCAGGCATAGCCTGAAGAACACAGACAACTGGGTCAACGTCAGTAGGTTTCTAGGCTAAGAAAGTAAACCGTGGCCCATTTCACGGTTGCCAACAACTGGCTTGGTAACACAAGCCACGAATTAGGGAACATGACTGTGTTGATTATAACTTGTTCAGATATCATTTGTAACCTCAGAGCTCCTATCTCTCTAACTTGTCTTATGGTTGGTAGAATGGATGCTGAGAAGTCATCCTTCCTTCCTCAGGGAACAGCGCCCAGAACAGTGCTTGTTACTTAGAAGGTGCTCAACTGTTATTTATTGGATTGAACTGAACTGTGTCATTTCTTCTTGGCTTGCTCTTATTGTTCAGTTGCTAAGTATGTCTGACTCTTTGCGACCTCATAGACTGTAGAATGCCAGGCTCCTCTGTCCTTCACTGTCTCTCTAAGTTTGCTCAAATTCATGTCCAATGAATGGGTGATACTATCTAACATCTCATCCTCTGCTTCCCTCTTCTCCTTTTGCTTTCAATGTTTCCCAGCATCAGGGTCTTTTCCAATGAGCTGGCTCTTCACATCAGGTGGCCAAAGTATTGGAGCTTCAGTGTCAATCCTTCCAATGAATATTTAGGGTTGATTTCCTTTAGGATTGACTGGTTTGACCTCCTTGCTGTCCAAGGGACTCTCAAGAATCTTCTCCGGCACCACAGTTCAGAAGCATCATTTCTTCAGTGCTCAGCTTTCTTTATGGTCCAACCCTCACATCTGTATATGACTACTGGAAAAACCATAGCACTGACTATATGGACCTTTGTGGGCAAAGTAATGTCTCAACTTTTTAAATATGCTGTCTAGGTTGGTCATAGTTTTCCTTCTAAGGAGCAAGGGTCTTTTCATTTCATGGCTGCAGTCACTGTCCGCAGTGATTTTGGAACCCAAGAAAGTAAAATCTGTCAACATTTCCACTTTTCCCCCTTCTGTCTGCCATGAAGTAATGGGAAAGGATGCCATCATCTTAGTTTATTTAATGTTGAGTTTCAAGCCAGTTTTTTGCTCTCTTCTTGACTAGCTGGTGTTTTGGCTCCCCTGGCTTCAGTGATTAGCTCAGGGATGGATATGTGAGCCAAGGCAGTCCATGAGACTCAGTTCCAGAATTTTTCTTGAAACTAGTGGGACCAGAACTAGCCGTGCCTGCCAGTAGTACTAACTCCTGCCTTTGTCAGGGGAATAAAAGGGACCATCTCTTTTAACCTGTGCTTCTTAAGAGAGGACTTCCCTGAAGCCCCTCCACAGACCTTCTCTCCCAACAGAACTGGATCATGTGTTCACTCCCAAGCCAGTCTCTGGCAAGGAGGAGGAGACCATCATGACTGGCTGGGACTGAGCCAAGGTCGGCCACCCTGCCGCACAAGGTCCCGCAGTGGGTCCTTTATTGGTCCCTTCCTCCCCAGTGCCGACAGTCTGTTCTCTCTTCCGGTTCCATCTGCCTCGCGCATAGAGAATTCCCTTCCGCCACTGGGAAAAGCTCTTCATTTGACCCTACACCCTTTCTAGCCACCAAACTTCTTTCCTTCCTTCCATCAGAATTAGGTAGGCTAATGACTTGCAGAAGCCAAACGATGTTGCTGAGGTGTGCATTAGGACTCTATATTTAGCCTCTCTCTCAAAATGGACAAAAGCTCAAGAAAGTAGAACCAGGGGCAAAGAAACCATTCAAGCAAAGACTGGGTGACCATCTCTGGGTCAATGTAGAAAGGCTTCGCCTATTGGGAGTGAGTTTGGACTCGTTTTGTTTATTTGTTTACTGAGCACCTACTATATACTAGGTACTGGGCTCAATACTGAGGGTGTAGAGTTAACAAGACAGAATATTCCTGGGGTCATTCAGCTTAGAGGTTAGCAGGGGAGATGGGCCTTGAGTGAAGAATTTTACAGACAGATATATAGTTACAGGTATTGTAAGATGATCCTTAAAATCCCTTTGAATCAAAGACTTATGATTTTCTATGTAAAATACTTCTGTCAGTGCCTGGCGCGTCATAGGTAGTTCAGTAATTGCTACTACTATAGATATTCCCTGCCCGCTGAGCCTCCGGGGAATGTCTCTCTGCTCCAAACTTCTATACTGTCTGCATCTGAGGACCGTGTGTGTCTTCTATGCTGTCTGCATCTGAGGACTGTGTGTGTCTTCTATGCTGTCCATATCTGAGGACCGTGCGTGTCTTCTATACTGTCTGTATCTGAGGACCATGTGTGTCTTCTATGCTGTCTGCATCTGAGGACCGTGCATGTGCACACGTGCTCCGTCTCTTCAGTTGTGTCCGATTGTTTGTGACCCAGACTGTAGCCCACCAGGCTCCTCTGTTTGTGGAATTCTTTGGGCAAGAATACTGGAGTGGGTTGCCATGCTCTCCTCCAAAGGATCTTCCCCACCCAGGGACTGAATCCAGAGCTCCTGTATTGCCAGCGTTGCAGGCACATTCTTTACCACTGAGCCACCTGGGAAGCCCCGTCTGAGTAGTCATAGTTGCTTCTCAGCAGTTGTTGTCAGTCCCTCAGGCATCTCCGACTCTTTGTGACCCCCATGGACTGCAGCATGCCAAGCTTCCCTGTCCATCACTATCTCTCGGAGTTTGCTTAAACTCATGTCCATCAAGTTGGTGATGCCATCCAACCATCTCATCCTCTGTCGTCCCCTTTTCCTCCTGCCTTCAATCTTTCCCAGCATCAGGATCTTTTCAAATGAGTCAGCTCTTTGCATCAGGTGATCAAAGTATTGGAGTTTCAGTTTCAGCATCAGTCCTTCCAATGAAGACCCAGGGTTGATCTCCTTTAGGATGGACTGGTTGGATCTCCTTGCAGTCCAAGGGACTCTCAAGAGTCTTCTCCAACACCATGGTTCAAAAGCATCAATTCTTCAGTGCTCAGCCTTCTTTATGGTCCAACTCTCATGCCTATACATGACTACTGGGAAAACCATAGCTTTGACTAGATGGACCTTTGTCAGCATTCAGCAGTAATTTTACTACTAAATTTTGAATTTGTTTACCTGGTGCCTCCAACTATACTATTAACCTACCAAAGGACCAGATTCAACTAGTTAAGAAACAAGAATCATTCACATTGATTCAGTTCTTTGCCTATGTTCTGCAAGCCAAGAACACAAACTAATTAAAAAGAGAAGATGTCCTAATATATCTCCAGCAGTTTCCCGTACATCAGCTTATCTGGGCCAACAGTAGTCCTGTGCAGAAAGCAGGAACATTATCCTCCCTTTTCTGCTGAGAAAACTAAGGCTTAGAATATCAGATGGTTTTTCAAACTGGGGAGGAGAATGGTTCTTCCTTCATTTTTAACTTATTTTTTAAAGTTTTCTAAAAAATGTATTTGCTGAGTGTTAGTTGCAGCACGTGGGATCTTCAGTATTCCTCGCAGCAGGCGGGATCTTCTGCTGTGGCATGTGGGATCTAGTTCCCTGACCAGGGACCAAACCCTAGCGCCCTGCAGTCGTGGAGTCTTAGCCACTAGACCCCAAGAAGTCCCTCTTCCTGCAATTTTCAAGCCTCTTGACTAGAACTCCTGCTGGAAGACACCAGGGGAATCATCTACTTCTATTTTCCCATTTTACAGATGAGAAACTGAGACTCAGGTAGGTGCTGGACTTGACGGCAATCACATGGTCAGTAAACCAACGAGCTGATGGAAGAGCCCGGCACCTGACTCCCAAGCCTGAATTGAGTCATCCTGTCCTTATACACTGAGCTACAGCTGCTGTTAATAATTAAGGGTGGGTGGGTGTTAAGGGTGGGTGAATGGGGGGTGGGAGGGGAGGGGGTGAGTGTGCAGGGATGAGGATTCGGCATTTCCCAGGTGGGGCTGGAGGCAGAGGTAGTCACAGGGCCTGGGGCTTACTTGGGCCCCTGACACAGCCCCTTGTGGGGCCACAGTTAGCCTCAGGGTTCCCCTTAAATCTCCTGACACGGCCGTTATTCCTTCATCTCCCTTCTCCAGGCCCCCGCTGCTCCCTGACTGCCTTCTGCATTCCGTGCTCTTGCTGCCCCGCTGTGGCTGAGCGTATCCACTGCAGCACTGATCGCACCTGTTCCTGGGGGAAAATCGGAGAAGGCGGTGGCACTCCACTCAAGTCCTCTTGCCTGGAAAATCCCATGGACGGAGGAGCCTAGTGGGCTGCAGTCCATGGGGTCGTGAAGAGTTGGACACGACTTCACTTTCACTTTTCACCTTCATGCATTGGAGAAGGAAATGGCAACCCACTCCAGTGTTCTTGCCTGGAGAATGCTGGGGATGGCGGAGCCTGGTGGGCTGCCATCTCTGGGGTCGCACAGAGTCGGACACGACTGAAGCAACTTAGCAGCAGCAGCAGCAGCAGCAGGGGGAAAATAGCAGAGATAGAAAGAGGGAGGTGAAGGACCCTTAGAGATTATTTTACAAATTGTTTCCCTTTTTCTCGGTGGAATCTAGTTCTAGGGTTTCCCAAATGTACTGTTCATGACTAATTCTTCGAATAGGAGTAATGTGTGTGGTTCAGGGTCGGGAATGACTCCTACCTGTCAACAAGCAGTTTCTAGGGCCAAACACCATGAAAGAGGGGAAAGTCGGTAGAGTTTAGTGCTCGGGCATGGAGCTCTGGAGAAAGAAAGAGTTGTGTGAGCTGCGGCTTCACCTCAGTGATCCCCATCTGTAAAGTGGGGAGGAAAGTAATGCATAATGAGGTTCCCTGGCAGTCCAGTGGTTGAGACTTGGTGCTCCCAATGCCGAGGACACAGGTTTGATCTGTGGTTGGGGAACTAAGATCCCACCTGCCACTCCGCATGACCTAAAATAAAGCACCTAACCAGTGTGTAGGCAGATGGGAGAATGGCATGGAAAGGGCGGTGCTTGGCACACCACACACAAAAATTAACTTGTGTGATAGATAGTGGTTAAGATAGCAGATCCTAAGAGTTCTTATCACACAGATAATTAAAAAAAATTCTTTTAGTATCTATAGGAGATGATGGATGTTAACTAAATCTGTTGTGGTCATCATTTCACAGTATATATAAATCAAGTCATCATGCTGTATACCTTAAACTTACACAGTAATGGATGTTTTATTTATTTCCCAATATAACTGGGAAAAAATAACTTCAGATGGATCACAGACCTAAATGTAAAACATAAAACTATCAAACTTTTGGGAGAAAACCTAGGAGAAAAATGACTGTAGTCTTAGATTGGGCAAAGACTTCTTAATGCAATACTGAAAGCATGATACATAAAAAAAAACCTGACAAACTGGATTTCATAAAAATCAAGAACTTCTGCTCTTCAAAAGACAAAGAGAATGAGAAGTCAAGCCACAATACTGAAGAAAATGTTTGCAAATCACATAGTTTGTAAGGGATTTGTATCCAAAATATACAAAGAATGCTCAATAATTAGCAAACAAAACAACTCAATTTAAAAAATAGGGAAAAGATTTGAGCAGATACTTCTCTCGCAAAGATATGTGGGTAGCAAGCAAGCACATAAAAGATGTTTGATGTAATTAATTATTAGAAAAATGCAAATTAAAACCACAATGGGATGTCATTACATACCTACTAGAAAAGGGGTCCCCAGCTCTGGACCCTGGAATGGTACCGGTCCACGGCCTGTTAGGAACTGAGCCACACATCGGGGGTCAGCAGGAGGCCAGCAAGGGAAGCTTCATTCGTATGCATGGCCTCTCCCTGTCACTCATCACCACCTGAGTTCTGACTCCTGTCAGATTCTGCATTATGGTAGCGGTCCATTTCATTATACACCATCATGTAATAATAATCAGTACCAGTTTAGTCGCTCAGTCGTGTCCGACTCTTTGCAACCTCATGGACTGCAGCACACCAGGCCTCCCTGTCCATCACCAACTCCCAGAGTTTACCCAAACTCATGTCCATTGAGTCAGTGATGCCATACAACCATCTCATCCTCTGTCGTCCCCTTCTCCTCCTGCCTTCAATCTTTCCCAGCATCAGGGTCTTTTCCAATGAGTCAGCTCTTCGTATCAGGTGGACAAAGTATTGAAGTTTCAGCTTCAACATCAGTCCTTCCAATGAACACCTAGGAATGATCTCTTTGAAGATGGACTGGTTGGATCTTCTTGCAGTCCAAGGGACTCTCAAGAGTCTTCTCCAACACCACAGTTCAAAAGCATCAATTCTTTGGCGCTCAGATTTCTTTATAGTCCAACTCTCACATCCATATGGGACTACTGGAAAAACCATAGCCTTGCCTAGACGGACCTTTGTTGGCAAAGTAATGTCTCTGCTTTCTAATATGCTATCTAGGTTGGTCATAACTTTCCTTCCAAAGAGTAAGCGTCTTTTAATTTCATGGCTGCAATCACCATCTGCAGTGATTCTGGAGCCCCCCAAAATAAACTCAGCCACTGTTTCCACTGTTTCTCAATTTATTTGCCATGAAGTGATTGGACAGGATGCCATGATCTTAGTTTTCTGAATGTTGAGTTTTAAGCCAACTTTTTCACTCTCCTCTTTCACTTTCATCAAGAGGCTTTTTAGTTCTTCTTCACTTTCTGCCATAAGGGTGGTGTCATCTGCATATCTGAGGTTATTGAGATTTCTCCCGGCAATCTTGATTCCAGCTTGTGCTTCTTCCAGCCCAGCGTTTCTCATGATGTACTCTGCATATAAGTTAAATAAGCACAGTGACAATATACAGCCTTGACATACTCCTTTTCCTATTTGGAACTAGTCTGTTGTTCCATGTCCAGTTCTAACTGTTGCTTCCTGACCTGCATACAGATTTCTCAAGAGGCAGGTAAGGTGGTCTGGTATTCCCATCTCTTTCAGAATTTTCCACAGTTTATTGTGATCCACACAGTCAAAGGCTTTGGTATAGTCAATAAAGCAGAAATAGATGTTTTTCTGGAACTCTTTTGCTTTTTCCATGATCCAGCAGATGTTGGCAATTTGATCTCTGGTTCCTTTGCCTTTTCTAAAACCAGCTTGAACATCTGGAAGTTCACGGTTCATGTTTTGCTGAAGCCTGGTTTGGAGAATTTTGAGCATTACTTAACTAGCGTGTGAGATGAGTGCAATTGTGCGGTAGTTTGAGCATTGTATGGCATTTCCTTTCTTTGGGATTGGAATGAAAACTGACCCTTTCCAGTCCTGTGGCCACTGCCGAGTTTTCCAAATTTGCTGGCATATTGAGTGCAGCACTTTCACAGCATCATCTTTTAGGATTTGAAAGAGCTCAACTGGAATTCCATCACCTCCACTAGCTTTCTTCGTAGTGATGCTTACTAAGGCCCACTTGACTTCACATTCCAGGATGTCTGGCTTTAGGCGAGTGATCACACCATTGTAATTATCTGTGTCATGAAGATCTTTTTTGTACATAATAATGGGCTTCCCTGATAGCTCAGTTGGTAAAGAATCCGCCTGCAATGCAGGAGACCCCGGTTCAATTCCTGAGTTAGGAAGATCGCCTGGAGAAGGGATAGGCTACCCACTCCAGTATTCTTGGGCTTCCCTGGTGGCTCAGCTAGTAAAGAATCTGCCCACAGTGAGATGTGGGTTTGATCTCCACGAGGAGATGTGGGTTTGATCCCTGGGTTGGGAAGATCCTCTGGCAAAGGGAATGGCTACTCACTCCAGTATTCTGGCCTGGAGAATTCCATGGACTGTAACAATAATAGAAATTAATTGCACAATAAATGAAATCCGTCTGAATCATCCTGAAACCATTATCCCTCTTGGATCTGTGGAAAAAATTGTTTTCCACGAACCTGGCCCCCAGTGCCAAAAAGGTTGGGGACCACTGTATCAGGATGTTTAAAATCAAAAGACTGATTATAGCAAATATTGCTGAGGATGTGAAGGATGTGGGATTCTCACCTACTGCTGGTGGGAATGTACAACGCTGCAACCGTTTTTGGGAACTTCTAGGTAGTTTCTTAAAAAGTTAAATATATATCTGATGCATGACCCAGCCATTCCTGTCTGAGGAATTTACCCAAGAGAAATGAAAGCATCCATGCACACACAGACTTAGACATGCATGCTCAAAGCAGCTTTATTTGTAATAGTTAAAAACTGGAAACAATCCAAATGTCCATTAACAGGCCAATGAATAAACAGATTGTGATATATTTTTACAATGGAACATTACTCAGCAGTAAAAAAAAAAGGCATAAACTGTTATTGACATGCAGTAATATGGATAAATATCAAAATAATTATTCTGAGAGAAGCCAGAGAAGAGAGAGTACATACCATGTGATTCTATTTATATGAACTTTTAGAAGATGCAGACTTACAGTGGCAGCAAACAGCTCTGTGGTCACCTGGGGATGGGATGGGGTTTACCTCATTATAAAAAGAAAAAGGTCTCCCCGACACCCTGCCTGAGGTCAGAGGGCATGTCCTGCATCGATCCTTGCATTCCACTGGGTTAAATGGCCATTAAAAGTATGCTGACACTTGATAATTCCTAATGATGATTAAGTTAAAGGCTTTCCCATGGGAAAGCTCTGTAAGCAAAGTGAGTGACGACCTGATGTGATTGTTAATCTTTTTTAAATTTCCTTCGGCACAGCTGTGTGGCAGCTGTGTGGCAACATTAACGCAGGAGGTCTCATCTTTCAAATCTCCCTGGTGCCTGGACCCTGCCGAGTGTCTCACCAGAATGGAGCACCTGCGAGGGCATTTACCCAGTGACTCACTGGGAACTCAGGGACTTTGTGAAATGCTTCCAGCGGTGGCGCTGTCCTTAGTAAACCCCTCCCCTTCCGGTTGCTCCTCCTAGATTCTCTGCCTGGTACCTCACTTTCCTCTTCGGAACTTAACCTCACTTTCTCTAAGTCAGAGGCTCCTCTTTAACTTGTGATTCAATGAGGACAGTCATGCTGAGCTGAGAACCGCGCTCTGGGGACATCTGGCTGCAGCTGAAAGTGCCCGTCGTCCATCACTTCTAACAAGGTCCACATGATGGAAATCTCAAAATGTCACAATAGTCCACCTGGCTACTGAAGGATTTCAGCCTTTGGCAAAAAAAAAAAAAAAAAAAAAAAGGCAGAGCTATTTAAGAGCAAACTGCTTTAAGAATGACAATCTTTTATAGAGTACAAACTTATGCAGGGGAAAGGTGGGGGAAAGATAAATTAGGAAGGGGGATTAACAGATACACACTACTCTACATAAAATAGATAAACAACAAGGTCCTAGGACTGGGAACTACATTCGACACCTTGTAATAACCTATAATGGAAAAGAATTTGAAAAAGAATTGATACACGTGTAACTGAACAGATAAATATGTGTAACTGAATACATATGGAGACATATGTACAGCTGAATCACTTTGCTGTACACTGGCGGTGGTGAAGTCGCTCAGTCGTGTCCGACTCTTTGCGACCTCGTGGACTGTAGCCCACCAGGCTCCTCCGTCCATGGGATTCTCCAGGCAAGAATACTGGAGTGGGTTGCCATTTCCTTCTCCAGGGGATCTTCCCAACCCAGGGATCAAACCCAGGTCTCCCGCATTGGAGGCAGATGCTTTACCCTCTGAGCCACCAGGGAAGCCTGCTGTACACTGGGAACACTGTAAATCAACTACAATTTAATTTAAAAAAAAAAGAAAGAAAAGAAGTCTGGTGTTGGACCCTCCCTTCTCCACCTGGCAGGTTATAGTCCACAGGGTCAGAAAGGACTGAGCAACTGAGCATGCACGCATGCCGCACCACATACAAAACAGACTCAGATGGCTTAAAGACCTAAACAATAAGAATGAGAATCGGGATCAGTCTAGACGGGTGGGGTAGGGAGGGAGACGGGAGAGAGGTTCAAAAGGGAGGGGTATATGTATACCTATGGTAGAGTCATGTTGAGGTTTGACAGAAAACAACAAAGTTCTATAAAGCAATTGTCCTTCAATAAAAAAATAAAATTTAAAACATGGGTAAAAAAAAGAATGAGAACCATAAAATTCTTAGACGAGGACATTGACAGAACACTCGCTGACATAGCTGTGGCACTATTTTCTTGAATAAGTCTCCTGAGGCAACAGAAATAAAACCGAAAATTAACAGGTGGGGCCTGATTAAACTTAAAACTTGTGCACAGCAGAGAAAACCATCGACGAAATAAAAAGACAATCTATGGAATGGGAGAAAATATTTTTAAATGATGTGACTGACAAGAGGTTAGTATCTAAAATATACAAACAGTTCATACAACAATATCAGTAACAATATCATCATCAACAACTGCCTAATCAAAAAATGAGCAGAAGACTTGTATAGCCATTTTTCCAAAGAAGACATACACATGGCTAACAGGCACATGAAAAGATGCTCCACACCACTAATTATTAGAGAAATGCAAATCAAAACAACAATCATGTCACCTCATGCCTGTCAGAATGAGTATCATCAAAAAGTCTACAAATAACAAATGCTGGAGAAAATGTGGACAAAAGGGAACTCTTGTACACTGTTGGTGGGAATGTAAATTGGTACAGCCACTGTGGAAAATAGTTTGCAGCCTCCTCAAAAAATTAAAAATAAAGTTATCCAGCAATTCCACTCCTGGGTATATATTTGGAAAAAAAACAAAAACACTGGTTTGAAAAGATAAATACTCCTCAGTGTTATAGCAGCACTATTGAGCATAGTCAAGGCATGGAAGCAACCCAAGTGCCTAGCAACAGATGCCTGGATTAAGAAGCTGTGATATTTCACTCAGTCATTAAAAAAAGGCTGAAATACTGCCATTTGCAGCCACTTGGATGGACCTAGAGAATATTATGCTTAATGAAATGAGTCAGACAGGGAAAGGCAAATTCTGTAAGATATCATTTATATGTAGGATTTAAAAACAATATAAATAAAGGTACATGCAAAACAGAAACAGATTCAGAGAGGCAGAAAATACTCTTGTGGCTACCAAAGGGGAGGGGGGTGGTCGGGAGAGACGACATAGGGCTTGATTAGCTGATACACGCCACCAAATATAAAAGCGAGGAGGATGTACCGTGCAGCACAGGGAATTGCAGGCATTATCTTGTGATAACCTATGTGGAGTATAATCTGCAAACATATTGAATCACTGCTGTACAGATCAGGAAACATTTTGAAATCTGCTCTATAACTGCGCGGTGAGGATTAAGTGGTTTGATGTTGGTGAAACTTTTTGTCACAGTTCAGTTCAGTCGCTCAGTTAGGTCCGACTCTTTCCGACCCCATGGACTGCAGCATGCCAGGCCTCCCTGTCCATCACCAACTCCCGCAGTTCACTCAGACTCATATCTACTGAGTCAGTGATGCCATCCAACCATCTCATCCTCTGTCCTCCCCTTCTCCTCCCGCCTTCAATCTTTCCCAGCATCAGAGTCTTTTCAAATGAGTCAGCTCTTCGCATCAGGTGACCAAAGTATTGGAGTTTCAGCTTCAGCATCAGTCCTTCCAATGAATATTCAGGACTGATTTCCTTTAGGATGGACTGGTTGGATCTCCTTGCAGTCCAAGAGACTCTCAAGAGTCTTCTCCAGCACCACAGATAAAAAGCATCAATTCTTCGGCGCTCAGCTTTCTTTATAGTCCAACTATCAGATCCATACATGACTACCGGAAAACAACAGTTGTAGCTGTAATTATAAATTAGTAAAGTAAGTTGTTATGTGTGGTGCTGGCAGATTAAAGAGTTTCTTTAGTGATCTAACCTCCTGTCTTGGAGGTGATAAGCTGTGCAGTCCGGTAAATTCCTCTCCAGTAGCAGTGTGACTTTGAGCACATCCACTAACCTCTCTGGCCTGTCTTCTAAAGCTGAAGAAAAAAAGCCAAGACCCAAGGTTTGCCCTGAAGCTTAAATGTGTACTCCCCCTAAATGCTTACCCGACGTTCTTTCCTTCCCATCCAATGGCGGAGTCATCGAACAACGCCTGCAATAATAATAACCCCAGGAAAGCAGAAGGCCTGAAACCGTGGCACCGCAAGCGATACAACTACGGCCAGAGTTGAAATGGTCGCGGAGGGACAAGAGATCGCTCAGGTTCCGCAAACCATTCCGCACTGCCAACTCCTGGATCCCCGACTGCAGCGAAGGCAGCTGATGCTGGTCCATCACCCTGGCAACAGCACCTTCCGGTCTGTGTTGCCCGCCCTACCCCGCCCCACTTCCGGTTCCGGGTCCTGTGCCTTCGGCGGGCGGCTGGCCGCGGGCTTCCGGGAGGAGCCGTCTCCGGGGGTGTGGTTCCGGGTGGCGGGAGGCTGAGGGGCGAGGGCTCGCTCGAGCGCTGCGGGGTCGCTTTAGCGCGGCGGCCTCGCTAGGGCTCGGCGCAGCCATGGAGAGCGGAGGGCGGCCCTCGCTGGGTCAGTTCATCCTCCTGGGCACCAGCTCTGTGGTCACCGCCTTCCTGTACTCCGTGTACCGGCAGAAGGCCCAGGTCGCCCAGGAGCTCAAGGTCAGTGCCCGAGCCCGCCCGGCCTCAGCCGGCCGTGCCGCCCCGGGGGGACGGTGAGCCCCCCGACCTGCCGTGGGCCGCTCCACCCTCGGGAAAAGGTCCCAGAGAGGAACCAGGCCCTGGGAGGGCGTCGCCCGGCCCCCAGGAGCCAGGATCAGAGTTCGGGTCGCGTGAACGGCTTCCCTTCCTCCTTTCCCCCAAGTCCCTCTCGTTACTCAGAATAAACCTTGACTGCATCACTTTGTTGACGAAAAAAATCTTTATTGAACACTTGCTATGCCCCAGGCGCCGAGCCTGGGTGGAACAGACAGAAATTCCTGTCCTCATGGAGAGTGCATTCTAGTCCAACCAGATGGTGTGACACGTGGGGATAAAAACTACAGCCTAGTGCAGAGAAGAGGGGAAATGGGAGTGCTGGAGAAAGGGAGGTTTGCTCTTTTAAACAGGGTGGCAGTTGAGCAGAGCCCAGGAGGATTTGAGGCGAGCGTGCAGGTGCCTGGGAGGGGACAGCTCCTTGCTTCTGCAGACTCTGCCTTTTTATATTACGGCCGTTTAAGAATATCGCTCACTTTTCTAATGCAGCACCTGACGATTTACACAACAGATTCCCGTCTTAGTTTTAGGCAGATGAAATGCTACCTCCAACCTGCCAATCAAGAAGTCGAAGCTCGGAGGAAAGGTCTGTACAGTGTCAGTTTGGAGCTTAAACTTAGGTCTTTTGATTCAGAGTGTAGATTTTTTTTTTTTTTTTGGTTGACCACATTGCTTTATTATGAATGTGTGAGTGGCTCATGAGAGATGAACCTCATTAGGTCAGAAACGACATCTTACCCTTCCTCCTTTCTAGGTTCAAACTCAATGCTTAACAGAGAGTAGACACTCAATAAATACTTGTGGATTTGTGCTGGTGAAATTTCTTGTTTGAAAAAGATGGATTTCTGCGACGCCGTGCCAGGCTTTCTCTAGCTGTGGCGAGCAGGGGCCGGAGCTCCCCTCAGTTGCAGTGCGCAGGCTTGCCATTGCTGTGGCTTCTCTGGTTGCAGAGCATTGGCTCTGGAGCGCACGCCTTAGTTGCCTCGAGGCATACGGGCATCTTCATGGACAGGGGATCGAGCTGTGTCCCCTGTACTGGCAGGTGGCTTCTTAACCACTGGACCACCAGGGAAGTCCTGGCTGAAATTTCATAATACAGCAGGACTTAATTTGACATTTATTTGGAAGACGGATGCCTCAACCTGACACGCTTCATTATCATCAGATAATATGCGTTGAGAGCTTAGCAACAAGTGTGTGAGTTTTGGAATACACCTAATTAACAGGGAGTTGAATTTGGGGTGTGAATCACAGCCTGCTGAGATTCCAGCTGCCTTCTTGTCTGCTTAATTAAATTACTTCTGAAATGACTGGCTGTGGTTGTAATTGATACTTCAGTTTCTGACTCTGAATCAGAAATCGCATTGGCATCAAGTCGGCTAGAGATGGGACCCTTCGAAGCAGTGAGTGCTCTGGGATCCATCTCTGGGTGACCTTAAAAGCTTTGCCAATTAGTTCCTCAATGAGGATGAAATAAGTAGCTCCTGCCTGGAAAAACAGTTGGGACTCTAGCTTAAGCTCTATTTTCTTGATCTGATTACAAAAATTCCGGACTAGGGTTTGTGTCTTACCCTTTTACATCTCTCACGGTGACGGGGATGCATATTTATTGCATACCTACTGTGTGCCAGCCCCTGGTCTGGATTCTTTCACACCTTAAGTTTCATTTAATTCACATGAAAATCCTGTAAGGTTGTTTTCCCCACCCTGTGATAAATTAAGTTGCCCAGAGTCACAATAGATGCCTTGAAGCTTGATTTAGTCGCAGGCTTTCTGACTGAATTTCACCTCCTTTCCTTCTAAAAAATGTTTAGACCATCCTGTGGTGGATACTTGACTATTTAGGTGACTTTGAGCAAATTACTTCACCTCTCTGAGCCTCAGTTTCCTTATCTGTAATTGGGGATGATAATGTCTACTGCAGAGGGATGGTATGAGCATTAAATGGGGTTATGCATTTAAAATGCTTAGCAGAGTGCTGGGAATGTAGTATATGTAAGTGCTTAGTTATTCACTAATTTCTTCATCAGATGGGTAAGAGTTGACTCATTGGAAAAGACTCTGATGCTGGGAGGGATTGGGGGCAGGAGGAGAAGGGGACGACCGAGGATGAGATGGCTGGATGGCATCACGGACTCGATGGACATGAGTCTGAGTGAACTCCGGGAGATGGTGATGGACAGGGAGGCCTGGCGTGCTGCGATTCATGGGGTCACAAAGAGTTGGACACGACTGAGCGACTGAACTGAACTGAACTGATGGGTCAGGCACTATCTCGGCACTAGGGGGACGGCAGTGAGCAAGACCAGCAAGGCCCTAGCCCTCCTGTGCTTACAGCGCAGTGGAGGGGGAGACCGACAATAAACGAGTAAATAAACCTGAGTGTTAGTTGTTACTGCCCGTTGTTTTTATTACCTTCGCAGTGTACGTGGGTAATAATTTTTATTGACCTTGCTCCTGTTGTTTACTGGGTGGCAACAGCTTAAACTCAGAGGGACCTTAATACGTATCCAGTACTACCCACCTCTTTCGAGGTTACTTGCCTGGTATCCGTAAGATGGTGTTGATGAAAATACCTGAAAGCAGGAACCGTTTCCTTCATTCGTCCCTGAATCCTTGGCCCCCAGCACAGGGCCTGGTTCAGGAAATGTTCAGTGGCTTTATTAATTTTACCTTACTTTTGATGGAACAGTAGCAGGCTTGATTGGTTCCCAAGTATAGCAGATTGGGATGAGAACAGGAAGGAATGGAGAACTGGGGACTGTGAGAGGAAGGGAGCGGCAGAGGTGGCTGTGCTCGGCTGTTTATGAGAGGGAAGGAGGCAGACGGAGGTGGAGGATAATGTTTAGCACCGTCCACAAAGCCACACCCTACAGTGCAAAGGCAGTGCTTTATTATAATGTGTGATGCAGAGCATGAACTGACAAGGGCCTGGTGATATAATGCCTACCACCGCCCAAGCCCCTGCCATGTACAGGGCGCTGGTTTACGTGCTTTTACATGTAAACTCTTCAGATGCATGGTTCTGTGTCATCAAGAAGAGATCAAATTACATTCAGTCACGGTATACAGATTGATTAGTGCCTTTAATATTTTCATCTTAGCACGTGAAACTGAAAAGGACTGTGTGTTTGGTTAACTGGTGTACATGGCAGCCCCGTTTGCAGGTGGCGGAAACAAGGTGCCTGTTTATATGGTGAAGCTGGGACACAGCTTTGGAATCTGACCGTCCTTAGTCACCTTCCTGCCTGGTTCCCTTATTCTCTCAACGTGCAAAAAAGAGTCATTTTCTTGCTTCACTTGTTTGATTGAGCATGTCAGTATTGAACAGTCAGTCCAATCTGTTGTTTCCGTTTAGGGAGCTAAAAGAATCCACTTGGGTGAAGACTTAAAGAGTATTCTTTCAGAAGCTCCAGGGAAATGTGTGCCTTATGCTGTTATTGAAGGTATGTTTATTTATTGGTAAAATGAAAAATAACTCAGTCTTTCAAAGTTTGATACAGATCTTCCTGGCTGACATTGACGGTCTTTTGTAGCCTTGGGGTGGGGGTTCAGAATTTGGACTTTGGGGTCAGGAAGACCTGGGTTACTGCTGTATGATTTTGAGGAAATTACCCCAGCTTCCGAGCCTCCATTGCCCCATCTCTAAGATATACGTTGAAAGTGAAAGTTGATCTGAAAGTGAAAGTTGCTCAGTCGTGTCTGACTCTGCAACCCCACGGACTGTAGCCCACCAGGCTCCTCTGCCCACGGAATTCTCCAGGCAAGAATACTGGAGTGGGTAGCTATTCCCTTTTCCAGGGGAGCTTCCCAATCCAGGGATTAAACTCTGGGTCTCCTGCATTGCAGGCAGATTCTGTATTGTCTGAGCCACCAGGGAAGCCCAGAATATACCTTAGAGGGTGGTAATAACACTGAAATGATGTGATCCATGTAAACTGCTCAGCAGAGTGCCCCCAAAGCATAACTGCTGGCGATAACAGTGTCATCACTTTGATTAATTAAACTGACTCAGACTAAAAACAAAATCTAAATTACTTTAAAGGAAAGGACAGAAGAGTTCTACAGAAATAAAATAATTTGTTTCCATTTAGGAGCTGTTCGATCTGTTAAAGAAACACTTAACAGCCAGTTTGTGGAAAATTGCAAGGGGGTGATTCAGCGGCTGACGCTTCAGGAGCACAAGATGGTGTGGAACCGGACAACCCACCTCTGGTGCGTATCCTTGCTCCAGGGGCCCAGACCTCGAAGATGGTCAGCTGAGAAGCTGGCGTCCTGGCCCTGTCTCCAGGTGTTCAAGCTCTTCCTGAGACAGGGTGGAGACCAGCCTCTCAGTGCCACTCAGATCTCTGCCACTGCAGTCTCCTAGGCATCTTGTCCAAAGGTAGATTCCTGGCCTCTTCCAGATCTGCCTGGATAGAATTTCCAGGGTAGGGGACCTGGAGTCTGTAGATATGCACACTAAGGGTTGAGAAGCCCTGACTGATGGTATGGATTGATGATTTCCAGTGCTCCATGCTGTAACATGGAGTTCCATTTTTCCAACTGGTCCTCGGGGGGTTCTGTTTTGGAGTTTTATCTTAATTTTTATTGTAAAAATTATAATTAAAATTTAAAAAATTAAGAATTCAATTTTTATTAAGGCTGCTTAACCTGCGATCTCCTCTTTTAACACAATTTTAAGTGCAGCAACGCAGAACCGTTAGCTGCAGGCACAGGCTGTACAGCAGATTTCGAGCTTCCTCGTCTTGTAGAACTGAAACTTTACACCCGGGGAACGTCAGCTCCCCGTTTTCTTCTTCCCTCAGCCCCTGGCAATCCCTGTTTCGCTCTGTCTCGATGGATGTGGCTACATTAGACACTCCATGCAAATGGAACCCTGCAGTCCCTGTCCTTCTGTGGCTGCCTTAGCTCGCTTTGCTGATGTCCCCCAGGTTCGCCATGTTGTCGCATGTGGCGAGATTTCCTTTTTCTTTTCTTGTCTTTTTAAAGGCTGACTAGCATCCTGTTGTATGCATGGACCGCATTTTCTAGGTTCACTCATCGGTAGTCACTGATGTGGCTGCCGTGTTTCGGCTGCTGTGAATAAGCAGTGAGCCAGGGAGCACAGATCTCTCTCCAGATCCAGATTTCAGTTCTTCTAGATCCACGGTCCGAAGTGGGATTGCTGGGTCATATATGGTAGTTCTGTTTTTAAGTTTTTTGAGGGATTTAAGATAAAAATCGATCTGTCTTAACAGGGGCAAAGGGAGATAAAAAGAGTAGAGGTGATCTCTGATGGCATTTGTTGCCCACTGAGGCGGCCAGAGAACCGGAAAACCTGCGCTTCCCTCTTCTGAGGCGCTGGACCAGTGTGGTGTCTGTTGACGTCTTCTCTTGCTCTCGGTTCACGCTTGATCCTGCCCTGGCCTCCAGGTGGTCTCCAGCCCTGTCTGGCTGTGAGGTGTTTGCGGTCCTCTGATTTACCATGCGCCCTCATTCCTGCAGGAACGACTGTTCCAAGATCATTCACCAGAGGACCAACACGGTGCCCTTTGACCTGGTGCCCCACGAGGACGGCGCGGGCGTGGCTGTGCGCGTGCTGAAGCCCCTGGACGCGGTAGACCTGGGCCTGGAGACGGTGTACGAGAGGTTCCACCCCTCCACGCCGTCCTTCACCGACGTCGTTGGCCACTACCTCAGTGGGGAGCGGCCCAAGGGCATCCAGGAGACGGAGGAGATGCTGAAGGTGGGGGCGCCGCTCACGGGGGTGGGCGAGCTGGTGCTGGACCACAGCTGCGTGCGCCTGCAGCCCCCCAAGGGGCCGGGCATGCAGTACTACCTGAGCGGCCAGGACTTCGACAGTCTGCTGCAGCGGCAGGAGTCCAGCGTCCGGCTCTGGAAGGTCCTGGTTCTGGTCTTTGGCTTCGCCGCCTGCGCCAGTCTCTTCTTCCTCCTCCGGAAGCAGTACCTGCGGCGGCGGCGCGAGCGGCGGCGGCCAGAGGAGGAGTTCCGGGAGCGCACCTGTCCCGAGGAGGACCGTCCCGAGGAGGACCGAGAGGGCCCGAAGGGCGCCTGCGTCGTGTGCCTGAGCAACTTCCGGTCGTGCGTCTTCCTGGAGTGCGGCCACGTGTGCGCCTGCACTGAGTGCTACCGCGCGCTGCCCGAGCCCCGGCGGTGCCCGATCTGCAGGCAGGCGATCAGCCGGGTGGTGCGCTTGTACAACAGCTAAGGCGGGGTACGGGGAGACCCTGTCCCACTTCTGGGGTGTTTAGCATCTCTGGGCCCTTACAAGAGTAGTGACGGGGCCGCCACCAGCCGTGGAAGGCCGCCTTTGTCCAGTGTGGGGGTGGCCTTTGCCAGCCTGGAGCACAGGCGCACAACCCCATGCCCCGTCCTGGCAAGGGTGACGGGGGTGCCGTGTCCCTTCCCTGGAGCCAGGTGAGCCCGTGTGTGGCTGAGAAGAGCTCACCGCCCAAGCGCCAAAGTCCGTGGCCTCCAGCTTTTCTGTCCCTGTCTTCTCCCCACTCCCCCTCTCTCCCCCCAGGTGTGGGTCCCTGTGGACCAGAGCCTGAAAGACTGGCCAGAGGGGAGAGCAGAGTTGCTTTGAGGAGCCGCCTGAGAGCAGGCTGTGGGGCAGTCTTCCTCCCCCTTGCTTACCCTGCAACTCCCCGGGAAGAGTCTCCAGGCTGGTCATGTCCCTTACCTGCCGGATTCCCACGTATGTGCACGTGGATCAGCATAAAAGGCAGTGAATGCAGCGGCTGCCCACTGCCTAACAGGCCGGGACTCTGGTCGGAGAAGGGAGGCAGGTTGCTGGCAGGGCCACTTGGAATGGTGCCCATTCATTGTTCCCCCGGCACGGTGCAGACAGGGCTGCCTAGCTGCAGCCTTCCTGGGGCCGCAGGACCTAAAGAGGGCGCTGGGAGCACGCAGTCCGCCCTGACTTGGAGCTCAGAGGCCCGAACCGGCTGAGGGCTGGCTCAGGTTTTCTCTGCCCAGGCTGAGCTGGAAAGGTCTTAGCCCCAAAGGAAGCAATAAGGATGCTGCTATCCTGGCCTGCAGTTTTCTCAGCTTCTCATGGAGGCTCCCACCAAGGAAAAGTAGCAGCCAGCATCTTGAACCTGGGGCCTTGTCCAGGCTAGCCCTAACCCCGCCACTGAAGAGCTCACACTCCAGGGGCGTCATCACACCACCCCTTCACTCCTCCCCGTCCCACTTGAGTTTGTGAGTGAGACAAGCGGGCGAGCCCCTCGCACTGCCTGTCAAGTGTCCAGGGTCACTAAAGTCACGTGCGCAGCACTTTCTTCTCTCCCTTCCCTGGCTCTGAGCATCCATGCCCTCATTGCCCTTTGTGCAGGGGAAGGGGATGTGCTCTCGGGGGCTGACACCAGCTGTATGCAGTGTCCAGTGTGGACAGCACTAATAAAACTCCTTCTCACCGAGTGTGAGCATGTTGCTGTGAACGGGTTCGATGGCTAGGCTGATGCTTCCCTGGGGGGATGGCGTCTGGTTTCAGTAGGATGAACTGGAGACCTTGGCTGCAAGGCGGTCTGGGCCTCCCCATGGTGAGGGCAGCTTGGTGACGCTGAAAGAGGAGGGCTGAGCGGGGAGCCATGGCAGCCCGGAGACTGCGTGCAGGTCATGCCCGGCCTCGCCCAGAGCCGTCCCTGAAGAGCGCTGTCCTGACGTCCTGAACGCAGGCTGTGAGGTTTCACCTGTGGCGAGAGTGGGACAGGTGGGCACTGGCAGAGGTACGCGGTGCTCCTTCCGACCTGAATTTCGAGGTGAGTTAACTCTCACAAGGCCCTGCGGGCTCGCACGGCATCTCATCCTGCAAGCAAAGAAGCCAGTCCCGAGGGGCCATGTTCCCTGGGTCAAAAGCGTACAACTCGTGAGGCGGGTGGTCTACATTGAAACTCCAAGCTGTTCAGGCTCCTGACCCTCCTGCTCACCAGCGGTGGGGCAGTTCCCTTGGTGCTCGTAAGGACGCCCCACAAGATGATGTTCCCCGTGTTAGTGGAGGAGACCATGCTCTCGGGGAGGAGGCCCATTGGTGACAGCCCACATGCCCAGTGAGTCCTGGCCAGGGAGGTGTTACGGCCCTGGCTTTATATAGATGCGTTGGGTGGGGGTGGCAGGATGGGAGGGGGACTGGTGGGGCTGACCTTGGAGCATCTCAAAAGCATCTGCTGTTCTGTGTTCCTTTAGCAGGTGCTTTGAAAGAGAGCGCAGGTTATGAGGATGAGTGAACTGCCGTGTGTAGGGGTGAGTGGGGGAGGAGGGTTTGTGTTAAATCTGTGAAGCGCTCAGCCCTCGGCGTGGATTTCATGAGTAAATCTGATCAAGTGAATGAAAAGCAGAGAAGGCAGCCTGCCCTTTCCCCAGACCGACTCATACCCTGGGCAGACCAGTTCTGTCTCGAAGGCTCCTCCAAGGGAGTTGAGGTGCCCATAGTGAGAGACACAGGAGCAGCACACCATCCCTGCCTCTAGGTGACAGCTGATTGGGAACATGAGCTCACACGCACCCAGACTCCAGACCTGAGGTCCACACGAGGTCCTAGCCTGGCTGGACTGAGACTGCCCCATGCTCTCCGTCACCCACGCAAGTCCCCGCCTTTGGTTTAAGGAGCTCCTTTCCAGCAGGCTTGAAGGGGCTTAGACTGATCTGTGGGATGGAAGCCGGTGAAAGAGTGAACGTGAAGGTCACTGAGTGGTGTCCGACTCTTTGTGACCCCATGGGCTATACAGTCCATGGAATTCTCCAGGCCTGGAGTGAGTAGACTTTCCCTTCTCCAGGGGATCTTCCCAACCCAGGGATCAAACCCAGGTCTCCTGCATTGCAGCGGATTCTTAACCAGTTGAGCCACCAGGGAAGCCCAAGAATATGGGAGTGGGTAACCTATCCCTTCTCTAGATGATCTTCCTGACCCAGAAATCGAACTGGGCTCTCCTGCATTGCAGGCAGATTCTTTACCAACTGAGCTATTAAGGAAGTCCATGGAAGCTGGTGGTGGGGGACTAACCATGGGATTGTGGTGAATTTCAATTCAACCCTTAGGCTCAGCCGCTTGAATCCGACACAGACAGCATTCTGCCAGGATGGTCTTGAATAATTGCTCCTGGTGTTTTGAAATTCTTTGCGAGGTACTTGATACGGGTAGATGCTCACAGTCCAACAAAGTGAGCATTGTTCACCCCGCTGTACCAATGAGAACTTCCTGGTGGGGTTACAGTTTACTGATGGCCACACGTCATCACCAACCTGGCAGTGTTGGGCTCTCCTGGTATCAGGTGTGTTTTTTAGATTTAGAGTGAACTGGAAGTGGAGGCTATATCACCCCTTTTTGCAGCTTATGTGATTTGCTCAAAGCTATCAAAGTCTAAGCATAAAGCCCTTTCCCTTTTAAATCACATTGAACCTGACAGGCTAAGAAGGAAAACTGTCCAAGAGACAAGTGAATATTATGCACAGTGTTTTTGAAGCCTGTTAGCACCCTGAGAATCACCAGTCACCCCTGGTTTTACAGAGAGCAGTTTGAGGCTTATCCCGATGGAGGAGGAGCCAGAAGGCAGGTCCTTGAAGTCCTAGTTCATTCAGAATTACGATGGAAAATTCAAACAGCAAGCAACATGACAAACTAGGGTGAACTCTGACACCTTTTGCAACCCTGGTCCTAGCCTGGATGTGGACAGATCTGATGTGGATGAGCACGAAGGGCCTTGGGGCTGCTCAGAGGAAGAGCTCTCAAGTTTTGGTATCCTTGGTGGGCATTTATTCATCGCCCAAACATCAGCTAAATGTGTATTCTGTGCCTGGGAATTCAGAAATGAATATGGCGCAGTTTCTGCCCTCAAAGCACTCAGCGTTGTCTTTTAAAGTGGCCTGATTGTTTGAAAATGAATAAGCCCTACAGATGGATGGGTGGTGGCTGTTGGGAGCATTTTTGGTTCACAGAATGTAGCTGGCAGGGCCTTTGAGATTGGCCTGGTTAGAGCAGATGCCCTGACAGTTCAAAATAAAGCCACCAAGGGTAGGGTATCTTTGCTGAAGGGGAGCCAAGCAGAGAACATCCATCCCACAGAGCTAAGAATGATCTATTAGAAACACCAGTCTGACCATGTGCCTTCTCTGCTTGAGGAGAAGCAGAGCCTGGAAGGTCCCCAGGCTCCCTGTCTCCTCCAGGCTTAAGCTCTGGGTCCTCTAAGGCACATCGAGGTGTGTGAGCCAGCCCCTGGCCATCCCTCCAGGCCTTTCCCCGTCCGTCTGTCTCTCACCTGTGACTCCAGCCACACCGAGCCTCTGAGCGTCATTAAGCGCGCTTGCTGTTCCTGCCTCCTGGCCTCTGCTATTGCTGAGTCTTGCCCCTGGCATTCTGGTCCTTTCTTCACCTTGCTGTGTTAGGTGCTTGCTTTCTTCACCTCCTCACCCTTTAAAACTCAGCCTTAGGTTTTCCCTTCAGAAAACCTCCCCTGACCCTCCCCACTTAGGTGGAGTTAGGTGCCCTTCCTCTGAAGTCCATTATCCAGTCCCCTGTTCTTTCTCTGAGCCGTCTTGCCCACGCTTGGGCAGGAACTGTGTCTTATTTCTGCTCCAGCACCATTTTTTTAGGCTGTCACTCTACACTAATTAGAGCTCACATTAGGGCTTACTCTTTGCTAAGGGCCTGCAAAGGAATGGACATGATTAATGTCACTTCATCTTCACTGTGAGCTATGTGTTTGTATTATTCTTACTTTAAACAAAAGGAAATCAAGGCTCAGAGAGGTCAAGTGTCTCACTCAAGCACCCAGGAAAGACAGGATTTAAGCTCAGGCACTTTGACTCCAGAACCCCAGCTCTTAACTGCTGAACGTACATGGAATGAATGAATAAACTGGTGAATGAGATGATGGATGTGGGCCCATAATCCTGGAAGGCTGCCTGTGGGAGTTGTTTTTTGGACCAGAGGTGAGGGTAATGGCCTGATTGTAAAGAACAAGGGCAGGGGCCTCTCAGTGCCTGGAGCTGCAATGCATCCTGTGAGAACACCATGTACGATGAGCTGCCCAGAGCTTCCGGGGCTCCACACAGGAGAAGTTGGGCCGGCATCGCTGCCTGGTGGCAAATGGTCTGGGCTGGGAGCTGACTTCCTCTCGAGTTCTGTTGCTGTGTGATCTCGATGGAGTGGTGTAACCTCTCTGAGCTTCAGCTGTGTCTGTAAAAGGAGCAGGCTGGATTAGAAGCTCTCCAGGGCTCCATCCAGTTCTGCTATTTGGCCTGTCTAGAACACAGCAAGTGGATGAGCGAGGCTGCAGGGTGACAGTTTCAAAGCCCTTCTCAGGACTGCTGTCTGAGGCCTGAGGGCCCTCTTCAGCAGAGCTGCCTGCCGCAGCCCCAGGACCACGTTCCCGGAAAGCCGGGGAGACCAGCACATTTTCTCCCTAATTAGAGAGTGATAGCTGATCAATTTTGAATGAGATAAGTTTCCGTGTGCAGTGTCCTGAATTGCTCCCCAGAGTGCTCATTAGTCATTTCGCTCACAGCTGCTGCCTTATTGTTTTTCAGATGCCAGCCGAGGGACCTGGCATTTCCCTTCTGCAAGCGTGGGTCACATGGGGCCAAGCCAGGGACACTGGCACCAGTCCCAGGAGCTGCCCCGGCCTGGGGGAGGGCCCTCTGCTCTTGACATTTACCCTTTGCTCCCGCCGGAGCCGTGGCCTCACCTTCGGTGACTCAACTCCAGAGTCCTCTTGGATTGGGCTGTGACCCTGGAGGGCCTCAGCTGAAGTCCACGAGCTCTTATTAAGCACCTAGTGCACCAGACACCTTGTATCTTGAACCTGAATGGTCTCCAGGCTGGAGACAGGGGTACACAACAATATAAATGTCCACATGGCCATAACGTCAGGCCTCCCACCCCCCGACGGCCTTCCCTAGTATTTAAGGTGTTTCATCAGATGGGGCTTCATTCGTGTTTGCGGTACGTTGGCGCATAATATGCATTTCTTCCTGCCCTTCGCTGCCCCAGGGCTTGTGATGGGATTCCTCTCTTGCTTTGATTTCTACCATGGCCCCCAGGTGGCGCTGTGCTCCTATGGTTGCGGCTGCCAGCGGCCTTGCAGGCGACGCTGAGGTGGCGCTTCCAAAGGCGGGTTCAAGTTTCTCTTTTCCTGGGGGCTGGAGAAGAGGCCTGAGGACAGAGCCTGAGAAGGACCTGGGGCTGCTGACACCAGACGCAGCTGGGCACAGGCTGGGAAGGGGACGAGCAGGAATGTTCTCTCTAGTTCCTTTGTCTGCCCAACACACCAGGAAGCCAGGTGCAGATGTGAAAATACTGAGAATCCCAGAAAATTCAGAGGGGAAAAAAACTCACATTTCCCTCCCTATAATTTTCCCGGCATTCACATCTTTAAATATACTAACCATGATTTCTTTCAACAAAAAAATAAGACATGCATAACGCATCACATGTTCTTAAAATACCCAGATGACTTCACACTGGTAAGGGATGCTGAAAAAATTTGCATGGCATAGATTTTGATTTTTCTCCCCAGAAGCTTTTTCTCAGTGGAGAAATCCTGCTTCTCCCAGCCTGGCCTGCTCCCTTGCCATCCTCTCCTCTGTCCTGTCTCTGCCTTCTGCCCTCTTGCCTAGGTATCAAGTTTCTCTGTCTCCTCCTCTGCAAAGAGACAGAACTGTCAGCGACTGTGCTTGACAGGCCCACCTCTCGTCTACCCTGTTGCCTCTTGTCTTCGAGTGTGTGAACGAGTTTCTTCCTCTTCCCGTGGATCTGTCTTCCTCTCTGGGCTTTTTTAGTCTCTCTGCTTCTGTTGGATTCCATCTGCTTCTGTGAGTCTGTCTCTCTTCGCATCTTTCCCACCTGCACCAGGCACCTCCCCTCCCAGACCCGTCTCTCCTCTTCTGGATGCCCAGGGTCTGGCAGGGCAGGGTAGGGCACCCTCTGTGCCCAGGCCCTGGCTTCTCCAGCTGCTGCCCTTCCTCCTACCCAAGGAGTTCCTAGGAAGAGAAAGCCCTTCTCTCCACCCTCGCAGGCCCTGGAGGGCTCCAGGTGGTGGAACTTACTGCGTGGAGCTGACTGCTGGCCAGCTGTCCCGCTAGGTCTCCTCCTAGAGACCCAGTCAGCACCTCACCTGATCCTCAGTATCTCCTTGAGGCTTATCTGGTTACCCCCACTGTACCACTGAGAGGAAATCTGGCTCAGACAGCGAAGTGACCGCTGGGAGGCTGTGCAGGTAAGAAGGGGTGGAGCTGGGGCTGAGCTGCTGATTTCCCCTCATTTCACTTGCTCATCACCAGGTCCAGCGGACAGAGCTCTGAGCTGGTTGTTGGGAGGCCTGGGCTCTCGGCCCAGGCTCTGGTTCCAGCTGGGCAGCTCACCTTCCTCGTTTGGGGCTGACTCCTTCCCACTGTGCAGTGGACCAAGATCCCTGTCTGTCCTGCCGACCTTCCAGATTGTCATGGACACCAAACGACCTTGCATCTGCTGGATGGGGACGTGCCCGAGTAACCGTGTGGGACCCGAGAGGCCAGAGCGGCCTGTGCCCTTGCTGGGAGTCTGGGCTCAGAGGCCACGGTCACACGGTTCTTCCCGGAGCTGACCCCCCCACAGGGCTGACCTCCGTGTGCAAGAGGTCTGGACCATAACCTCTATCCCCTCGGTCTGTAGGTGGGACGAAGTGAGACTAGAAGAGGTTGTCCTGGGTTGCCTGACTCCCAGGTGTCCACAGGGAGGCAGTATCACCCAACGTTTGAGAGGCTGGCCCGGACTCAGACCCGCCGCCTCTCCAGGACCAGACGTACTGCTTTGGGCTCCTCACTCAACTTCTTGTGTGGTTACTGAGTGTGGATACGTGTTCCCGGGGTGTGGGAAGCTCTTCCCAGAGATCGAGTTGTGGTCAGGGGCCTACCCTTTCTGAACGCAGTGGGGTCAGCTCCTCCTTAGTCCCCGTTACCGGTCCTGGTTTACTCAGCTCATCCACTGATGAGGTCAGGGGTTCTTGAGTCAGACTTCAGGCCTCTCAGGAGCCTGGTTAGATATTCAGAGCCCAGGTGCTGAAGCCAGACCACGGATGCCAGCCTCCTGAATCCCCACCGTCTGTCCGCTAGGCTACGGTCATCCCTGGGCTTGTCTGCAGTGCTCAGGGTCACGCAGACACGGCCACAGCTCTCCTCCTGGCCTGGGCCTGAGCGAGGCAACTGTCCCCCAGGGTGACGCGGAGCCCCAGCGCCTCCCGCCTGCTGGTTCTGGGCTGGTCTCTCAGAGGTCCGAGGACCCCCGTCCCTCCCACCCTCTGCGTGAGGGTGTGCAGTGGCTGAGCAGGGAGAGTGCAGGCAGGGCACCAGTGATCCACCCCTCACCCCACACCCACCATCTCCTGGTGAAACTGGGCTCTTTGGCTGCCCTCACCTGTCCTCACCGTTTCTGACATTCTGAAGAGCCCATGGGACTCTCTCTTTGCCGGGTCGTTGGTATAATAAAATCTTCTTAAAAATTGCCCTCTGATCTTTTTATTCTAAAGGAACACAGCAGACTTTGTCGTTGCAAAGAACCCTCTTATTTTGTGACTGATTGTGTGTGTGGCCGGAGGTCCCCTCCAGATACCGTTCTGAGCTGCGGTGATGTGCAGGGGTGTGAGACCCGGGGAAGGAGTCCAGTCCCCACCGTGGGCCCCCACTCTTCCGCCTGTGATGGAGGTGGTGGGACCAGATGAACTCTAGAGGCAGTTTCGTGCAGAGCCTTCTAGAACTCTGGGCACTCTTTGGAGACCCTCTGGGGAGGATGAAGGGCCTAAAAGGTGGGGTCCTGAGCCCCTAGCTCCCCAGCAGCTTGCCCTTTATCTACTTTGTATTTACTGAGGTTCCCTGTAAGATTTTATCTGAAGAAAGGGTCTTGGTGATTAAATAAGGCAAAGCGAAGAAGCCACTCCTCTTTGAGTTTTTGCAGGGAAGAACTGTGGCTGTCACGAAAGTCCTCTGCAGATATTTGCTGAATGAAGGAAAGGTGAGTCAACTCTTCCTGGGTTGTTGCTTGAGTCTAGGTCTGAGCCACCCCCAGTAGGCTGCTGCTGCTGCTAAGTCGCTTCAGTCGTGTCAGACTCTGAGAGACTCCATAGATGGCAGCCCACCAGGCTCCGCCATCCCTGGGATTCTCCAGGCAAGAACACTGGAGTGGGTTGCCATTTCCTTCTCCAGTGCATGAAAGTGAAAAGTGAAAGTGAAGTCGCTCAGTCGTGTCCGATTCTTCCCGACCCCATGGACTGTAGCCCACCAGGCTCCTCCGTCCACGGGATCCTCCAGGCAAGAGTACTGGAGTGGGGTGCCGTTACCTTCTCCACACAGTAGGCTACCAGGCTTTTATTCACTCTGTGTTTATGTTCGTGTGTGTGTTTGTACATATGCGCGGTGGGGGTGGGGGTGGGCAGCAGAGGCCCAGCCTTTCAAGGTGGGTGGGGAACTGGTGGCACCAGGTTCCAGTCACCAAGGTGAGAAGGCTGGAGGCAACGCGGGTGTTTATCCAGCCTTGGCTTAGAGGGGTGTCCCCTGCTGGGAGGACTCTTGGCATCTCTGGAGGTGACCCGCTGGCCGTTAGGGAGCACTGCATCCCAGCCTGATGGACCATTGAGGGTCTGAGCCAGCCCCATCAGGCTCAGCATTCCCAGGGCTCCGCCCCACGGGAACCTGGGCTTGAGCTGCCAGGAGAGTCCCCACCCCCAGGGCTGAGGCATCCTGTAGCCTCCCTCTTCTCTAAGTCTCCCCATTACTCTCTGATGCTGCAGACCATGCCTTGGTTTCCCCATCTGGGCAGGAGAGAGGGGAAGGGAACCAGGGAGCAAAGGCAGGCAGAGCATCTATTTGACGCTGGGGCCCATCTGGGGCTGGCTCTCTCTTTTTCTGTTCTGCGGACCCTAGTGTCAGGCTCAGGGCATGGCAAGGCCTTGCAAACATGCATCTTTAACCGTGGAGTATTCGTGCTGAAAAAGCTCACTGAGATGGTCCCTGTCCTGTGGTTCTCAGTTTGCAGAGCCCCAGGGTTTGGTGAAAGGGCTTTCAGGTGAGGTTTGAGGGGGAAGCCCCCACCTTGGCCTCAAGCAAGGTTTTATCTACTTTAGATTTGACAGACCTGGTTGATTTTGCAGCTGAAAAAAAAAAAAAAAAGATGTGATTTTTCTCCAAGTTTCCCACTTTGTGATGCAGAGTTAGAGGCCTAGAGGAGAGAATCAGCTTCTTCAGTCACAAAGAGAGTCAACAGCTAATAATTATAACTCCATTTACTGAGGACTTACTGTGTGCCAGGCACATGATACATATATAATCTCCTTCCCTGGAACAAGCCACCAAGTAGAAATAATTATTACCCCCATTTGACAGGTGAGGAAACTGAGGCACCATGAGGTGAGAGAACCACGGAGATAGGAGATGACAAGCAGGAATTTGAACTTGGCTTGCCCTCATGGAGGCCGCTCCCTTCACCCTGGACTGCTGCCCTAGATGCAGGCTTCCTTGATGGGTTGTGTACAAACGGGACTCCACCCCTGCCTTACTTGGTCCGCTCCTCCATCTGCACCTGGCGTCTTTAACACAGCTCTGGACGTCTGGCTCAGAGCCAGCCGCTTGGCTTTGGCAGGTAAGGCAGGGATGGATGGAGACCCAGGGTACACGTCTGCCTCCATGTCTGGGGCTCCGGAGTAAAGCAACGGCCCACGGAAGGCTGAACAAGTGGAGGACGGAGCGAGGCCTTTGAAATAGAGACAGCTGGGGGGCGGCGGCGTAGGGAGGGAGGAACACCACACTGACTCACACTTTCTCTTGAAGAGCGAGTGTGTGCTCTTGGAGGCATCACTTAACCTCCAGGAACCTTATCTGTCAAATGGGCCTGCGTGACATGGCCCCGCCACTTCTGAAGGCTAAAGGGAGGCTCTGTGAAGGGAACAGTCATGGAAACACCTTTCTGATTGCAAAGTGCCATGTGCCTGAAAGGGATGCGTGGCTCAGTAAGGGTGTGGCAACTGAGTCGGGAAGGTGTGATGCTGCCCCCTTTCACCTTATGTGGGACAAGGCAAAGTAAACATCGGGGTTCCCAGGTGGCTCGGTGGTAAAGACCCACCTGCTGACCGATGCAGGAAATGTGAGTTCGATCTCTGGGTTGGGGAGATCTCCTGGAGAAGGAGACAGTAACCCACTCTTGCCTGGGAAATGCCATGGACAGAGAAGCCTGGCAGTCTACGGTCCATGGGGCTGCAGAAAGTCACCAGTGAGTGACTAAACAACAGCACAAGGTAAACACACAGACAGATGGCTTCTCTCCTTGCTCTCGCCCGCTGTGTGTGCAGGGACTCACCAGCCCTCTCCGCCTTTCCGTGAATCTTCTGAATGGTGGGACTGTGGTGGCTGCTCGGCACGGACACTGCTTTGCTACTCGGCAATAAGGAAGGAGCCAGGGGCGTATGAGATGAGCAGGGTGGTCCCAGCCCCGTGTGCGGTGGCCAGTGTGGGGTATCCCCTATGGGGACCTGGAGTCACAGCTGGGAAAAGTGGATTTTCTTGGCTCCATCACTATAGCCTGTGACCTTGGCAAGTCACTCATACTCTTTCTGCTAACAGTTAAACAGGGATGTACTGTCTCCTCTTTCTGTCTCAAAATGTGTTTATTTTGAGAAGTAAGGTCAATAACGGATGTGAGGATGCTTTTGGGGGGTAGGGGAGGAAGAGAAAGCCTGATACAAGACTAAGAGCTTCTTTTAACCATCATCCTACTTCTGATGCTTTTGTTTTCTCTTCCAGCGCTTGGCCTGGTGCGAACCTCAGAGCAGACACTCAGTAAAGCCTTAATGAATGGAGACAGGCGGCTTGTGGAGCGAAGCAAAGGAGGCCAGAGACCTGCGGCTTCTCCCGCTGACAAGCCGGGAAACTTGGAGCAGGTTCCTGACCCTCTCTGGGCTTCCGTTTCCCAGTCCGTAAACGAGGAGACTGGACTGGGTCCTCTCTGCGGATCCTTCCAGCTCTGGCGGCTCTGAAGTGGGAATGAATGAAGTGCTACTGTTCCTTCTCGCTAAGTCCTCTCTCAAGTGTTCGGTGCACATTTGCGCCCGGCCTAGCGCTGGAAGCCTGATGTCACCTTATTTTCCTAACGGTCCTGTGAGGCACACAGGCAGCTAGTGAGCCACAGGCCCCATTTCACAGCTGAGATCATGGAAGCTCAGAGAGGGGATGTGACGTGCCCAAAGTAACCCCGCGAGCCAATGGCAGGACAGGGATTCAAGCTCAGGCCTGAGTCCAGAGGCCATGCCCACTGCATCTGCCTCCCGGGTTCTCAGCCCCCTTCCTCCCATCTCCCTGGGGCATCTGGCCTGGGGAGGCCAGCCTCTCTTTTGACAGTTTGGGGAGGGGGCTGGACTGGACCCTCTCAGGATGCCCCTTGACCCCTCTAGCACTGAAACCACGCAGAGTTCTAGATTCAAGGGGCAAGTGAAGCTGAGGCTGCCCTTTTGCTATTGGTGGGACTCCTCAAAGGGCAGCTGGTCGAGCCAGCTGACACTCATCGGGGGACCACGATGTGTTCCCCTGCCCTGCTCTCATCACGCTCCGTGCCCTTGGCACGGCCGCCCCTTTCGGTGGTCAGGCTGGCTCTGCTGCTAAAGGCGTCTCCGGGGGGAGGGCAGGTGTTGTTGACTCTGAGTGAGGATAAGGAGCCCTCCTCACGCACCTTGCCCCCCTCGGAGTTACCATCTGCTCAGCAGGCACGCCTCCCAGGCCTCTGGGGGCTGCCCCCGTGTCTCCTTCCCGGGATCCAGAGCCCGCTCCTCGGCCCCGAAGCCGTCGTCTCTCCCCAGGGCTTGTGGCTGTTGCTGGAAGGGAGGTCCCCGAGGGCAGAGGGCTGGAGGCCCGCGACGTCCCTAGAGGAGGCAGCAGGCGCCAACGGCTGGGCATCCCGGGGCGAGCCCGGCGTAATGAGGTGCTCCCCTCTCCTCGGGGAGGCGGGGCCGCCCCACGTCCGCCTCCACCCCGAGGCCCCGCTGCGGCCCCAGTCCACAGCCCGGGCGGGGAGCCGGGCCTTCCAGGGCGAGTGTGAGGCCCAAGGGGCCGAGCCCCGAGAGTCTAAAGTGGTCGCGTGGTGATGGGGGCAAGGGGCTCCCCGGTTGGCGCCGGCAGGGGAGATGGGTCCACAGGTCGCCGGGTGCCCTCCGACTTCTGGTCCCGTCTCTGGCCTCCAGGGAGACCGGCATCCATCTGTCCTTCCCCGTGTGCGCGTCGTGGGTCCCCTGCACCCCGTTCCCGGAACCCCCCCCAACTCCCCCCCTCCCCTGCCCCGGCGGGAGGCAGAGCCCGGTTGGGGGCTGGTCCCACGCGCAGCCGCCGCGCACCAGCTCGGGGCCGGGTAAACACCCGCAGGAGGGGGTGCGGGGGGAGCGGGCGGGGAGGAGGCTCCCGGAGGCCGCCGGGCCGGGGCGGGGCTCGCCGGGGGGCCCCCTCGGCGCGGGCAGGACGCGGGTGCCGGGGGCGGGGGCAGGAAGCTAGCCGCGGCCCCGTGACGTCGCCCGGCTTCCAGGGATCGCTCCCCGCGGCCCGGGTCCGCTCCTCCCCGCGCTCCCCCCGGCCTCGCCTCCGCGCCGCGGCCGGCATATCTCGCTCGCGGGCTGGCTCCGGGTCCCAGCCGCCTCCTGCTCCCTCTTCCGCTCCTCCTTCCCTTTCTCTCCCTCGCGATCCCCATCTCCTGTCGCCCCCCGGCCTCTCGGATCCCGAGCTGGACGTTCCCTCCGCCCCCTCTCTCTCTCCTTCCTCTCCCTGTCTCTTTCGGTCAGTCCCCCTGCCTCGCATTCTCTCTGCGTCTCCGCTGCTCCGCGCGTCTCCCTCCGGGTTTCTCGCTCCCCCCTCCCTCCGGGCATCCTCTCCCGCCCCCCGCCCCCCGCCCCCCGCCCCCCGTGCCCTCCCTCCTCGTTCGCTCCCCTCCCCCTCCGCCCCTCGCAGCCCCGCCGCTCGCAGCTCCCCAGTCAGCCTCCCCGAACCTGCGCCGCCGCCGCCGCAGGACCGGCCGGCCCGGCTCCCCGGGGTGCGCCCTCCTCGGCCCCGCGCCCTCGGGGCTCGCCGGCTCAGCCTCCCCCCCGCCTCCGGCTCTCGGCCCCGCCCGGCCCGGCAGCAGCCCCGCGCCCGAGCGCGCCGAGGATGTGAGTCCCGCTCGCCTCTCCCGGAGCAGCATTCCCCGGCGCGCCGAGCCGGAGCGCAGCGCAGCGCAGCCGCGGGCGCTGGCGGGGTCGCTCGTGCCGGCCGCGCGCTCCCGATCCAGCGGCGCCCCCACCCCACCGCCACCCCACCGCCGCCCCGGGCCTCTCGCCGGCGCCGCCGCCGCCGCCGCCGCAGCTCGCGGGCCGTTCCCGGCCGGCCTGCCCCGGCCCCAGCGCCGCTGACCCTGTCCGCCGCGGGCGGGGACGCGGGCGGAGGAGGTGCCGCCGCGGAGCCCCCGGACGCGACCATGTCGGAGGTGCTGCCCTACGGCGACGAGAAGCTGAGCCCCTACGGCGACGGCGGCGACGTGGGCCAGGTCTTCTCCTGCCGCCTGCAGGACACCAACAACTTCTTCGGCGCCGGGCAGAACAAGCGGCCGCCCAAGCTGGGCCAGATCGGTCGGAGCAAGCGGGGTGAGTTCGAGCCCCACTCCCCGATTCCCGTTTCTCGGGCACCGCGGCCTGGTGGCTGTTCGCTAGGGTCTCCGGCACCCGGGGGACCGCTCCGACCCACTAAAATCTCGTCGCGCAGAATTGCGGGGAGTGGGGGCTGGGGGATCCCGCACTGCGGGCTCAGCTCCGGCTGGCCTTGGGAACCCCTCCCCCTCAGCCCGACCCGCGTTTGGGGTCACCCAGGGGGCGTGGCGGCCACTCGCTGCCGCAGGGGGCAGAAAGGTTTTCCCAGGTCCCTGCCCGAGCCAAAGTTTGCTTTCTGATTTCTAGTCCTGCCCCCTTTTGCGCCCCTTTTGCGCAATGTAATTGCAGCTGCACTCCATCTACAGCCCGGGTGTGTGTGTGTGTGTGTGTGCTGGGGGGGGGTCCTAGGGCTCCCCAGGGGACGGCGCGGGGACTGCGGGCGGAGGCCCGGTTCCTGCGGGGAATACGAGGGGCTTTCGGATCGCAGGGGCTTTTCACTGTTACTTGGCAGGGGGAGGGTTTTGCGGAGCCCCGGGGCTCGGCGCGGGAGCTGGAAAAGCCCGGGAGAGACGGGGACTCGGCGAGGCTCCAAGAGGAGCTCCAGAGGCGCGGGGACCAAGAGGGAGACCGACGGTCGCCGGGAGAGACCGAGGCACAGAGACAGGGAGGGAAGCCGCTGGCGGAGGCAGGGGGAGGCCGGGAAGAGCAGAGCCCGAGACAAAGCTCGGGAGAGAGCGAGCCGGAGCCGGGGAGACCGCGAGCCGGGGACGCGAGTCTAGCGGGGACGCAGGAGCAGCTGAAACAATGAGGGCGACCGACACCCCGGACACAGAGAGAGAGGCCTGGAGACCTCGACAGGTGACCGTCGCACTGGGAGATGATGGAGAAACCGAGGATGGGCAGGCTAGGCAGAGATGGAGAGAGAGGCGGATGCGGAGAGGCGGGCGAGCCCCCGGCCGGCAGCGGAGAGAGGCTCCGACCTCGGGAGCCGCGAGTGCGGAGAGGCCAAGTCCGCCCGCAGGCAGCGCGGAGGGGCGGGGGGCTGGCCCCAGCGAAGCCTGAACCCCGCGACGGGCTGCACGCTGTGTGATCGGCCCCCTGACGTCCCCGCTGGCTCGCGCACCTCTGAACACCACCCACCCCCCTCGCTTTGGCTGCCCCCGCGCGGCGCTCGGGGCACCCGGGAAGGGTCCCAGCCCCCTCTCTGACCCCGGAACCTTTTTTCGAAAGAGATGCGCTCTCCAGGATGAGTGGCGGTGGGGATGCCGATGGGTGAAAACCAGGCCGGTGCGCGCCCGGGCTGCAGGCAGGGCTGCGGGTTTTGTGCCCTTTCAGCTTCCTGTTCTCAGAACCGTGCTGGGACACAGCCTCGGGGTGGAGGTGGGTCAGAGGAAAGCCAGAGACGGACCCCTGGCTGAGACGAGGAGGATGGGGCTGTTCGGCGAGTGTGGAGCCCCCTCCCTCTCTTTCCCTCCGTCGCTGCCTGTCAGAGACCCTCCCCCTGCTAGGCCCAAATAAGAGCGCTCACTTCTGCTTTTCTCTTCGTTTTTTTTTGCAGTTGTTATTGAAGATGATAGGATTGATGACGTACTGAAAAATATGACAGACAAGGCACCTCCTGGTGTCTAACTCCCCCAAAGACAATGAGTTAAGGGAGAGAATAAGAGTGAGACCGGCGGCTAACAGATATTGGCAAAAAGAGCATGAAAAGAGAAAGCACTTTGAAATTGATCACTAGCTTGCTACCCGCGAGGAAATCAACAACCTGTATCCGTGTCAGGCCGGGAGACAGATGAGGCGAGAAGGAGAAGGCTCTGGGCTCCTTTGCAAAAATAAAAATGAAAAAAAAATTTTTAAAAATTAAAGAAATCACTATATACACACATGTAAAGAAATAAAAAGTCTCAGTTGCAGCTATTTGTCAAAGTTAATATCCATTTCTTTTTATATACAGTGAATATGGCGCAATTATAGATCTGGATTTTGAACCACTTAAATAATGAAGCAACACCGGGTGTTTTGAGGTGTTGGCATTCTTCAATGATTTGGCTGTTCCCAATGTTTACATTATTTAATCTTGCAAAAATGATTCTGTGCACTTGGATGTGAAATGCTGTTCGGTTATTTTTTTTTTTTATGTTGTTATCTTTGGATGTACAAAACAAATCAGAAAATATCTCTATAGATATTCCATCCTATTTTGGTCATCTTTTGAAGTTATCAAGAGTGTGTTTAAAACAAGAAGAGAACTTTTCTAAGGAATCATGCATAGAAGGAATCCTTGCTTTATTTTAAAATGAATTGTAAAGCTTGTGTTTCTTTGTTGCTACAAGCTATTTGCCCAAGTTAATGCAAACGAACACATTTTATATGTCAGGAAAAAAAAAAACACATAAAAAAAGCAGAGAAAAAAAATGCTTGAGCTTTTTCTAACCTCTCCCTGCAGTCTGTTGTGTGAGCAGCCTGTTTTTTTCTCTAATATTGTGTCAGTTTATTCTCTTTAATGGACTGTAAAAAAAATGTAATCACGAGAGTGCCAAATATCTTGAAATGCCAAAAGGCATTTTGGTTTCTTTTCTTTTCCCTGTGCTCTGAGTCCACGTAAAGGAATGCTTGGAGTGTCTTTTTCTGTTATTTATAGGGGTTCTCTTAAGGCACACCAGCTGCCTGTTTTGCATGGTATTTGCAAAAATGCCTCTTGCGTGAGGAAATCTTCTGCCCTTTTTTTGTTGTTGTTGTTGCAACTTTGGACCTCAAGAGGTTTCTTCCTTACCCTACCCTGTTGTCCCCTCTTTTCTTAATTCGATATTCTGTATGTTGCACCTTGAACCAGCACACAGGGCTATTTCTCCAATGTACAATAAAAGAGCTGTTCCTGTGTCTCACTGCTCTCTTTTCTCAGCTTTGGTTGGGAGGGAAGGGGGGACTTGCTTTTTGTCTCTGCTGGCTGGAGAAGGGAGGAGGGGACAGTAGCTTTGGTTGGAGAGGCAAAAAGGCAGTGTGGAGGCCACTGTGGGTTGGGCTCAAATGATAGAAAAGACAAGTGGATTGGCACTTCCCCTAAGGGCAAGTGCATCCAATTTGGATTTGCATTGGGCTCTCCCTGCTTCCCTGAGTTCCCTGGTGGGGTGTGTTGGTTGGCAGGGAGTCAGTCTTGTGAAAGGCAAAGTTTGGAGGCGGGCAGACTTGGATTCAAATCCCAGCTCCTTCACTTCCTAGCTCTAGGCATTCGAGCAAGTCTATTCATTTTTGGTGGTTCAGACAGTAAAGAATCTGCCTGCAATGCAGGAGATCCAGGCCGGGTTTGACCCTTGGGTTGGGAAGATCCCCTGGAGAATGGAATGGCAACCCGCTCCAGCGTTCCCTGGAAAATCCCATGGAGCCTGGCAGGCTACAGTCCATGGGGTCGCAAACAATCAGACACGACTGAGTGACTAACACACACTTCACTTCTTGAAGCCTCAGTTTTCAAATCTTTTTAATGGGGGTAATACAGCTTCCACCTCAAAGGTTGATGGGAGGATGAACACAGCACCCAGCGCACAGTAGCACTCAGCATGAGATACCCAGACCATCCATCATGGGCCACCCCTCCTCAAAGGCAGGACTGAGGGGGAGCTGTGCTCTTTGCCCGGCACCTTCGCCTTCTCAAGTCCCCAGGTCCTTTCTGGAGGGAACAGCCTGGTCCTCCGAGGCCCACAGCCTGATTCCATTGTCTCAGGCTTCCCAGACTCTGGCCCTCCTTCAACTGCCGCTCAAAAAGTCTCCTTATGAAAAAAAATTCTCAGCCCCTTGTTGGGCTCAGGACAGTTAATGACAGTGGAGCAGGCCCTTAGGGAAGGAGGGGTTCCAAGAAAGATTTTCGCTGAAGAAAGGCTGGGAGAGTTTTGGTTTTTTTCCTCCTGGGCTGCTGGCATCCAGGAGTTCCAGCTCGGGGAGCTTTTAATGTGTTTGTTGTAAAACTGTCTGCCAGGGAGTCACAACACAGCTCTCAGTGGCAGGAGCCTGAGTGTGACTCAGACATCAGGTAAGACAGGCGCGGGGGGGGGGGGGGGCGGGGGGGGGGGGGGAGCCGGGAGGAAGAGGGGTTCCAGAGGGCCTGCGGGGAGTGAGAGGGATGGCTCATCCCGCTTCTCAGGAAGTGGAGGCCCAGAGCCTCCAGGGAACCAGCGGAGTCCGTATCTGTCATCATCAGGAATGGCAGGCCAAATGGAGCTGGTGGGGCCTTCAGGATGCTGGGGGGCGTGCCAGCTTGATCTTCCCAGGGGCGAGACTCTGTTTCCAAACCTGGCTCTTGTCCCTCCTGACCCCAGAGAATCCCAGGGCTCAGAGCTGATGACCTTTAGGCACTGGGGAGCCCCGCTCTGGAGAGTTAGGGGCTGGGCCCACCCTCTGCGCAGCAGCAATTTGCCAAGAAGGGTAGGAGCCAAAGGAAAAGATTCTTTCAGAAGGTAGGTCTCTGTCCGCACCCAGGAGTAATTACCACTTACTTGATCAAAGCACCATGCAATTACGAAACACTCTCCTTTCTGAGCCTTACAGAATCCAAGCCCAGCAACCCTGGAAACTCACAGCCCTTCTGTCTCTTCAGTAGGTGAGGGACTCGACACCCCAGAGGGGCAAAAATGACGGCACGACATCTGCACCCATTGAGCTCCTACTGTATGCCGGGCTTGCCACAGCTCTACGAACCATGTCCTGATGAGACAGGAGAAACCAGGGCTGGGAGGGGCACTAGGTGTCTTGTACGAGGTCACTCACCATGGCTCTGGGCAAAGACTCTGCCGGCAATGCAGGAGACACAGGAGACGTGTGTTCGATCCCTGGGTCAGGAAGATCCCCTGGAGGAGGAAATGATAACCCACTCCAGGATTCTTGCCTGGGAAATTCCATGGACAGAGGAGCCTGGCGGGCTACAGTCCAAAGGGCCGCTAAGAGTCAGACATGACTGAGCGACTGTGCGCGCATACACACACATGAGGTCGCTCGGCTAGTAAGGCATGAAGCGCACTTGAACCCGGAGTCCAGGCTCCAGGATGGGGATAGAGAATCATCTGACCCCAGGCTCAGTCCCAGCTGCAGCCATTGTCCTTCAGCCTTAAAGATCCTTTTTGTTGGTTGTTTCTTCTCAGCCTGGGCTCTCCCGCTATTCTGACAACAGATAACTGCATCAGGGGTCAGAGGGAGGCAGGGCTGGGATGCGGTCAGCTAAGATCTGGAGCTGCCCTCTGCTGGGAAGCGGGGAGCCTGTGAGCCCTCGGGCAAGGCTCTGGTCCTCCTTGATAAGTGATGTATCAAAATCTTCCTGCTGGAGGCCTTCCCCTTTGCCAAGGCAGGATTCTCAGGCTGGGAAGGCTGAATCTGCCCTTCCCGAGTGAAAGAAGGATGTAAATCTTTTAAATACACTGGAACATTGGGACAAACATTTGTTGAGAAGGCACTTTGGGGACTGGGCAGATATCGAATTGTTATACCAAATATGGGCTATGTTCGAAGTATCTGGTTGGTTAGGTATCAATAAATATGGAAAAGGCCACTCAAGGTTTGAGGTGGGGGAGGGTGTCTTGAAGCCTCCAGGCATGAATCGAACATCGGGGGTCGCATTGTTCCAACTTCACTAACTGAATGCTTGTAATAAGCATCCAGCTCTCTGGATTCCACCTCCTTGGCCTGTCCAGGCTGACAGCCTGAAGGAATATCCAAAAACACCTGTAAGGGGGAAATTGGCAAAGTCAGTTTTAAAAGAAAGAGACTCGAAAATTACTGCTGGTCTGGAGGCCACAGATGAAGGGGCGAGTTGAGGGTACCTCTGCAGACAGCAGGCAGCTGGTTCTTGGCCCTCAAGACCTAGCAGTAGGGGTAGATTTCAGGCTTCCCTGGTGGTCCAGGGGTTAAGAATCCACCTTCCAACGTAAGGGATGAGGATTTGATATCTGGTTGAGGGACTAAGATCCCACATGCCTTGGGGCAACCAAGCCTGTACACCACAACTAGAGAGTAACCCTGCGCTGCAGGGAAAGACACCGCGTCCCAAGCAAAGAGCCTGCGTGCCGAGCTAAGATCCAACACAGCTAAGTAAATAAATAAAATTTTTAAAGAAGGGGTAGATTTCAGGGTGGCTCCTGGGCACGCAGAGGGCATGAGTTTGGGACTTGGGTGACTTGAATTTGAAACCTCTCTTATATACTTTCTCGTTGAGACTCGGGGCCAGTTTCTCAAGTTCTTAGGGCCTCTGTTTCTTCTTCTGGAAAATGGGATTGTGCCAAAGGCACAAAGGATTAAACAGGAACTCCCACTCCACCTGAGCGCAGGGCCTGGTGCCTTATAAATGGCAGTCATCACACGATTGCACGAGAGATGCCTACTGCGTGCCAGGCAATGGACTTTCAAGACCTAGCAAACAGTTCATAGTATGTGAAGCTTCTTTGCAGATGGTTTTTGGCACCCCAGGGCTGATACTCCAAGGGGACAGAGGTGAGGGGAGGTGTCACCGCAGGGGGTAGGGTAGAGGACTCCTTTTGCCTCTCATTACCCCATCGGTTCCCCAAAACACCCTAATCAATACGATCCTAAGTAAACCTGTGTGTGTGCTCTCCAAAGGCAGTTGAGAAGAGTCTCCTATCCCCTTCCAACCAGACTGCCAGAAGCCTTCCTTCTCTGGATGGAGGCTAGCAGATACTGACTTCCTGCCCTGGGAAGGAAAGAATTTGGCTTTCTGCTTGGACCCCCTCCATCAACAGGTCCTCCAAGGTTTTCATTCACTTGACAAATACTGACTTAGCACCCACCTTGGGGCGGGTCCTGTGCTAGGCTAACTGAGCATCCGATGGTGAAGAAATGGGAGTTTTCCCTAGGCTTGAGAAATGATGACAGTTGCCATGGCAATGAGGTTGGGAGCCAGGAGCCTGGAGATCCCCCAAATCAGCAGCTCAGATCCTACTTGCTGGCAAAAAGGAAGCTAAGAAAACTGGGTCTTGGGGACGGCCTGAAACCCAAACACAGGATCCACTTTTAAAAAATACAAACTTTTACTTTAGAATAGTTTTAAATTTACAGAGAAGTTATGAAGGTAGTAGAGAGTTGTCAAGTACCCCCAATTTGTTCTCTCCACATCTGACATTTCCATGATGACATTTCACAACCAAGGAACCAACATGAGCACAGTACTAGGAACTGTAAATCCACCATTCATTCGGATTTCCTTCGTTTTTACCTAATGTCCTTTCCTGTTCCAGGATTCCACCCAGGATACTACGTAACATTAAGTCATCGTGTCTCCTTGGGGTTCTCTTGGTTGTGAGCATTTCTCAGATTTTCCTTGTTTTTGATGGAGTCCTGCTCAAGTATTTTGTAGGCTGTCCCTCAATTGCGGTTTGTTTGAGCTTTTCTCATGCTTCCACTGGGGTTATGGGTTTTGAGAGGAAGACCATTCTCATCACATCCTCTCAAGGCTGTGCTCATTTGCTCAGTGGTGTCCGACTCTGCGGCTCCATGGACCGTAGCCCACCAAATTCCTCTGTCCATGGGGATTCTCCAGGCAAGAATACTGGAGTGGGTTGCCATACCCTCTTCTAGGGGATCTTCCCAACCCAGGGATCAAACCCAGGTCTCTCGTATTGCAGACAGATTCTTTACCGACTGAGCTCCCCGGGAAGCCCAGGAATACTGGAGTGGGCAGTCTATTCCTTCTCCAGGGGAACTTCCTGACTCAGGAATGGAACCAGGGTCTCCTGCATTGCAGAAGGAATCTTCACCAGCTGAGCTCCCCGGGAAGCCCATCAAGGGTACACGCTATCAACGTAACGGATACTGTTGATGCTGACCTTGATCACTTGGCTGAGGCAGCATTTGTCAGGTATCCTCCACGGCAAAATTACTCATTTCCTTCCGGTTTCCATACAGTGCTCTTTGGAAGGAACTCATTCTGGCCTGCTTAAGGGGTGGGAAGTTATGTTCCCTCTCCTAGAGAAGGGAGTGAAAGTGACAGTCTCTCAGTTGTACTGACTCTTTGCGACCCCGTGGACTCTACAGTCCATGGAATTCTCTAGGCCAGAATCCTGGAGTGGGTAGCCTTTCCCTTCTCCAGGGGATCTTCCCAACCCAGCGATTGAACCCAGGTCTCCCGTACTGCAGGCGGATTCTTTATCAGCTGAGCCACCAGGGAGGCCCAGAGAGGGGACTATCTCCATAAATTATTGGGATTTTTCTGCCTAGGTGATATGCGTGACCCACTTTTCAGCTGATTGACGTTGCCCCTGTGTTGGGCAAGTCCACTGGGGTTTAGATGGAATCATGAGTTCCAGGCAAAAGGGGGAAAAACAAAAACACCACGAGACCCAAGGTGCTGCCTGATACCCGATAGATCGAGCCTTACAAAAAAAAGAAAAAGATTAAACAAAATTAATAAAAGCAACTTCCTGTGGAGGGAGAGCTGTCACCCTGATTAGAAACTGTGCAGAATTTTCTCTTGGAAACCTTCAGGCAGCTGCTCTGGTTTATAAAATCCGCCTATTGGAGGGAAGGCGGTGGGGGGGAAGGTTGTCATTATTCCAGAAACAGAGATTCTCCCAAACCATATGCAAAAATAAATCCTCAGCGACCGGGCTGTATCCGGGGAAACCTGGCAGCTGGGAGACAGGGCTGGAGCTCGTGGGGTGGCCCCCAGGGACAGACAGACTGTGTCCATGGGCCCTAGTCGCTTCTCCAGAGGGACCAGAAGTCCCAGAAAGACAGTCCCACCTTGCCGGCACTAGGCCCCCACCTCCAGCTCACCCTCCCTCTCTGAGATGAGGACTTGGTTGATCGCACACACCCACGGGTTTGGAGGAAGGTCCTCGACCCAGAAGCAGCTGTTTGAGGACAAAGGGTCACTAAAGGGGAAGGGAGGTCGGGGAGGCCAGGCGGACCTGGGAAATGGGCCATGGGAAATCCTAGCAGAGCTGGGATGGGGGCTGGGCGGGTGGGGTCAGGCAGTGATGGCCAAAAGCTGTCAGGGAAATGAATGTCTGCAGAGACAGACAGCCCCCTGGCTGAGGGCTGAAAGAGGCAGTCTAGGCAGGCGTTTGGGTAGAGGAAATTAACTAATTAATTAATTAAATCCCTATTCATTCAAGGATTCAACTGCCAGGGGTGGGGTGGGGAGGGTATTATGCTTGGCCCCAGGAAGACAGGGCTGATGAAAACAAGGCTTCTTCTGGCCTTCAGAGCCCTCAGAGTCTGGTCAATGACCATCTGGTGACACTGAGGCCTCAAGAGGTTGAGAAGGGGGGTGGGGTGGGCCCACAGGAAGCTTAGGAACTCCTTGGGGAACACCAAGGGCATGCCGCCAGCATCCGCAGTGGGTGTCCTGGAAAAGACTGGCAGCAGCATCCCGACCACAAATGTGTCAGTGACACACTGTGCTGCTCCTCGCAGGGTTCAGGCATTTTGTGGCTCTGGGGCTCCTGTACCCAACGTGGAAAGCAGTATTTACCAGGTGCTGGCTCTAGGCCAGGTTCTACACTCTTTGTATTTAATTCATTTACTTTTCACAACAGCACTAGGAGGGAGTTAGTATTGTTCTTCCCATTTTACAGATAAGGGAAATCGAGGCACAGAGCAATGAAGTCACCTGCCGAAGGTGGCACAGCCAGACAGTCGTGGAGCTGGCACTGACCCCAGGGAGGCTGAGCCCAAGAGCTCCAATAAAAGCCGAGGATAGAAGGCAACTTTGCACCGCTCCCGGCAGCCGGGAGAGCAGCAAGGTTCTGGGCCTACGACTCCCATCCTCCCTTGGGGGAGGGGAGGCTGAGGATCCGGTTGGCGGTGAACCCTGGACCAGGCCAGCCGGTTGCCATGGGGACGGTTGGGCGGAGGCCGCCGGCCGAGGCTGGCCGCCCCGCGGGGCAGTTCCGGGGAGCTCCCGCCACCGACAGGGAGTGGCCTGGGCCGGGCACCTGGGGCCGCGTTTTCCCGGCAGACCGAGCCGCGTTACTTCTCCCCTCTCCGACAGGGCAGACCACAAGTGCCCTGCAGCCGTCTGAGCCTCCTCCGACCTGAACCCAATCCCCCACGAAGCCGCGCTTTATCTCCAGTCCATCTGCGTGAATGATTTACCGTGTCTGGCGGCCTCCCCGGCGGCCTCCGCCCTCCCTGCCCCCGCGGCTTGTTCACATCCTAGTTCGCAGTAGCCCCTCTTCCTGCCCATCCCGGGAGGGAGTTCGATGGTCAGGCCTCAGGGGGAGCTTGGGGTAGAGAGAGAGAGCGAGAGAGAGAGAGAGAGAGAGCGCGCGAGCACGAGGGCGAGAGCGAGCACGCACTGGGTTAGGAGTCAGGAGCATTTGTCCCAGCGGTGCTGCCTATCAACAGGGTACATCATCCCCATTTCACAGATGAAGAAGCTGAGGCCTGGAGGACTTTACTATCCTGTCCACAGTCAGGAAGGAGCCACAAGTGGGAGCAGTCCGAGGCTGGCTCTCGCCCTGAACTCTCAGCCACTGCTAAGCAGAGTGAGCTGATGCTGACCTTGGTCTGAGGGCCAGTGGCACCCGTGAGTGGCCATGCCTAGCGCTGTGCCGGGTGCTGGGGACACAGAGGAGTCGGGGACAGCTCCTGCCCTCCAGTTGCTTCTGTCTGGAGCGGGGGCGGGGTGGGGGTGGGGGTGGGGCCCAGGGAGCAGGCAAGCACAGACAGGTTGGCTGATCGTGATAGGGGTTGGAGGGTTGGTGACTGATCGCGATAGGGGTTGGAGGGCTGGCCACAGCCAGCGAGTTCTAGGGCCCTGAGAGGTCCTTCTGTGAGTGGGTGGGGCTTCAGCCCGCCTCTGTATGGGCGCGGGGGTGGGGAGGACCCGGAGCAGACGGAGGGAGCCTGGCAAGTTTGAGGTTTGCCTGAGAACGGGTGGGTTCTCTGGGAGGCTGGTTGGAACAGGGCATTTATGTTGGCGATGGGGAGAGGAGGGGCCTTCGGGTCAGATCTGGGGCGGGGAAGGCGGGGGGGGGGGGGTGGTGGTGGGGGTGGGGGGGGCGGGGCGGAGAAGGCGGGAAGGGGGGAGGGGGAAGGGGGGAGAGGGAAGGGGGAGAGGGAAGGGGGAGGGGGAGGGGGCGGGGAGGGCGGTTCTTGAAATGTGAGCTCAAGGGTCAGTTTAGAGCAGTGCTCGTGGGGTTGGGAAACAGTTTTGCCCTCCAGGGGCCATTTGGCAATGTCCCGAGACCTTTGTGGTTGTGACAGCGTGGGAGGAGGGTAGAGCTCTGGGGGTACATGGGTAGAGGGCATGGATGCTGTTAAACTTCTTATGGCACCCAGAACCATCCAGCCCCCAGCGCACCAAAGCTGAGAACTCTTGGTTTAGAATCTACTTAAGAGCCTTTACCAGGAACCAAAGTGAGATTTGGGGCAAGTCCCTTAGTCTCATGCCTCAGTGGCCCCCTCCCTAAAAGGGGCTGATTATACTGGCTGATGTTTGAGGAAGTAGCTGGTCACACCCTAGTACTTTACAGATATGATCTCATCTAATCCTTATAACCCAGGGAGGAGGGTATTACTCTTACTAACAGTCAACTTTTACAGCCACTTCTTAAGTATCAGGCCCTATTCTAAGTTCTTTACAGATACTCATTTATTTAATCCCTGCAACAACTCCATGAGAAAGGCACTATTACAGTCTCCATTGAACAGCTCCATTGAACAGAGGCACCAGAGAATGGAAAGTTCCCGAGGATGGTGTTTCCCTCTCTCTCTCTGACTCTTGGCAACCCCATGGACTGCAGCCTGTCAGGCCCCTCTGTCCATGGGATTCTCCAGGCAAGGATACTAGAGTGGGTTGCCATGCCCTTCTCCAGGGGATCTTCTCCAAACAAGAATCGAGCCTGGGCCTCTTGCATTGCAGGCAGATTCCCTACCTTCTGAGGCACCAGGGAAGCCCACCAGTGTCTAGAACAGCATCTAAATAACTGTTGAGCAGGAAATACAGAAACCCTCCAGTGGACTCCAGTGGGCCCATGAGTCTCCTGCCCTTGTGAAGAAACTGAGGCGCAGAAAGGTTGAGGATCTCGTTTGGAGACACAAAGCAGTTCCTGCCTCCCTTGCCTTTTGGCCGAGGAAGCCGCTGGGTGGTTTCGTCTCCTCCAGGCCCCTAGAGCCTGGCTCTTCCGCTGGCAAGAAGGGAGCTTGTGTGGGAGCATTTCTGAGATGCCCAGAGGGCAAGCGGGTTGGGGTTTCCCTGGAGTCCCAGCTGAGCCAGAAAGGACTAGATTCTTGGACTTGAACCAAACCTGGAAGGCAGTCTGCGCGAGAATGTGTCTAGGGCCTGGGATGGGGTTTGTACCACATCCCCTGGTGAATGCGGAGAGATCCTGATTTAATCTGATCCTGGTCCCCTACCTGCAGGGCCTTGGGAGAGACAGATGTGGCATCCGACGCGTCCCCTGCCCAAGCTGCCGTGCCGTCTGCAGGCTCCTTGTTCGAGGTGCAAATATCAGCCCGGCCTGGGAGCAGCCAGGTGGGGACTTGTTCAGAGGCTTCACTCTCCGCCTCTGATGCCTACACCACCTTGAATCCTAAACACACTTTTCATTTCACGAGTGCCTATTACTTGACTTTTCTGGCCCTCATTGGTGGAATGGAACCAGGAATCCAGGTCTCACAGGCTTGCTGGAAAGATTAAAGTGAGGTCCCTCAGTCGCGTCCGACTCTGCGACCCTATGGACTGTAGCCTGCCACGCTCCTCCGTCCATGGGATTTTCCAGGCAAGAGTACTGGAGTGGGTTGCCATTTCCTTCTCCAGAGGATCTTCCTGACCCAGGGATCAAAGCCGGATCTCCCACATTGTAGGCAGATGCTTTACCGTCTGAGCCACCAGAGAAGTCCTGGAAAGGTTTAAAGGCGATAACAATGAATACCCAGCGCCTTAGTAGGTTCTTTGCCTGAACTTCTTGGGGAATCCATCAAGTTTGAGCTTTGGGGTATCCCGGGGATGCAGTGGAGCTGGTAGGCGGGGATAGGGGGCGGTGAGGGTGTGCAGAGGCTTGGGAAGAGGCCTCTAAACCCTGCCATGTTCGGCTTGATGAATTGTGGCACCTGTAAATCCCAGACCGTCTCCCCGGGTCCGGTCCCTTGATGCTGTGCGGCCTTTAGGCTGGAGAGAGGGTGGTGCTGCTTGCTGGGTGTGGGTCGTGCCTCCCCTTCCTCATCCCCTCAACGGTTACAGGATCAGCAGCAGTTAAAAGAGCAGATGCTTGGTGTGGACCACAAACCTCCTCTCCTTCCACTTCTCCAGAAACCCGCTACACCCTGGCCATGCTGTTCTTTCCAGAATGTCATTCTTTTTCTGTCTCCGCACTTTTGCATATGCTGTTCTCTCAAGCCTCCCACCTCTTTGCATCTCGCCAAACTCATCCCCCAGGTTTCAGCCGAGTTGTGACCTCCTCCAGGGAGCCTTCCCTGACTTGGGCTCCTGCGGCCCTGTGCGCCTCTCTGCCCAAGCACTCGCTCCTCTGTGTGTCACTGCTGGTCAGTCCGCCACTATCAGACTGTGTTTCCCTCTGGGCTGGCCCTGGGGCTCTCTTGTGGGTCTCCATGTCCCCAGGGCTTCACACAAATGCCTGGCACGCAGCAGCTCCTCAGGGAACACTGTCGACTTAACGCTATAGTAACAATCTCTTGCATATGTAGAGCTCTTTTTCAGTTTCGAAAGCCTTTTTTATGGCAATTGTGTCATCTGATCTTCACCGAGCACTTGTCATTCAAGGGAGGCAGGGGTCCCACTGGTGTTTCTGTTTCCAAGGAGGAAACCGAGGCCGGAAGACTTGAGGTGTGTTGTCCAGGTGGCCAGCGGACAGGCGCACTGCCCACACTGTCTTGCCTAAAGCAAGCATGGAAATGTAATATTTTTGGTCCAGGGTGTAATATAGTCTGCTCATAATTCTGATTGCAAGCTTTCTGCCTCAGGGGATGGGGTGGAGAGTTGGGGGCCAGGAGCTGTTGCTTCCAAGCCCTGGGAAGGAGCGGGGGCCAGCTTTGTGTGGCGGTGATGGGCTGTGTGGGGATGAGCATTCTCTGGAAGGGAAAGAGTGGGAGGCAGTGGCTCTCTTCTGCGGGGGTTCGTTCACTGCTGTGCTGGAGAGGGTTTCAGAACCCTGAAAATTTGGAGAAAAAAATATATCTAAAATAGAGAAATGACTAAGTAAACTGTAGTCCATCGACTTGGAATATTTAGCAACCATTAAAAATAATGTTTCTGTAGCTCTTGCCTTGGGAAAGTGTATATGTCATAATGCTGAAGACAAAAAGGAGACTATAAATTGGACCTGAGATAGGAGAACGGTGTGCAGGAATGGTTTGAATCCCAGCTCTGCCTCTTAGTCCTGCAAACTCAGGCAGCCTGATCTCTCTGTGACTCGGTTTACTCATCTGTAAAATACGAGTAACAATAGTCCTACCTCTGTAGGGAGGATTAAGTGTGTAAATAGATGTAAAGCACTTAAAGCAATGCCTGGTGTATATTGTTTTAAGATTTAGTAATTCGTTTTCTCAGAGTATCGACTTGCAATGCTGTGTTGGTTTCGGTGTGCAGAGAGGGAATCAGTGATGCGTGTAAGGGAATCAGTGATGCGCGTACACATATCCACTTTTCTTTTAGATTCTTTCCCCATATTTAGTTTTTCTTCTGTATCAATTTTTGGCTGTGCTCGGTCCTCGTCTCTTCGCCCAGGCTCTCTCTAGTTGCAGTGGGTGAGTGGGAGGTACTCTTGCTGGATGGCTTCTCATTGCGGAGCATGACCTCTAGGGCTCCAGGGTTTTGGTGGTTGTGGCCCCCAGGCTAGTTGCCATGGCATGTGGGGTCTTCCTGGACCAGGGATCAAACCCGTTTCCCTTGTATTGCAAGGACCATCAGAGAAGCCCTAGTTACTCTTAATAATTATTGTTATCTTTGCAGCTACGGAAAATATATACAAGAAAAAAAGATGGAAGAAAAGGTCAGCGCTGTATTTTTGTGGGAATGAGGTTACTGGGTGATTTTTACTTTCTTTTTTCCCCATTTCCCTAAATAGTCCCTAAAATGTATTGCCTAAATATTTTACAGTAAGGATGTATTTCTTTTATTATCCTGAGAGGATAATAAACTACTTTCCCCCCAAACCACAATAGTGGGGAGACAGACTCAGGAATCCTTTCCTTTTGGACTCAAGGGGCGTGATCACAGGTCACCTCCATAATTAACACCTGGGACGCCCTGAGAACACACGCATGTCAATATATTTTTCTTCTGCCTGGGTCAGCAGTTCTAGGGTAGTCTTTCCCCAGACAGATCAGGCTGACCCTTTTGTCTCTCATCGGCTTGTTTAATAATTTTATATGATGCTTATTGAAACAAGGAGCTGAGCTGTTTAATACCCACAACGACAAGCTGTCACCACCTGATGACAGTGAGAATTCCCCAGGCAGGGTGCGTCAGAGATGAAACTAAATCATTCTGACCACCCTGTCATCATCACACGCTCCCTCTATCCAGCGAGACAAGGGCATTTACAGTGAAGGAAACGCCAACTGCTGTGTAAGCTGATACGGCTCCGTCAGTCAGCTGGCCGGGCCGGCAGTCTGCCAGGGCAGGCTGGCCAGCTGGCCGGCAAATGACTGTGCTGAGCACACAGTAGGCGTTCAGTAATTACTCCTGGGCCAATGCAAGTGCAGTTTTGTTAGGTCTGGCAGTGTGCATGACTGCATCGTGGACACTGTCCTGCGTCCTGGTGGAGAGAAGGGTGTGCAAAAGCTGTCTTGACCTTTCGAGAGTAAGGGCCCATGGGTTCTTTCAGGTTCTTCTACCAAGAGTTGCATGAATCCTAGTCTTTTGGGATGGTGGTCCCAGACCTAGCGGGTCTATGGTAGACTTTGAGTTTTCTCTGGATTCTTTTTGGGATAAGGGTTGATGTGACCATGATAACCGTTACTGCAACATCTTACCAGTTTTCACATCCCCATCCCGCTATTTTTCATTAATCCTCCCATCCATCTCTCCATCTGTCTCTCCATCCATGGTCCGTCGTGAAGCTATTTGTGTGTGTGTGTATGTGTTAGTCACTCAGTCATATCTGACTCTTTGTGACTCCATGGACTGTAGCCTGCCAGGCTCCTCTGTCCATGAAATTCTCCAGGCAGGAATTCTGGAGTGGGTTGCCATTCCCTTCTCCAGAGGATCTTCCCGACCCAGTGATGAAACTGCAGCGTCTCCTGCCTTGCAGGCAGATTCTTTACCTTTGGAGCCGCCAGGGAAGCCCAGCAAGCTGTTTAATGGTGGATAAATACTTAGATCCTAGGGCTTCAGATCTGCTTGTGGTGTGGGATGCAGAGAGGCGGCCAGGCACTGAGGCGGCAGGGCAATCTCAAAGTCCTGAGTAAAGAGAGGCGGAATCCGACACCCACCTGGAGCCTCAGGAGAGACTTCATGTTGGGCACCATCGTTGCCATCACCATCGCCCCTGAGATTCTTCTGACCAGTGGTGGGGCCTCAGCCCAACAGAGTCATTGACAAAGTGAAAGGGAAAGTCACTCGTTTGTGTCCGACTCTTTGCAACCCCATGGGCTACACGGTCCCTGGAAGTCTCCAGGCCAGAATACTGGAGTGGGTGGCCTTTCCCTTCTCCCGTGGTTCTTCCCAACCCAAGGATCGAATCCAGGTCTCCCGCATTGCAGGTGGATTCTTTCCCATCAGAGCTGCAAAGATGGGATAGGCCCCCGACACGCCTCCTCGTCCCTGCACTCTGACCTCTCTGCCAACCCCTCTGGTCCCTCCTGCCTACTCTCCTGCCTTTCCTGGTTCTCTTCTCCACTCTCCCTGACTCCTCCATCCCTACCCCCTACCTGTCAAGGGCACCAGTCCGCAGAGCCCTGATCCTTGCTAGATGACAATTAGGTTGATAAACCGACTTGTGAAGATGGGCCTTTGGGTGTTGCCATGTTCCTGTGACACTTTCTCTGTCATCGCCACTGTGATCTACTGTGTGCGTTTATTGTGCACCGTGAAATGCCTATTGTGAACAGCACCAACTGTGTGTCATTATCACGTATTCTGAGCAGCAAATGTGAGCACTAACTCCATGATTGAACTTCTCATGTGGGCCTGTACTGTGAATTTCATTTGGGTCTAGATTTCAGCACGTTGGAGTAGGGAGGAGGAGGAGGTCCCAGTTAGGTGGACCTGAGTTCAGATCTCATAAAACCTCTTGCTAGCTCTTGGGTAAGGCATTTAACATCTCTGAGCCTCAGTTTGCTTATCTGTTAAATGGAGACAGTAACACCTACCTGGATGATGGGCCTGTTGCAAACAGTCAGGTATCGTATTAGTGGGAGAGTCTCCCCAGGAGTGTTAAATGCCCTGCCCATGTTCCCCCTGCAGAGGGGCTGGAGACTGGGGGAGTGTTCGGACTCAGCTCGCATCTCACGGTCTGTGCCCTGGGCTGGCTGTGTTGTGGGGTCCAGGCAGGTGGTATAACCAGAAAGGTCTAAGAATGGTTGATATCTGATTGTCCTTCCCTGGGTCTCATTACGCAAAGCCTTGCAGGAAGTTTTACAAGCTGAGAGTAGAAGTTTCACCCACTCAATGACCCCTGGGTCTCAGTCATCACTACTGGGGGGCCCTCTCTTACTTTCTCCCTTGGGGATTCACATCATCCCCCCATGCCTCTCTATCCTTACTTTGGCCTCCCATGAAGTAGTCCAACCCCCTTCCTTATTTTCTTTTAAAACAGAGAAAAACAGGCGAGAGTTTTATAACACATAGACCTCCTGTATACATGGGAGATGCAAGGAAAACTGAGGAACTTCCTTTTCCTCTGGTTTTTAATCTATGATTTCGCTTATCAGTTTACGGCTGTGCTGGTCTCTGTTGCTGCGCGGGTTTTCTCTAGCTGTGGTGTGCAGGCTTTCCGTGGTGGGGCTTCTCTGGCTGCTGAGCACAGGCTCTAGGGCGTGCGGGCTTCAGTCCTCGCACACGCTGGGGCTCCCGGGCTCCAGGGCACAGCTCAGTCGCCGTGGCGCTTGGGCTTAGTTGCTCCTGGGCATGCGGGATCTTCCCCGATGAGGGATCAAACCCGTGTCTCCTGCATTGGCAGGCAGACCCTTCACCACTGAAATGCCCGGGAAGCCCATTCCCTGGGTTTTGAATCAGCAAAAAAGACAGTCCCCCGGCAGTGAGATCCCTCAGAGAGGCCTTGCTCTCCATGCGTTAATCCATCTTCACCTTCATTCAGCCCATGTTTCTAAAGTCCTACTGTGTGCTGAGTCCTGCGCGTGAGACAGGGTGTCATGGATGGCAGGGGTGGTACTGAGCTTGGTTCCGTCTGATGAGTGGTTTGAGACATTCCCCTCCCCGTCCCAACGTCTGTTCTCAAGACTCAATAGACTGAAGGTCAGCTATGTGGCTTGGGACTTCTGCTTGATAATCAGTTCAGCCGCTCCGTAGTGTACAACTCTTTGCAACACCCTGGACTGCAGCATTCCAGGCTTCCCTGTCCATCACCAACTCCCAGAGCTTGCTCAAACTCATGGCCATCTAGTCGGTGATGCCATCCAACCATCTCATCCTCTGTCGTCCCCTTCTCCTCCTGCCCTCAGTCTTTCCCAGCATCGGAGTCTTTTCTGATGAGTCAGTTCACATCAGGTGGCCAAAGTATTGGAGCTTCAGCTTCAGCAAGAAGCATAAACTTGTGCTTGGACACATCCGCCTGCTGCACCTGCATTTGAGACTGTGTCAAAATGTCACACTTTTGGTAGACCTTTGGGAATGGGGGTGAGCAAGAGAGATGTCGTGACTGGGAGATACTACTGATTTGAGGTTATGATCCTGGAGGCAAAGGGTCAGATGATGAGGGTGGGTATTACTGGGCTGGGGTCTGGGGGGGGGATACATGGCGAGAAGTTGGGGGGAGAAGAGAAGAGAAGGGGGAATGGAGGGGAGAGCCTTGAGGAACAGTCCCTTGAAAGCTTGGGAGGCCAGAAGAGGCCTGTTCTCAGAGACGGGATGAGAGCTTGAGGAAAGGGCAGTGGGAATAGGGTTAGGGGAGATCCAGAGCCTGGTGGTACCCAGGCACGGTGGCCTTGGGGCTGGTCACCTCTGTGACCTTGAGGCTGGAAGCAGAACGCAGGAGGTTGGGAGCCGGGAGAGGTGGGCGGGGGAGGTGGAGAGCCTCGGCCATTCTTTGGAGGAGGTGGGCAGTGAGGGGGAGGGGTGCTCGTGAGTTGAGGGCCATCTTTGAGCAGGACGCAGTTAGAGGCAGAGGGAAGGGTCTCCTTCGTGCTGTGCATATATGGGGTTGGCCAAAACGTTCTGGTTTTTCATACCATCTTAAAGAAAAAACTCAAGTGAACTTTTTTGGCCAATCCAATACCTTGGTGTGGACACAGTGTTGACCAGTCACCTTTTTAGGTCAATGGTACCTTTGTCTAATGGCAGCTATTCCATCCCTCAGTAACCACTAAGCACCTGTTATGTGCCAGGATCGGTTCCACGTGCTGAGGGTACAGCTGAGAGAAGGTGGGCAGGATCCTAGCCTTCAAGGATCTTCCCCTCTAGTGGGGACAAAGACAGTGAGCACATTATAACTCAGCTAGCTTTGAGATCAAACGGAGATAAGAACCACCAGGCTTTAATCAGAGAGAAGCATTGTTACAAATGGTCCAGAACAAGGCTTTGTTAACACACAGAGACCTTATTCAAGTGGGGCCGTGTGTGCGGGCTGCTCCTCTGCTTCTGAGGTCCGGTCTGGGGGTTGGGAAGGAGGGAAGGACAGACTGGAACCCACGTGTCTCCCCAACGCCCACCTTGATGCCGGGGTGACCTCCTGGGTGAGCTGGCCGCTGTCACCGTGGAGCTGCGCACTCACTTGGTCCAGGACTCCCAGAGGCTGAAGGGGGCGATCGGGGAGGCAGAAGGGCTGCAGGGTCAGGGGCTGCTCCTTGCCAAGGGTGGGCCATAGAGCAGCAGTCAGGGTGCGCCCCACCGGCCTTCAGACTGTGCTATACGCTTCTAGCTGCTGCCCCTCCACGCTCGCCCTCCACACCCCGTGCAGGCTGACTTGCGCTGCCCACGCCACCCCAGCACCATCCGGGGGAGGGAGTTTCGGGAGAGGGCACAGGATCTCAGCTGCACTGGGTTAGCTCCACAGACACAGCACAAAGCTAACTCAGCGGTGAGGGGGGCGATGAGGTTGGGATGACAGGGGCAAGGGTTTCTTTAGCTCAGGTGGGCGGAGGAGGCCCCTCTGAGGAGGCATGCGTGACGAGACCTGGGGGAGAGAACCTGGCACCTTCCAGGGACAGAGAGGACAGGGAGGCTGGGGCCTGGAGATGAGCCTGGAGGAGCCCCAGTGCTCAGAGCCTCGCAGGCCGTGCTGGATTTGGTTCTGGTCACAGTGAGAAGGGGGTTTCCCAGGCAGCACTAGGGGTAAAGAATCCGCCTGCCAATTCAGGAGAGGTAGGGAGCTGGTGATGGACAGGGAAGCCTGGCGTGCTGCAGTCCAGGGGGTCGCAAAGAGTCGGACACGACTGAGCGACTGAACTGATTGACGAGACTCGGGTTTGATCCCTGGGTCGGGAAGATCCCCCAGAGAAGGAAATGGTAAGCCCACTCTGGTATTCTTGATGGGGAATCCCATGGTCAGAGGAGCCTGGCGGGCTACAGTCCATGGGGTCGCAGAGTTGGACACGACTGAGCGTCTGGGCACACAGTGCGAAGGGCTTTGAGCAGGGTGGTAACGTGGCTCGCTTTCAGCTTCTGAATGCTCACTGGTGCTGCTGGATGGAAGAGGGGCTTTGGGATCGGGTGGGAAAGACGGAGTGGGGGGCAAGTGGGGCTGCTACAGTCCTTAACGAGGATGTGATGACAGCCGGGACTGGATGCTGGCTGGGAGGGGAGATACAGGTGGTTAGACTGTGCATCCGATCTGGGAACAGAGATAGCATTAAAGTGCATTTTTTGTTGTTGTTGTTATTTTGGTTTTTGTCTGCATGGCAAGGCATGTGGAATCTTGGTTCCCCAACCAGGGATCAAACCTGTATCCCCTGCATTGGAAGAAGAGTCTTCTTAAGCACTGACCCTTCCCTCCCGCCCACCCCTACCCTGGGAACTTTCTTAAGTGTTTTTTTTTTTTTTTTTTTTTTTAATAATATTCTTAAAGATTTTTTTAAAATTTATTTTGGGCTCCACTGGGTCTTCGTTGCCGTGAGTGCTTTTCTCTGGTGCTGGGCGGCAATTGCTCTCTAGTTGCGGTGCTGAGGCCTCTGGCGGCTTCTCTCGCTGAGGAGCGTGGGCTCTAGGGCAGGCGGGCTTCAGTACTTGCCTCTAGGGTTTAGTTGCCCTGGGGCAGGCGGAACCTTCCCAGACAAGGAATCGAACCCCATGTTCTTAACCGCCGAGCCACCCAGGAAGTCTTCTGGGACTTCCTCCAGGGAGGAGGGTTTTGAGTTAAAGGGTAGAGAGGCTTTAGGGCTTCCCAGGAGGCACTACTGGTAAAGAACTGCCTGCCAGAGACGTGGGTTCAGTCCCTGGGTCGGGAAGATCCCCTGGAGGAGGACAAGGCAACCCACTCCAGCGTTCTTGCCTGGAGAATCCCATGGACAGAGGAGCCTGGCGGGCTACAGTCCACGGGGTCCCAAAGAATCGGACACGACCGAGTGCCTTGGCACAGCATGGGACAGAGAGGCTTTAAGGTCCTCTTGAACAGTAGAGTTATTATCCTGCGCTCCTTTGGTCCTTGCTTCTGAGAAAGGTTATCCTTTCCCCAGTGAGTTCCTTGCTCTTCGTGGCCCCTGCCGTCATCGGCCACGAGAATCATCCCCTGCTATCCCCTCCTGTCTCTTTCTCGTAACAGGTAGGGCTGCCTCTCCTCCATTTCACCCTTCCTGACCTTGGCATTTCTCTGCCTTTGGGTTCTAGTCAGTTGTGAGCACCCCCACCGTCCTGTGCCTTTAAGATGGGAAGAGAAGGGCCAGATGAAATCTATCTGCTCAAAGTCCTGCCTTAATGAGAGGCAGAGAGAGAAGATAATAAAAGCAAGAGCCAGCCTGGGGGGAAAAAAAGAAAAGATTTTTATCCTCCCAACCCTGCAAGTTCCCCTCTGGCTCTGAGAAAGCCTCAAAAGATTTCTCTCCGAACATATGAGTAATACCCAGTAAAAAACGCTGTCCTCGGAGCAGAGGGAGAAGATGGAATGATTCTGTGTTTGATTAGAATTTATTTCCAACCTGCAGCCTCCCTGGTGCCAACCTCCCACGCTCCCCGCCCCTGCAGAGCTTGGCAGCCAGAGAAACAAGGAGAGGAGGGAGACAGGAAAGGGGGGATGAGGGGAGGCAGGGGTCTCTGGACTCTAGAGGACTTCCCGGCACAAAGAGGAGAGAGGTGTCCTCCGCTTGATCCCTCCAGAGGGAGTGGCCAGTGGGGCTGCAGGCCTCTTAGGACTTTGTGAAAGAGGCAGCTTGGATTTCCAGGGGTCCTGGGAGGGACGGTTGACTGGTGCAGCCAGTCAGGCTGGGCTGCTAGCTTGCTGTGTGATCTTGGAGAGCTCGCTTGCCCTCTCTGGTTTCACTTCCTAATCTGCCGTCAATAAGGACCTTCAGTTCAGTTCAGTTCAGTCGCTCAGTCGTGTCTGACTCTTTGCGACCCCATGGGCTGCAGCACACCAGGCCCCCCTGTCCATCACCAGCTCTTAGTGGCTATGATTTTGGGACAATTGCAACATGGCCATCTGGGAGCCAGTTTGGTTCTCACTGGGTTGGGTTCCAGGGAGATTCCCTCTATATCAGACTGGGGAGTGATGTGGGGCAGGGGACAGGGGTCAGGAGTCCTGAGACTTTGGGGCAAGGACTGTCTCCTGTCTTGGGTTGTCTCTAGGCAGTGAGAGTAAATCTCACTGAGTGACTATCCTGCCATCCTTCATTCATCACGGGCTACGTGCGGTTGCTGGCTGCATGCGGTCAACAAAATACAGCCCCCATCCGAACAAGGCTCTCGGTAAGGTGGGCGGAGAGCAGGCACAGGGCACTGGGGGTGTGGAGGAAAGGCCCTGGGCCTGGGCTTTGGAGGCCATGGCTGCCTGGGGAAGCTGACGTCTAAGCTGGGGCCCGCAGAGTGAATGGAGGGAAGGCAGGAGAGGAACTGGGTAAGGGGGGCACCCACAAGAGGCAAGGGGCTGGCAGAGGGGCAGGGTGAGAACAGGCGGGGTGTGTGGGGAGGACTGGAGGCTGCTGTGATGGGAGGTGGGAAGCAGGGGGTCAGGGATGGGGCCTTGGGGACCCCTCAGCAGGGTCTCTCCAGGAAGGAGTCTGGCCAAGTGCATCTCACGGGCATGTGGGAAGACACGGGGGTGGGCTTATGACTCTCAGCTCTTTCAAAGCGCCACCCCCTGGGGCTCCCTTCTCTCACCCTGGAAGTGGACAGTTCTGGTTGAAACATGTGTGAGAGGGAGCCAGGCTTCTTCAACATGGATCTAGGGCTTCGGTGGGTGAAGGCTTTGGAGAGCTGACTTGGGCCCCATCACCCAGGGCTCAGTGCTGGATCTGGCTGCCCTGGGGGGAGTGAACTCCCATTCTTGGCGTAGGGGGCTATCTGTCCAGCTCTGGAAGGAAGGGTAATTGGGATGGACAGACTTCATCCTGGGGTAAAGAGGCGTGAGCCCTGGAATGAGCCTAGACAGGTCTGGTTTCCCAGTATTGACTGTCACACAGAGCTGTGGATCCTTGGGTAGGTCAGTTCACCTCTCTGAGCCTAGGTTTTCTTCTCTGTAAAGTGATATTAGCAGCATCCATTTCCCAGGGTGGTTTTGAAGGAAGGTTAAACAAGATGACGATGGGGGTGGTGGTGATAATGTCACTGATGGTGATGACGATGGTATTAACAGTGTTGAGTCCTAAAATCTGTTAGTGGGTGATGCAATGCATTGTTGAGGTTCCCCCTTCAGGACCAAGACACTCATCTCCTGGTTTCCAGGAGTGTTGCCCTCAGCCCAAGTCAAGGTCACGCCTGTTCCTGGGGCACAGCGGCCTGGCCTCAGTGTAGAACGCAAAGGGTGAGTTCTCCCACACCCCTCGGAGCTTCAGATGGTGGCAACTGCGGAGTGGGTCCTCTTTTCCCTCTGCCCAGACCTGCTTGCTCCACCCACCCTTCTGCCAAGAGCCTTCCCTGACAAACCTCCTGCATCTAGACCGTCCATTTCAGAGGATGTTTCTCAGGAGTCTGATGTCAGACAGCCCTTTGGACTGTTGCATGTCATCCTCCCCATAACCCTTTGTGGCAGATACCACGATTAAACTCTTTTAACACCCAGGGAAGCTGGAGTAAAGAAGTGAGATCTCTGCTTGCAGCTGCATAGATCGGAAGTGGTAGAGCTTGGACTTGAACACAGGTAAAACTCGGGACCTGACTCCACAACACAGCTTCCAACCATCCCCCGGAGGCTGGCCCTGGAGCCTGGTCACAGGCAGCCAGCAAAGGGCAGTATTCCACAGGGGTGGTTCTAGACTGTTGCCACTTGCTTCAAGACCCTCGTCTCCTGTCCCCCTCCCCGTTTTCCCCACACCGAGACAGCAGCAGCAGCAGCAGCAAGCTTCACGAGCCTCGCCAGCGTGCCTGTATCACAAGGAGAAAACACCACCTTTCTCGGCCACCCACTCCCCAGCTGCCGAGGGAACACCATTGTTCCCGCCGCCAGGGTGGGTGTCTTCGCCTGGCCCACCCCCCCACGTGTGGTTTGCATCTCTGGGGAAGCTGCTGGGAGGAGAGACGCGGAATCTGATGTTGCCTCACCCCGGGATCTGAGACCCCAGAGGAGGAAGCCCCCCCACTGGCCACGCCTGGACCTGTGATAGCAGCTTCCTGGGCATGAGAAGATCTGGGTCTAGTCCTGGCACCCCACTGATTTGGGATGGGGGCCCGGGGCTCCTCTGGGCCTCAGTTGCCCACCTAAAGGATCTCCAAGGGTCCTTCTGAGCTGGTGTGCCGTGTGAATGCTGCCTGGGCTTCTGCCGCTTCCTCCCTCGAATGGCCAGAACGCCACCTCCTTCTTCACTGGGGTGGAGCTCTACCGTTCAGCCCCTTCACGGGGACTGTCCCCTTCACGGGGACACGGTCGCACTGGAGGCTGGAGGTCGCCGTGAGGCTGGACGATGACAGCCTTCTCTCATCAGATGACAGACGGGCTCCTAGAGGAGCAGCGACTTGCCTCAGGCCATTTGATCTTTTGAAGACTCTTGATAGTCTCTCATTTTTAACCTACAAATAAAAATTAGATGCTGCTGAATGTGAGACCTGAGAGCTTAGAAGTCACCCCCCGTCAGATCCTTCTGTTTGACAGACGGGGACGTCAGGTGCCCCCCGCTGCCCTGCCACCCGGTTGCACGGTGACCTGTGGCAGAGCTGGGTTCAAGGCCAAGTCTGGGGCTGCTGGGAGGAGAGATGTGAAATCAACGACCCGTGTGTGTGCTCAGTTGCCTCAGCCGTGTCCGACTCTTGGCGACCCTGTGGACCGTAGCCCGCCAGGCTCCTCTGTCCATGGGATTCTCCAGGCACGAATACTGGAGCAGGCTGCCATTTCCTTCCCCAGGGGATCTTCCTGACCCAGGGATCAAACCCCGAGTTTGCTGCATCTTCTGCCTTGCAAGCAGATTCTATACCGCTGAGCCACCGGGGCAGCCTTCCATGACCCTTAGTTGGGTGTTTGTCAAGTTTCATGCCGTGAATGATTTCCCTTTTGAGGCCTAAAGCCTAACCCACTAATGGGAAGTCACGCATCGCACCAATCTGTGGACGTGCGGCCCCTGTTTCGGGGGTGGGAGCAGAGTGCTCCCTGTGATGATCGGGCCCGTTCTACCCTGTAGCACGCAGCCGGGGACGTGCCCGGTGGGGGTGGCTTCGTGTATTTATTTTCCTACCACGGTAGCGCAGGAGGCCCAGAGAGGAGGTGACGCCGAGCGGCAGGGACAAAGAAATGTGTGTGTTCTGGCGAATTTGGGGAATTAACTCTGAGGCTGTTCCAAGGAGGAAATGATGTTTTGAATTGGGAGTTATTATACATTTGAGCTCACTGCTTTTTAAAGAACACCTTGTTTACTGAACTGTTCTGTTTACAGATTTATTTATACCTGGCTCACTTTGAAAAAGAATCTGAAGGGGCAAATAATTTAATTAGATCGTGAGTTTCTTAAGGGCAGAAACTACCCCCACTATCTCCCCTCTTCTGACAGGCTAACTCCTGGTTGCCGCTACCTTCTGCCCTCTCCTAGCTGGATTTTCTGCCTCTCTCTGTCGTTGTAATAATCTGTTTCTGCGCCTTTGTTTTCCGCTGAACTATGAGCTCAGAGAAAATGTGTATTAGACATTTTAGTGTCTCATCCAACTACCCATCCATCCAGCAAGCAAACAGGTATCCATGTGTGTGCTTAGTCACTCAGTCGTGTCCGACTCTGTGACCCCACAACTGTGGCCCGCCAGGCTCCTCTGTCCATGGGATTCTCCAGGCAAGAATACTGGAGTGGGTTGCCGTGCCCTCCTCCAGGGGATCTTCCCAACCCAGGGATCGAATCCAGGGTCTCCCGCATCATAGGCATATTCTCTACCAGCTGAGCCACCAGGGAAGCCCGTCCATCCATCCACCCAACAGGCAGACATCGTCCACGCATCTTTACAGTCGTCCATTTGTGTAACCACTTATCCACCATTTTCCGTCCATCGTATATCCATCGTATATCCAGGTGACCATGCGTCTATTCTTTCAAAGCCCAAGAGAGTTGCACAAGTGAAGCCACACTGAACGGACTACAAGCAAACATCCTTTCCCCGGGGCTCCTTTTCTCCTAAGCTCTAGGTGTGCATACGCTGCCTCTGTGCGATCCCAGGGACTGCAGCCCGCCAGGCTCCTCTGTCCATGGGATTCTCCAGGCAAGAATGCTGGAGTGGGTTGCCATGCCCTCCTTCAGGGGATCTTCCCGAGCCAGGGATCCAACCCTCATCTCTTGCGTCTCCTGCATTGGCGGGTGGGTTCTTTACCACTAGCGCCGCCCAGGAAGCCCAGACGCTAATGTAGCACAGGTATTAACTAATGAGTAAATGAAGCTACAGTCTCCCCAGGACTCCATGAGGCAGGATCATTATCACCGTGTTTTGGATGAGGAAAGTATCACGGAGAGAGTTTTAGGAACCTGCCCAGGTCGCGTAGCTGGTCAGTGTCAGAGCGAGCTGGCCCTGGTCACCTGGCTGCAGCGCCCTGGCCTCTTGCTTCCCCGTGGTGGAGGATATTTCTGGGGGGATGCTTTAAGCTGTCTTGTAGTTCCTCCCCACAGCGTGCTAATCTCTCTCACCTCCAGTCTTCATCTTTACAAGCTCTGGCCCTCTCCCTGTCCTGTTCCCACTTCCTTTCTAGTAAGAACAGAGGCTCCTGATCTTAGCCCCTGGGGAGAGAGGGGAAGAGAGAGAGAGAGAGAGAGAGCCATGAGGGGCCTCTCTCTGGGCCAGGGCAGAGGTGAGGAGGAAGACAGACTCCCCACAGGCAGCCAGAGCCGTCCTCTCCCATCCTGTCCCCTAGGGAGGATCAGAGCCGCCTGAGGTGTGCAGCTCTGCTGCGAGCGGGCAGTGATGACAGAGTGTGTCTAACAGGCCAGGGAGGACCAATCAAGGCGGAAAGCATTTGGCCAGAAGCCCTTGGGGCTTTGGGGAGAGGAGGTGCGGCTCTTCCAAGCCGCGTGAAATTCCCAGAGAGGGATTCCATTTCTCCTGAGGTGTGGGGGTTTCCACCGAATGCTGTCCGGGCACCTTAAACTCCCCCGAGCCAGAAGTAACCCCGTTTCCTTTCTGCGTCACCTCCTCCACTTGGTCTTTCCCTGCCCTTCTCTCTTGCTCCGGAAATGACTGCACCATCTAATCCTTTTGCCTGTCTGTTCATTCTTCTTTCCCCATTTCTTTGGGTAACAGCACCTCTCTCTTTGCATAATTGTTCTTGCATTTTAGTTCTTGTTTTTCTTTTTTGAAGATTTATTTATCTATTTATTTATCGTATCTTATTTTTGGCTGGGCTGGGTCTTTGTTGCTGTTCCGTGGGCTTTCTCTGGCTGCAGAGAGAGGGGGCTACTCTTCACTGGGTGCATGGGTTTCCCCTTTCGGTGGCTTCTCTTGTTGTGGAGCACAGCCTCTAGGCATGAGGGCTTCACTAGTTGTGGCCTTTCCCGGCTTCTAGAGCGCAGGCTCGGAAGTTGTGGAGCATGGGCTCAGTTAGTCTGCGCATGTGGAATCTTCCCAGGCCAGGGATCGAACCAGTGTCCCTTGCATTGCAAGGCAGATTCTTAACCACTAAACGCCCAGGGATACCCCCACCCTCCCCCCATTTTAGTTTCTGGTAGAACCAGCCCATTAGCATTCTACCTGTTCTGACTGTGGGGGGAGAATCATCCCAATCAGGCCAATCATATTTGCCCAGGCCTCAGGCCACAGCACCAAGCACAGAGAGGGGCCTGGGGCCACGCCTGGCCAATCAGAGCTCTTCCTCAGGATTCTTCTAATGGCAACTGGTAGGGAAATGTCCTTTCCTGGATGATGACAGGGCTCTAACGATAAGAGTCCTGAGCTCTTTGCAGTTGGGTAGAGGGTGGTACCAAGACAGACGAGGGCATCCTGCAGGCACCTGAGGCCCGGGTTCCAGTGGCTTCTAAAGACAGCTCCACCTCTGACTTCTCCTCAGTTGGTTTTCAGGGCGGGGGTGAGTGGATGGGTCATGCATTTGCCCTTTGCCCAGGTTCTGTTTCTGTCACTTGCCATCCAAGAATCCTTGTGATCACATAGCTCCAGTCAGCAACTCAAGCGTCTTCCTTGTTCAGCCCTCCCTTCTACCTCCCCATCCAATCGAAGCCAGATTTCTTAAACTCTACCTTTTAACGAGTTCTCACCTATGCTCACTTCTCTCCATCCCCACAGCGTCCTGGATGATTCACGACTCTCTCTGGGTCTAGGCTCACGCACTCCAGTCTCTCACTTTACCCAAAGTAAATTTTTATTTTAAAAAAACCTTTTAATTTGTGTTGGGGCATAGCTGATTAACAATGTTGTGATAGTTTCAGGTGGACAGTGAAGGGACTCAGCCGTACATACATGTATCCGTTCTCCTTCAAACTCTCCTCCCATCCAAGCTGCCATATAACATTGGGCAGCGTTTCATGTGCTACATGGTAGATCCTTGGTTATCCATTTTAAAATACAGCAGTGTGTACATGTCCATCCCCAATTCCCTAACTATCCCTTTCCCCCATCCTTCCCCCTGGCAACCGTAAGTTCGTTCCAGCCAGAGTAATCCTTATAGCACACTAGTCTGACCTGGCTATTCCATAGCTATAAACTCTTCACCAGCTCCCCCATAACTCCCAAGATTAAGTCTTAGCTCTGAAAATAAACTTTTTGTTTTGAAATAATTTTCGTCTTTACAGGAGAGTTGTAAAAAATCACACAGTTTCCGTGCATTCTTACTCATTTTCTTCCCATGTCAGCACTTCACATAACCACAGTCTGTCTGTTACATGCAAGAAATTAGCATTAGGACAACACTGTTAACTGAATTATAGGCTTCCTTCAGATTTCTCCTGTTTTTCCAGTATCATCCTTTTTCTGGATACCAGGTTGCACCCAGAAGTCCTAGCTTTTAAACAGGGCATAAGGAGCCTTTTGTGATCTTGGTGTCTTTTTACCTCCAAGCCTATCTCGAGCCCATCACCCCATCCCTGTCTGCTCTGGCCACCCTGAATTACCTGCAGTTCCTCCAACAGGCCAGGCCTTTGCTGTTCTGTCTGCGGAGACCCGTTTCCCTTTCTCGACCTTCAACTTATTCATCTTTTAAGCTTCCCTGCAGTCAGCTCACCTAGGAAGAATTTTTTTTTTAAAGTATGGATCTGGTTCTTTTTCTGTTCCATTGATCTCTTTATCATTTTGCCGATTCCACACTACCTTTTCAAAATAAGTATTTATTTTTCTGGCTGTGCCGGGTCTTAGTTTCAGCATGCAGGAGCTTCCGTCTTCGCTGTGCGGCTTATGGGATCTAGTTCCCTGAGCAGGGAACAAAAGGCCGGGCGCTCCGCGTTGGGCGCTCAGAGTCTTAGCCACTGGACCACCGGGGCAGTCTGCATCCCTCTTCTCTTTACCCCAGACAGCGATGACCTGTCTCCCTGTCCTCCCAAGTGGGGTGAAGAGCCTTGGGACCAGTGTCCTGCTTTACTTTTCTCTGCGAGAGAGAGCTCAATGAGTCCTTACAAAATGGATGAAGCTGGGAGAAAGTCAACATCCACACAAGTGTCAGCAACAGCTCAGAGAGCGTCTGGCCAGGGGAGGCTTCTTGACTTGACTCTTGCAAAATGAACTAGTAAACTAACATTTACTGAGCACAGACTATGTGCCAGGCACTGTTCTAAGCACTTTGTACGTACTAATTGGATTCTCACAAAAACCCTATGAGATGCGTCTCACTTTCCCCGTCTGACAGATGAAGGGATGAAGCTGAAGCAACTCACCAGGAAGTGCAGTTATCGGAGGTAGAACTGGGGTATGCCCTGAACCACTGCTTCTCTGCTAGACTTTGGTGTGTGTGTATGGCCTATGGAGGGGAGTAGGAGGCAGAATTCCAGGCCTGGGCAACTGGTAAATCAAAAGCATTTTGGAAGGTAAGCATTGGCTCCCCAAGTGGTGCTAGTGGTGAAGAACCCACTTGCCATTTCAAGAGATGTAAGAGACAAGGGTTCTGTGCCTGGGTTGGGAAGATCCCCTGGAGGAGGGCACGGCAACCCACTTCAGTACTCTTGCCTGGAGAATCCCATGGACAGAGGAGCCTGGAGGGCTATGATCTGTAGGATTGCAAAGAGTCACTGAAACGACTTAGCACCCATGGGTGACCCAGGTTCTTGAAAAGTTTCCGTTGTGGGGGGATGTGTTGTTAGTTACCCTGGAGAGTGACAGATGGGGGAACAGCTGATTGGAGATCGGCTGGACCTGGAGGAGGGGTGACTACATCCTGGAAAGAGAGGCCATGGATGATGGTCTCTGGAGTGTGAGCTGGCCAGAAGCTAATTAATTAGAAGGCTCTGAGAACTGGGAGCAACCCAAAAGGAGAATGTCTCGAGGAAGGAAGAACTTTCAGGCCCAGAGAAAGCAGTGTCATCTGGACCAGGCTGGGCATGGAGTCAGGAAGAGCCTGGTAAAGTGAGGTCCTCTAACGACATTCCGGGGTTCAGCTGTGCACCTGCGAATCGCCACCGTGTTTATCACTTGCAGCCTGGAATTTCCTCTGGTTGAGCTGTGTAGCTTTGTACTCTAAATGGAGGTGTACCGCCTCACATGAGTAATAGCTACTATTTGTGCAGTGTTTATGAAATAGGCCTTTTATACTCTGCTGTTTTCTTCTTCCTCTTCAAAAATATTTATTTTGGGGGGCTGCATAAGGTCTTATTTGTGGCACGTTGGCTTAGTTGCTCCGCAGCAAATGGGATCTTAGTTCCCCACCCGGGGACTGAGCCCATATCTCCTGCATTGCAAGGCAGATTCTTAACCACTGGACCACCAGGGAAGCCCCGACTCTGTTGTTTTTAGTCTGTCCTTCCAATGCACAGACAAGGTGGGCATCATTTCCATGTCCTGGTTACAGATTAAGAATCGGAGACTTAGAAGGAACAGGACTCACCTGAGGTTGGACAACTAGAAAGGGATGCAGTAAATATTCAGTGAATGAATGAATACGTAAGAACCGAAGCCAGGACTGTTTGAGTCTGGTTTCTATTCCTTTTCTATCACCTTTGAGAAAAGGTATTTTGTGTCTAAAGCGCCTGGCACATGATGGGGGTTCAGTAAAGTGTGGAATGAATGAATGAAAGTGGCATCAGCAAAAATAGGAGAAAAAGACCCTAATAACATAAAAATCTACCATCGGTTTGTAACGGGAACAGTACATCATTCAATCAATCGTCACCGCAACTTAGATGCCGAGAAGATCACTCGCTCTGTTTCACGGGGGACGGAAGGAGACTCAAGGAGTTAAGCGACTTGAGGAATCCCACAGGCAGCAAATTGTATAGACAGAACCAGAGCCCAGGGCCCACAGGGAATATTTGTGCCATTAGAGGGTCACCTGCGCGTACAGACACACAGACACACACTAAGGCACATATACACATACTCACGCATGCCCACAGACACACCTGGACACATGCAGACAGACACAGATTTGCACATAGAAATACAGACACACAAAGAGAAAGACTCACGGAGACACACGCAGAGGCGAGCACCTCGACACACACACACGCACACAGACACTCACAGGTTGTAGTCTCGGCAGAATATTCCCTGATGCCTTGGCCACTGGTTCCACTTGAGTAAATCCTGGGGAACCTTCTTTTTGCTGTTCCCTGGCTGGTTCCATATTTAATCTCTTCAAAGAATACAAAGAACCAAGCTTCCTGGAGAAGAGGAACCTCCCTTCCCTCACTCACTTCTGGCTCTTCTGAGAGGAGAATGGAGAATTCAAGGTGCTGGAGGAAGACAAGGGCGGTAAAATCCCAGGGAGTCGGGAGGCTGTTCCCACGGGAGTCAGTGGCTCTGCATCACCTCTAATTCTTTCTAAAAAGGGCCATGGTGATGCTCTAGCTGGCTGGGCTGTGGGCTTCCCATCCTCAGGGGCAGACGGCCCCCTTTGCTGTGGAATGCAGCCATCTTCCATCCTCCGCTGGCACTGCAGGAAGACTCCCATGCCCCGTGGAAGCAGAGAGAACCCTGGGTTTGGAGTCACATCCGGTTTCAAGTCAAGCTCAACCCCTTTCTGACTGAGCATTGTCGTTGTTCAGCCCTAAGTCGTGCCCGATCCTCTGCGGCCCGTGGAATGCAGCATGCGCAGGCTTTCTGACTATGTAATCTAGGACAGCTCACTTGGAGCCTCACTTTTCCCACCTGTGAAAGGGGGCAGCAGTGCCCCTCTCATGGGTTACTGGGAGGATTAGCCAAGGTCATTGCTATGAAATGCCCAGGACTCAGTCTAGCACAGAACAGATGCTCCCTTTGCCTTCTCCTCGCTTTTCTTCCCCTTTCGGTGTAGCTGTTTCCTTGACAGTCACTCTGGGGACGTGGTCATTTCCCCGGCTCCTGGTCGAGGCCCTGGCACGCAGTACATGATCAGCAGATACATGTTGAATGAATCTTTCCAAAATCCAGAGATAGACCATGCAGAAGCGTGGCCGAGAGGAGCTACCCCTCACCCAAGGTCAGGGGCGGCGACTGAGAGTGCCACGTTGCGTCAGCACAGAAGCGGCCGAGAGGGGCTACCCCACATCTGAGGTCACGGGCGGTGGCTGAGATGAGCTACTGCACACCCGAGGTCAGGGGAGGTGGCCGAGAGGAGTAACCCCACATCCAAGGAGTGGCGGCTGCGTGGGCAAAGGAAGGCCGAGAGGAGCTACTCCACATTCAAGGTCAGGAGGGGCGGCTGTGAGGAGATACCCCTCGTCCAAGGTAAGGAGCAGCGGCTGCGCCTTGCTGGAGCAGCCGTGAAGAGATACCCCACGTCCAAGGTAAGAGAAACCCAAGTAAGACGGTAGGTGTTGCGAGAGGCATCAGAGGGCAGACACACTGAAACCATAATCACAGAAAACTAGTCAATCTAATCACACTAGGACCACAGCCTTGTCTAACTCAATGAAACTAAGCCATGCCCTGTGGGGCCACACAAGAGAGGTGGGTCATGGTGGAGAGGCCTGACAGAATGTGGTCCACTGGAGAAGGGAATGGCAAACCACTTCAGTATTCCTGTCTTGAGAACCCCATGAACAGTATGAAAAGGCAAAATAATAGGATACTGAAAGAGGAACTCCCCAGGTCAGTAGGTGCCCAATATGCTACTGGAGATCAGTGGAGAAATAACTCCAGAAAGAATGAAGGGATGGAGCCAAAGCAAAAACAATACCCAGTTGTGGATGTGACTGCTGATAGAAGCAAGATCTGATGCTGTAAAGAGCAATATTGCATAGGAACCTGGAATGTTAGGTCCATGAATCAAGGCAAATTGGAAGTGGTCAAACAGGAGATGGCAAGAGTGAACATCGGCATTCTAGGAATCAGCGAACTAAAATGGACTGGAATGGGTGAATTTAACTCAGATGACCATTATATCTACTACTGTGGGCAGGAATCCCTTAGAAGAAGTCAAGTAGCCATCATGGTCAACCAAAGAGTCTGAAATGCAGTACTTGGATGCAATCTCAAAAGTGACAGAATGATCTCTGTTCATTTCCAAGGCAAACCATTCAATATCACAGTAATCCAAGTCCGTGCCCCAACCAGTAATGCTGAAGAAGCTGAAGTTGAATGGTTCAATGAAGACCTACAAGACCTTTTAGAACTAAAACCCAAAAAAGATGTCCTTTTCATTATAGGGGACTGGAATGCAAAAGTAGGAAGTCAAGAAACACCTGGAGTAACAGCCAAATTTAGCCTTGGAATACAGGATGAAGCAGGGCAAGGACTAATAGAGTTTTGCCAAGAAAATGCACTGATCATAGCAAACACCCTCTTCCAACAACACAAGAGAAGACTCTACACATGGACATCACCAGATGGTCAACACCGAAATCAGATTGATTATATTCTTTGCAGCCAAAGATGGAGAAGCTCTATACAGTCAGCAAAAAACAAGACCGGGAGCTGACTGTGGCTCAGATCATGAGCACTTTATTGCCAAATTCAGACTTAAATTGAAGAAAGTGGGGAAAACCACTAGACCATTCAGGTATGACCTAAATCAAATCCCTTATGATTATACAGTGGAAGTGAGAAATAGATTTAAGGGCCTAGATCTGATAGATAGAGTGCCTGATGAACTATGGGCGGAGGTTCGTGACATTGTACAGGAGACAGGGATCAAGACTATCCCCATGGAAAAGAAATGCAAAAATGCAAAATGGCTGTCTGAGGAGGCCTTACAAATAGCTGTGAAAAGAAGAGAAGCAAAAAGCAAAGGAGAAAAGGAAAGATATAAGCATCTGAATGCAGAGTTCCAAAGAATAGCAAGGAGAGATAAGAAAGCCTTCCTCAGCGATCAATGCAAAGAAATAGAGGAAAACAACAGAATGGGAAAGACTAGAGATCTCTTCAAGAAAATTAGAGATACCAAGGGAATAGTTCATGCAAAGAGAGGCTCAAGAAAGGACAGAAATGATCTGGACCTAACAGAAGCAGAAGATATTAAGAAGAGATGGCAAGATAAACAGAACTGTACAAAAAAGATCTTCACGACCCAGATAATCATGATGGTGTGATCACTCACCTAGAGCCAGACATCCTGGAGTGTGAAGTCAAGTGGGCCTTAGAAAGCATCACTACGAACAAAGCTAGTGGAGGTGACGGCATTCCAGTTGAGCTATTTCAAATCCTGAAAGATGATGCTGTGAAAGTGCTGCACTCAATATACCAGCAAATTTGGAAAACTCAGCAGTGGCCACAGGACTGGAAAAGGTCAGTTTTCATTCAAATTCCAAAGAAAGGCAATGCCAAAGAATGCTCAAACTACCGCACAATTGCACTCATCTCACATGTAAGTAAAGTAATGTTCAAAATTCTCCAAGCCAGGCTTCAGCAATACATGAACCATGAACTCCCTGATGGTCAAGCTGGTTTTAGAAAAGGCAGAGGAACCAGAGATCAAATTGCCAACATCCACTGGATCATGGAAAAAGCAAGAGAGTTCCAGAAAAACATCTATTTCTGCCAAAGCCTTTGACTGTGTGGACTGCAATAAACTGTGGAAAATTCTGAAAGAGATGGGAATACCAGACCACCTGACCTGCCTTCTGAGAAACCTATATGCAGGTCAGGAAGCAACAGTTAGAACTAGACATGGAATAACAGACTGGTTCCAAATAGGAAAAGGAGTACGTCAGGGCTGTATATTGTCACCCTGCTTATTGAACTTATATGCAGAGTACATCATGAGAAATGCTGGGCTGGAAGAAGCACAAGCTGGAATCAAGATTGCCGGGAGAAATATCAATAACCTCAGATATGCAGATGACACCACCCTTATGGCAGAAAATGAAGAGGAACTAAAAAGCCTGTTGATGAAAGTGAAAGAGGAGAGTGAAAAAGTTGGCTTAAAGCTCAGCATTCAGAAAATGAAGATCATGGCATCTGGTCCCATCACTTTATGGGAAATAGATGGGGAAACAGTGGAAACAGTGTCAGACTTTATCTTTTTGGTCTCCAAAATCGCTACACATGGTGATTGCAGCCATGAAATTAAAAGACACTTACTCCTTGGAAGAAAAGTTCTGACCAACCTAAATAGCATATTAGAAAGCATAGTCATTACTTTTTCAACAAAGGTCCGTCTAGTCAAGGCTATGGTGTTTCCAGTGGTCATGTATGGATGTGAGAGTTGGACTGTGAAGAAAGCTGAGTGCCGAAGAATTGATGGCTTTTGAACTGTGGTGTTGGAGAAGACTCTTGAGAGTTCCTTGGACTGCAAGGAGATCCAACCAGTCCATGCTAAAGGAGATCAGTCCTGGGTGTTCATTGGAAGGACTGATGCTAAAGCTGAAACTGCAGTACTCTGGCCACCTCATGCAAAGAGTTGACTCGTTGGAGAAGATCCTGATGCTGGGAAGGATTGGGGCAGGAGCAGAAGGGGCCGACCGAGGATGAGATGGTTGGATGGCATCACCGACTCGATGGACGTGGGTTTGAGTGAACTTCAGGAGATGGTGGTGGACAGGGAGGCCTGGTGTGCTGTGATTCATGGGGTCGCAAAGAGTCGGACACGACTGAGTGACTGAACTGAACTGAACTTGCCTTCTCTCTTTTCTTCCCCTTTAGGTGTAGCTGTTTCCTTGACAGTCACTCTGGGGACGTGGTCATTTCCCCGGCTCCTGTTCGAGGCCCTGGCACGAAGTAAATGATCAGCAGATACATG